>NW_011494604.1:487352-494187 GCF_000754665.1 Bison bison bison | reverse complement strand
TCTTAATATCTTCTGCTTCTGTTAGGTCCATATCATTTCTGTCCTTTATTGAGCCCATCTTTGCATGAAATGTTCCTTTGGTATCTCTAATTTTCTTGAAGAGATCTCTAGTCTTTCTCATTCTGTTGTTTTCCTCTATTTCTTTGCATTGATCGCTGAGGAAGGCTTTCTTATCTCTCCTTGCTATTCTTTGGAACTCTGCATTCAAATGGGAATATTTTTCCTTTTCTCCTTTGTTTTTCACTTCTCTTTTTTTCACAGCTATTTGGAAGACCTCCCCCAGCCATTTTGCTTTTTTGCATTTCTTTCCCACGGGGATGGTCTTGATCCCTATCTCCTGTACAATGTCACGAACCTCCATACATAGTTCATCAGACAGTCTGTCTATCATAAGGAACTATATTCAATATCTTATAATAACTTATAATGGAAAATAATAGATGTGTGTGTGTATATATATATATATATATAACTGAATAACTCTGCTGTATACCTGAAACACTGTAAATTAGATATATGTCAATAAAAAATCTAAAACATTGACAAAAAAGCAGTGAGTATATACATATACATGATTACGTTAAATGTAAATGAACTAAATGCTCCAACCAAAAAATACAGACTAAATGGAAGAAAAACAAGACCCATATATATGCTGCCTAAAGAGACTCATTTCAGATCTAGGGACACATACAGACTGAAAGTGAGAGGATGAAAAAAGGTATTTCATGCATGTGAGTATTGCTACCTAAAGTAGACTTTAAAATACTTTTAAAGTATTTTAAAATACTTTTAAAATAGACTTTAAAATACTGTTACAAGTGGAAAAGAGAGACAGTATAATGATCAAGTGATCAATCCAAGAAAACATAACCATTTTAAATATATCTGCACCCAACACAGGAGCTCCTCAATATGTAAGGTAAAAATTAACCGACATAAAAGGAGAAATTGAGAGTAAGACAATATTAGTATGGGACTTTAATATCCCATTTATATCCAGACAGAAAATCAATAAGGAAACACAGACCTTGATAACACATTAGACTAAATGGACTTACTTGATACATTTAGAGTATTCCATATGAAAGCAGCAGAATACAATCTTTCCTTTTCTTTTTTTTTGGTCCTCTGAGGCATTTTATTTGTATGTATTACATCCCTAGAAAAAGAATCCAAGGATTTTCCCTCCTGTATGTTTTCGTCTTGCTTCTTCATGGTCCATGATGCCATCTGAGGTTGTCAGTACAATGAAACCAAACTGACGGGATGGGAGCAGGTTATTCTGCCATTTTTCTAGATCTTTGAGTTGCACATCAAATCTAGGGCTGATCACTCCACACTTACTTAGCCTGCCTGTGAGGTTCACAATAATTTTCCCAGCCCTGTGATCATCAATGATTTCAAATTCGCCAATGTAACTATGCTTCATCATCACTGTTAGAAACCTGACGATGACTTTGGAGCACAGCCTAATAAGGACCTGGCATTTGCCTCTCTTTTCGGCATTGTTGATACTCTTGAGAGCATCAGCCAGGACATTCATACGCACCATTCTGGCGGCACGGAAAGATGGCGGAAAGAGAGAATACAATCTTTTCAAGTGCACATGGAACATTCTCCACGACAGGTCATATGCTGGGTCACAGAGCCAGTTTCAGTAAATTTAAGAAAACTGAAATCATATCAAGCATCTTTTCCAACCACTATGAGACTAAAAATCAACTATAAGAATAAACTGCAAAAAACACAGACAAGTGGAGGCTAAGCAATATGCTACTAAACAACCAATGGATCAGTGAAGAAACCAAACAGAAAATAAAAAAACCTAGAGACAAATGAAAACAAAACCACAACAATCCAAAACCTCTGGGATGCAGCAAAAACAGTTCTAAGAGGGAAGTTTTTAAACAATATAAGTTTGCCTCAGGAAATAAGAAAATCTCAAATAAACAAATTAACCTTACACCTAAAGCAACTAGAGAAAGAACAAACAAAACCAAAAGTTAGTAGAAGGAAAGAAATTATAAACGTCAGAGCAGAAATAAATTAAACAAAGACTAAAAAAAAACAACAGCAAAGATCAATGAAACTAAAAGCTGGTTTTTTGAAAAGATAAACAAAACTGATAAACCTTTAGCCAGACTCATTAGGGAAAAAGAAAAAGTGAGAAGGCCTAAATCAATAAAATCAGAAATGAAAAGGGAGAAGTTACAGCCCACACCACAAAAATACAAAGGATCACAAGAGACTATTATGAAAAACCATATGCAAATAAAATGGGAACCTTGAAGAAATGGACAAATTCTTAGAAAGGTACAATCTCCCAAGACTGAACCAGGAAGAAATAGAATATATTAACAGACCAATAACTAGTATTGAAATTGAACTGTATTTTTAAAACTCCCAACAAATAAAAGTTTAGAACCAGATAGCTCCGTGGGTGAGTTGTAGCAAACATTTAGGGAAGAGTTAACACCTCTCCTGCTGGAACTATTCCAAAAAATTGCACAGGAAGGGATACTTCCTAACTCATTCTATGGGCTACCATCACCCTGATACCAAAACCAGACAAAGATACCAACAACACCAAAAAAATAAGAGACCAGTATCATTGATGAACATAGATGCAAAAATCCTCAACAAAATACTAGAAAACCAAATCCAACAATAACTTAAAAGGCCCATACACCATGATCAAATGGGATTTATCCCAGGGATGCAAGGATTTTTCACCACCCACAAATCAATCAGTATGATACACTACATTAGCGAACTGAAGAACAAAAACTATACAATGATCTAAATAGATGCAGAAAAAGCTTTTGATAAAATGTAATATTGGTTATGGTAAAAACTCTCCAAAAAGTGGGCACAGAAAGAACATACCTCAAAACAGTAAAGGCCATATATAAAAAAGCCCACAGCTAACATTACACTAAACAGTGAAAAGCTGAAAGCATTCCCTCTAAGATCAGGAAAAAGACAAGAATGCCCACTCTTGCCACTTTTATTCAATACAGTTTTGGAAGTCCTAGCCATGGCAATCAAAGAAGAGAAAGAAATAAAAGGAATCCAAATTGGAAAGGAAGAAGTAAAACTGTCATTGTTTGCAGATGACATGATACCCATACACAGAAAATCCTAAGGATGCCACCAGGAAAACTACTAGAGTTCATCAGTGAACTGGATAAAGCTGTAGGACCAAAATTAACATACGGAAATCTGTTGCATTTCTACATGCTAACAAAAAAAATATACAAAAAGAGAAATTAATTTAGTTACTTTCTATAGCTAGGAGAGAAAATCAAACCAGCTGACTTCAGAGTGACTGACAGCTCTTCACTAGGCACTACAGAAGAGCAACGACAATGCACTGATTTTCCAGCACTGTTTTTATTCCAGGTACTTGTCAAGAAGTAAACGTTTAGAAAAGTGGAAACTTTTAAATATGGCTGAAAGGTTTTAAATAGACTCAGAGGAACTGCTTTTCCTTTAAAATAAATTACTGAAAAATAAAAGCTGCTTACAACCCTAAATTCAGCACTCACGAGACAGTCTCTGGAATTTCATCTTCCTTTTTGAAGCGACCTGACCATATTAGAATCTTCTTCTCCCAATCCGTAGGCTTATGCAATGGCACTCTGTGGCTGTAAGTGTCTGAGAAAAACAAGAGAAAATATCTGATTTATATGAGATTGACTCCCAAATTTAGCAACAGAAAAATGCTATTTGTGCTTTTTAGCTATTCACTAAACAGAATTATTGAGAAATCTCAAGTTAATGAGAGCTTTATTTGAATGGAATTTCTTAGGTTGCTCATTTATTTCTTAAATGAAATTCAAAAATTTTCTAAGGACTGAGATGAAATAAAAGCGTTTTTTTCCCAATATAAGCCCCAGCTTATACTGAAAGCTGACAGAACACCATGAACAAAGATACAAAGGTGAGAAGGATGAACTAAGAAGGGAACAGCATGGGAGCCTGTTTGACTTAGGTAGAATTTTTAAGTCTGTAAGGTAAAATCAGATTATAAAAGAACCTGAATGGCAGGCTAAGGCTTTTAGACCTGACTCATGAACTATTGTACTTAGTTTAATCTGCACAGTGGCTGGAAAGAGAAAGGATAGGACAGAGTGGACAAAACCAAATAGGAGATTATAATACAAGCTATTACAATACAAGGGTGAGTTGTTATAGTCTCAACTAGAGTGGTAACAGTGGGAAGAGAGACAAAAAGTCAATCTGAAAGAATTTGGAGATTAACATAAAGACAGATTCATGAAGAACCTCAAACTTGGATGATTAAAACAAAAGCAGTATTGTTAACCAAAATAAGGCGACTGAAAACAACCAGTCAGGAGAGGAAAAAGTACTAATGCCATTTTAGATCTACTGGGTCTAAATTCACGCCATCTGGGTAAGTTTCATTAATGAGTTGGGAGTGGAGACAACCACTGGTGCAAAGAAAGAGCCAGTGAGGATGATAGACGCAGAAGAGCAGGGGCTGAGCTTTGGTGCATGACCCAGAAAGGACAAAGAAGCAGCAGAGGAAAATGGAGCAGCTGAAACAGGCAGAACCACAGACTATAAGAGTCTTTCAAAGGAAGGGGAAGTCATTGAAGACGACAAGCAGAAAAAGGGGATCACAGAATATCAGAGTTACAAAGGACCTTGGAGATAATCTCATCTAACTTTCATATACTGCTGACATCTCTCTTGCAGACAGACCATCTCCTTGACTACGTCACCTTTGTTTAAGCTGCACCTTTCACTTAATCAGAAGCCAACAGCAAGAGGAACAGAAAAGTCACTAGGGAAAAAAAATCCATAAAGAACCAAAGGCAAGCAAAGACATTCAGAAGTACAGAAATAGTATTGCTGTAAGGGAGAAGACTCTTGAGAGTCCCTTGGACTGCAAGGAGATCCAACCAGTCCATTCTGAAGGAAATCAGCCCTGGGATTTCTTCGGAAGGAATGATGCTGGGGCTGAGGCTCCAGTACTTTGGCCACCTCATGCGAAGAGTTGATTCATTGGAAAAAGACTCTGATGCTGGGAGGGATTGGGGGCAGGAGGAGAAGGGGACGACAGAGGATGAGATGGCTAGATGGCATCACTGACTCGATGGACGTGAGTCTGAGTGAACTCCAGGAGTTGGTGATGGACAGTGAGGCCTGGTGTGCTGCAATTCATGGGGTCGCAAAGAGTCGGACACAACTGAGCGACTGAACTGAACTGAACTGAACTGAATCTTTTAGCACTTGGTATTTTCTCTATAGCTTATTTTTACTTTATGTACTACATGCTCATTAAAGACAATTCAGAAAGTACAGATGTAAAAAGAGAAAAAGATAAAAACCATGCTTAATTCTCCTCTCATAGTATGAGCACTATCTTTATTTTGGTATGTTTCCTAAATCTTATCACCATACATAGGTACATATATGTAATTTCTATATGTACCATTCTTGGGCATACACACAATATAAAATTTTGTACCCTGTCTTGTTCATTAACATTATGACAAAAACTTTCCATGCCAGTATGTTGTATTTATAAGCACCATTTCCAATAGTTGCACAACTCATCAAGTAGATCTAATGTATAATTAATCATTCCCAGATTATTTAACATTTAGACTAATTTCTCATTTTCCTTTACATGTGTGTATAAATATATAGAGATACACATATATATACATATATGTAAACATAAAGGGATTATTCCTTAGGATAGATCCCCAGAAGTGAAATACCAGGTCAAGGGGTATAAATACTTTTAACTTCTTAATAAATATTCTTTGAGAACAGTTCTTTTCCACCCACCAGTACCTATCTGGCCCTAGTGTAGGGCCCAGAAGAAGCAATTCCCATGAAGAAGCAATGAGCAAGTAGTTCCTGGGGCCATACAGTTTAAATATTATGCTTCTTCCTTCCAGTGCTGACAGTGACAGAATTTGGAGTTAGGGATAGGACTAAACATGGCTGAAGTTAACGTACAAGCCAGTGCATAGCCCTAAGTATATTATACCCAAATGTCATTTTTTGATTTGGTTCATCTTTGAGGCTGACCAATCCAATCCCAAAGAAATGCCAAAGAATGCTCAAACTACTGCACAATTGCACTCATCTCACATGCTAGTAAAGTAATGCTCAAAATTCTCCAAGCCAGGCTTCAGCAATATGTAAACCGTGAACTTCCAGATGTTCAAGCTGGTTTTAGAAAACACAGAGGAACCAGAGATCAAATTGTCAACATCCGCTGGATCATGGAAAAAGCAAGAGAGTTCCAGAAAAACATCTCTTGCTGCTTTATTGACTATGCCAAAGCCTTTACTGTGTGGATCACAATAAACTGTGGAAAATTCTGAAAGAGATGGGAATACCAGACCACCTGACCTGCCTCTTGAGAAACCTGTATGCAGGTCAGGAAGCAACAGTTAGAACTGGACATGGAACAACACACTGGTTCCAAAGAGGAAAAGGAGTACGTCAAGGCTGTATATTGTCACCCTGCTTATTTAACTTCTATGCAGGGTACATCATGAGAAACGCTGGGCTGGAAGAAGCACAAGCTGGAATCAAGATTGCTAGGAGAAATATCAATAACCTCAGATATGCAGACGACACCACCCTTATGGAAGAAAGTGAAGAAGAATTAAAAAGCCTCTTGATGAAAGTGAAAGAGGAGAGTGAAAAAGTTGGCTTAAAGCTCAACATTCAGAAAACTAAGATCATGGCATGTGGTCCCATCACTTCATGGCAAATAGATGGGGAAACAGTGGAAACAGCGTCAGACTTTATTTTTGGGGGCTCCAAAATCACTGCAGATGGT
>NW_011494604.1:485331-487252 GCF_000754665.1 Bison bison bison | reverse complement strand
GTTATGACCAACCTAGACAGCATATTCAAAAGCAGAGACATTACTTTGCCAAAAAAGGTTCGTCTAGTCAAGGCTATGGTTTTTCCTGTGGTCATGTATGGATGTGAGAGTTGGACTGTGAAGAAAGCTGAGCGCCAAAGAATTGATGCTTTTGAACTGTGGTGTTGGAGAAGACTCTTGAGAGTCCCTTGGACTGCAAGAAGATCCAACCAGTCCATTCTGAAGGAGATCAGTCCTGGGTGTTCTTTGGAAGGACTGATGCTAAAGCTGAAACTCCAATACTTTGGCCACCTCATGCGAAGAGCTGACTCATTGGAAAAGACTCTGATGCTGGGAGGGATTGGGGGCGAGAGGAGAAGGGGACGACAGAGGATGCGATGGCTGGATGGCATCACCGACTTGATGGACATGAGCTTGAGTGAACTCCGGGAGTTGGTGATGGACAGGAAGACCTGGCGTGCTACAATCCATGGGGTTGCAAAGAGTTGGACACGACTGAGCGACTGAACTGAACTGAACTTAATATTTACTTTGGTGCATCTATCATCTACAGAAAGCTCTAGTCAAATCCTTGAGGTAAGAGATGAAAATGACAAACGGGAAAAATGAAGAAATCACTGCCACATGTAAGCACAACTATATTACGTACAATTTGGGAGGCCTGAACTACATGATAGGGACCCCTGTGACCACCTCTCTTAGGTCCTTTTGATTCCAGGTTGTTCTAGTCTTTGGGAGCTGCCTAGTCCATAACTGGAAAGACAAATAAAAACTTACGTTGGTCTGGAGGCTTTGGACTTTCCTGGGGTTTGCTGCAAAATCCATTTGTTCTCTTCAAATCAGAGTTTCTGGTAAGCCTTAAAGATGAGAAAGCGTCTCTTTCACATGACCTAAAACAACTGCCTAGAAAAGAGAAAAAAAATGTTTCAGATAAAGGAAATTTGATATCTTACAATGAAAAATGCCTGCAAAATACATATTTCATTTATTAAAATTAACTCACTTAAAAAATTAATATCCTACTCTATGTAAGATACATGTACTATATTTAAAGCACTATACTTAGTGCTATCTTAAAATATGCATGTTTTGCTGGTTAGGAAATTAGGAATTTACAATATATTTTATTGGCTTTAAGTTTTATAAAAGTACTTCTCACATGTTTTATAACAATAATGATTCTGTTATGAATCATTAGTGTTAGTATAACCCTCAGTGTTAGCATGAACATTTTTAATCAATAATTAATCAGAATTCAAAGCAGAGACAGCCAGAAACAGTTCTGATGAGGGTAAAAGGGGATAATTCTGAGTATGGGGGTGGGGAGTCATACAAGAGGCTAGGGCTGATCCTCAGTCAAAGGATCATCACAAAAGAGCCCTAGGGCCCTAGGATGTGGAAGGGAGCACTACAGAAGAACGAAACAGAAAAGAAAGCTGGAAAGGCAGCAATAATAAATCTGATCAAGATCCTGATGCTCCATGATGCTCTGGGTGACAAAGAATGGGATACCCACCCAAGATTTGCCTTTAGTGTGACAAGAATGAGGCCTCACAGCTTTGTGCTTAAAACTTCACAGAATTCAAGCAGTTTTAAAAAGCTATTTGTTAATGGATAAACACTCTATACCTTTGAAGTTCCAGAAGCCTAACAGAGTGTCATTGTAGCTTCAGAGTTTGAAGCAGTAAGGGGAGGAAAGAGAGGAAAGAGCAGTAAAATGTGGTTACAGGACTGGACCTCCCAAAGCTGGTGAGAATCATAATTACCTTGCTTTTTCTTTCTCTTGCTATTAAGAAAATCTTTAAACATAGCAATCTTAAAAAAAAATCACTGTGGACTTCTCATGGACACGTTTATATTTGTGTAAAGATTTTTAAAAGAACACTTTTATTGATACATAATTTCACATTAAAAATTCATC
>NW_011494604.1:483898-485231 GCF_000754665.1 Bison bison bison | reverse complement strand
GAATCACCTTCTGCTTCAATATTCTGCTAGATAGGAATTAATCAGAGAGAGAAGGGGGTAAAAGATGGAGGAGGGAGTTAGCTTTGCTGTCCACTAATAACTGGACAGAAACTTCCTTAAATGCCTTTCACCAATAAGTTTGCCAGCTTTTGCTGAAGGGCTCTGTGTGCATTTAGGGGGCATGCTATGGGGGTGGGTATGGAAGAAGCTGTTTGCATTGTATTAGCTCTGAGTAAGGTTTTTTTTTTAAAAAAAGGCAAGCCCGCTAAGTGAGGGTTTCCATGGAACAGACAGACCAAACAGTAACAGTCCTCTGGGGGTAGGGGTTTGCAGAGCTCCAAATCCATTCTGCCTTTTTCAGTGTCTGCTATATTTTTCAGAGCTACATGATTTCAAGGTATTGGTTTCAAAGTATTACTGTGAAGCCAAGAGGAGACAGGAATTAACATTCCATGGGCCTTGCTGTTCTTACCATGACTGAGTCATTTTCTTGGACAAATGCTACACAGATTGTCACAAGCCTCTGGTTATTCCCTAGAGTTCTGAAAAAGTTGACTCTAAGACTATGGTCATATTTTCATTGCTTTTATATAGGGGTGAATTTTCAGAGGTCCTATTTTCAGAGTGAATTGTCAGATTCACTAACATACCTTAAACTGGAACCTCTATTTGTATCAAGATTTGTGGTTGCCTGCAGTCTGATTTCTTTCACAAGAGGCCTCATTTATTTCAGTTTTCCAGGCAGCAGTCCCAGAAAGCTTTGCCTGGGTCTGAGTAACCACACTACCAGTGCCACCTAGTGACAGCATGTGTACGCTGTAAGAAAAGTAGATAAATCATAATTGATCTTAGTTTGTTTCCACATTTTAAATGTAGATAATGTAGTATTTACTTCAACAAGGCTGGATTTCAAGTTTAAATGGAAAATACACGTAAGCGCATTTGGCAAGATGCTTGAAACATGGCAGGTACTCTAAACGTTAAGTTTGCTTCCTTAAACACTAATCTTCAAAACATTTCCAGAGCACTTCAATTTTATCCCTAAGATGGTCAGAATTTCTGACCAAGGTAGTTTTAAATTGTTATCAGGGCACGGATAAATTCCATGAACCTCTTCTAAAGTTCTTCATAGCTTTCAAGATTAAAACCAAAATATTTAATGCTGTGATCTCAAACTTCAGGATGCATCAGAACCACCCAAATGGCTCGGTAAAATGCCAATCATAAGCACACCTATCTCCAGTTTTAGAAACAGTTTTGGGTTGAATCTGCATTTTTAACAAGCTCTTCGGTGAAGCTTCTACTGCTGCTTTGAAACCGCACTTTGATAACT
>NW_011494604.1:483632-483798 GCF_000754665.1 Bison bison bison | reverse complement strand
ACTCCCGGAGTTCACTCAAACTCATGTCCATCGTGTCGGTGATGCCATCCAGCCATCTCATCCTCTGTTGTCCCCTTCTCCTCTTGCCCCTAATCCGTCCCAGCATCAGAGTCTTTTCCAATGAGTCAACTCTTCGCATCAGGTGGCCAAAGTACTGGAGTTTCAG
>NW_011494604.1:482225-483532 GCF_000754665.1 Bison bison bison | reverse complement strand
TGCAGTCCAAGGGACTCTCAAGAGTCTTCTCCAACACCACAGTTCAAAAGCATCAATTCTTCGGTGCTCAGCTTTCTTCACAGTCCAACTCTTACATCATACGTGACCACTGGAAAAACCATAGCCTTGATTAGACGGACCTTTGTTGGCAAAGTAATGTCTCTGCTTTTGAATATGCTATCTAGGTTGGTCATAACTTTCCTTCTAAGGAGTAAGCATCTTTTAATTTCATGGCTGCAATCACCATCTGCAGTGATTTTGGAGCCCCCCAAAATAAAGTCTGACACTGTTTCCCCATCTATTTGCCATGAAGTGATGGGACCACATGCCATGATCTTCGTTTTCTGAACGTTGAGTTTTAGGCCAACATTTTCACTCTCCTCTTTCATCAAGAGGCTTTTTAGTTCTTCATTTTCTTCCATAAGAGTGGTGTCATCTGCATATCTGAGGTTATTGATATTTCTCCCGGCAATCTTGATTCCAGCTTGTGTTTCTTCCAGCCCAGCATTTCTCATGATGTACTCTGGATAGAAGTTAAATAAGCAGGGTGACAATATACAGCCTTGATGTACTCCTTTTCCTCTTTGGAAACAGTCTGTTGTTCCATGTCCAGTTCTAACTGTTGCTTCCTGACTTGCATATAGGTTTCTCAAGAGGCAGGTCAGGTGGTCTGGTATTCCCATCTCTTGAAGAATTCTCCACAGTTTATTGTGATCCACACAGTCAAAGGCTTTGGCATAGTCAATAAAGCAGCCAAGAGATGTTTTTCTGGAACTCTCTTGCTTTTTCCATGATCCAGCGGATGTTGGCAATTTGATCTCTGGTTCCTCTGCCTTTTCTAAAACCAGCTTGAACATCTGCAAGTTTGCAGTTCACGTATTGCTGAAGCCTGCCTTGGGGAATTTTGAGCATTACTTTACTAGCGTGTGAGATGAGGGCAATTGTGCAGTAGTTTGAGCATTCTTTGGCATTGCCTTTCTTTGGGATTGGAAAGAAAACTGACCTTTTCCAGTCCTGTGGCCACTGCTGAGTTTTCCAAATTTGCTGGCATATTGAGTGCAGCACTTTCACAGCATCATCTTTCAGGATTTGAAATAGCTCAACTGGAATTCCATCATCTCCACTAGCTTTGTTTGTAGTGATGCTTTCTAAGGCCCATTTGACTTCACACTCCAGGATGTCTGGCTCTAGGTCAGTGATCACACCATCGTGATTATCTGGATCATGAATCTCTTTTTTGTACAGTTCTTCTGTGTATTCTTGTCACCTCTTCTTAGTATCTCCTGCTTCTGTTAGGTCCATATCAT
>NW_011494604.1:476075-482099 GCF_000754665.1 Bison bison bison | reverse complement strand
CTTTTTTGCATTTCTTTCCCATGGGGATGGTCTTGATCCCTGTCTCCTGTACAATGTCATGAACCTCCGGCCATAGTTCATCAGGCACTCTGTCTATCAGATCTAGTCCCTTAAAATTTTTTTTTAAACCATGGTAAAAAACATATACCACAAAATTTACCATTTTAACCACTTTTAAGTGTACAGTGCTATGGCATTAAGTACTTCACATTGTTTTGCCACCATCATCACCATCCGGGGCTTCCCAGGTGGCTCAGTGGTAAAGAATTTGCCCTCCAGTGCAGGAGACAGGGGTTTGATCCCTTGGTCAGGAAGATCCACTGGAGGAGGAAATGGCAACCAACCCCAGTATTCTTGCCTGGGAAATCCCATGGGCAGAAGAGCCTGGCAGGCTGCAGTCCATGGGGGTCGCAGAGAGTTGGACATGACTGAGCACGCACACACCACCACCATCCATCTTCAGGACTTTTTCACCTTCCCCAGGGGACCACTAGTTTAATGTGACCCTTCCCACACCATCCTGTCCTATCCCCTTCTGGCAGGTACTGAGACAGAAAGGAACCAAGTTAACTGACAGCGAGCTCTACTGTCTAAAGAGGAAACAGAAAAAGAAACAATACTTATCTCCTTAGGTACCATCCTTTCCCATCCCTCTTAATTAGAACAGAGGAAGTTTAGAAAAATAGAACAGAGACAGTTTAGAAAAGTAAAAGACAAGTTGCCTCTTAGCTCAGTTCACTTCAGTTCAGTTCAGTTGCTCAGTCGTGGCCGACTCTTTGCAACCCTATGAGCTGTAGCACGCCAGGCCTCCCTGTCCATCACCAACTCCTGGAGTTCACTCAAACTCATGTCCATCGAGTCGGTGATGCCATCTAGCCATGTCATCCTCTGTTGTCCCTTTCTTCTCCTGCCCCCAACCCCTCCAGGCATCAGAGTCTTTTCCAATGAGTCAACTCTTCGCATGAGGTGGCCAAAGCATTGGAGTTTCAGCTTCAACATCAGTCCTTCCAATGAACACCCAGGACTGATCTCGTTTAGGATGGACTGGTTGGATCTCCTTGCAATCGAAAGGACTCTCAAGAGTCTTCTCCAACACCACAGTTCAAATGCATCAATTCTTCAGAGCTCAGTTTTCTTTATAGTCCAATTCTCACATCCATACATGACTACTGGAAAAACCATAGCCTTGACTAGACAGACCTTTGTTGACAAAGTAATGTCTCTGCTTTTTAATATGCTGTCTAGGTTGGTTACAACTTTCCTTCCAAGGAGTAAGCGTCTTTTAATTTCATGGCTACAATCACCATCTGCAGTGATTTTGGAGCCCCAAAAAATAAAGTCAGTTCAGGTTAAAACAAAAATGTTACCATGTACACCTACTTACTGTCAGTCACACAAATGCACGTTTGGAGACAGTTATTCATTCAAAAAATAGTACTTGTCAGGTATTATTCTAGGCAATATAAAAAACAGATGAAAATTTATGCCAGATGAGCTTATATTCTACTGGAGGAAGGTGGGGGGGAAGTATATATATAGTTAGATAGTAAATGCCAGAGAGAAAAAATAAACAAAGGGGAAACAAAATGTTTGTGTGCTTAAAATGTGGTGTGTGTGTGAGAGAGAAAGATTTTAGATAGGGTAGTAAGAGAAGTTCTCTATGAGAATGGCATGAAGGAAGTCAGGGAGCTAGCATGCAGGTATCTAGTGGAAGGATACTCCAAACAGAAATAACAGTAAGTGCAAAGGCCCTAAAGTGGTTCCAGGGACACAGCGAGGCGGCCAGCATGGCCAGAACAGAGGAATAATGAAAAGAGAGCGGGACTTGAGGTTACAGACACACCTGGGATGGAAGAATAGGGACTTCAAGGCAAGAGAGGTTTACCTAGATCAGAAAATATCTCCCAACCTTTTCTTACTACAACTTCACACTGGATGCCAGTAATTTTTCTCTCCCTAAGGTATAAATGGTATTAAAGCATAAGTAAACGTAATATTATACATATTAGAAACAACAGACTATTGGAAAAAATAATTTAAAAACCCAGCATCACTTAAAAAAATATATGAAGTCTTGATGTGATTTTGGTACTTATTCTGCAACTACAATAAAATTGAAGCATAAAAGTTTTACTATCATTATTAAGACTACTTTTCTTTCTCAAAGAGATAAGAATTTATTGCCCCAGACATCCAAGCCAAAAATTTTCCATCCTCTGGTGGATCACAATTAAAAACAAACAAAAAACCCAAAAGAAAAACAGCCCTTTAACCCTCTGGCTTCACTCGCAGCCTGTCCCTGGGTGACCGAATCTGTGTCCCCAGGGCCTTAGCAGGAAGTCAAGCCTCACTGTGCCTGTAAGGCTCTGACTGTCAAATGGCTTGTTAATCTTAAGAGTAGCTGTCCTTAAGCTTTAGTACGCAACACAATCACCCAGAGGACTCGTAATACATTCTACTGGACCCCATTTCCAGAGTTTCTGATTCAGTAAGTGTATGTGGAGCCTGAGAATTTCCATTTCCAACAATATCCCAGGTGATGCCAATCCTGTTGGTCTGGGGGCTCACAATTTGTAAATCAGTACCTTAAGAGTTATTACTGCTACCTGGAGGCTTTAGCGGGTTAGTCTCAATGAATCTGATTCAAGTACTGACTTCTGTCCTGCTGTTCTTTCCTTTCCATTCTTTTCAACCCCATGATGGACAGTGTAGAGCAGTGGGAATGCTCTTTTCTTCCCCCTCAGAATCATTCAAGACTCTCCCAGAGAACAGTCAATGATGTTACCTGGAATATGACCAATCTCTGAGAACCAGTGATGATAAATGAAGGTTCAATGAATGCTGGTGGAGAAAGACACTTTTATAAGATTATCTAATTTAGTGTTTCTTAACCTGTGTGAGGGCTTCCCTGGTGGCTCAGCTGGTAAAGAATCTGCCTGCACTGCGGGAGACCTGGGCTTGGTCCCTGGGTTGGGAAGATCCCCTGGAGAAGGGAACTGGCTACCCACTCCAGTATTCTGGCCTGGAGAATTCCATGGACAGTATAGCCCATGGAATTGCAGAGTGAGACATGACTGAGCGACTTTCACACACACTAGAACCTGTGTGAAGATCAGCTGCCAGGTCTCTTGCAAGTATGTTGCTAGGTATGAAGTTTGTGTTAATTACTTAGTAATGACAAATGTACTGCGGGTTATGTAAAATGATAAAATTAGAGGTAATTGGGTAAGCAATACACAGAACTCTGTACTATCTTTGTGACTTTTCTGTAAATAAAATTATTCTAAATAAAAATATTTTTAAGCATGGGCCTAATTAGATCTTATTGTTTTTACTTTATACAAACTATGAAAAAAATGTATATTTACTTAATATTAAGTATTTTAAAAATTAGAGAAGATTTTATGTAATCTCATTAAAAATGTCAGTCTCACTCATATGCACTCCAGTATGCTCTTGGAATAGGAGAGAAAAGGAAAGAAATGTGCCCAATTCAGGGTAGACCAAAGATGTGCAGGTGAGGGTCATCTGCCTAGGGTACCTTGGTGGAACTGAGATGAGAAAATGATACATGATGATATATATCTTGTCATACTTTGCTATTTTCAAATGTTGTTGCCATCTCCTGTGAGCTTTATAAGTGCAGACTTTCAGCTCGCACCCCAGACCTAACAGAATTTGAATCTGTATTTTTAATGAGATATCCAAGTCATTCATATGAACATTCTATTTCCAGAAGCAAATAGCCACATTCATTCAATATTTTGATGCATACATATTTTGTGCCGGACATATGGAAACCAATACCATATACTCTAAAGTCTATAATGGTGCTATTCAGCCTCAGCTGGGAGCTTCTTGGAAATACTTCTCAGACACCAACCAAAATTAGAATCTCCTGGGGTGAGGACTAGAAAAATGTTTTCACAAGCCCTTCAAGTGATGTTTATGCACACTAAAATTTGAGAAAGATGGATTTCAAAGTATACTGGAATCATCACAGAAAAACAAACAAACAAAAAACCAACCAACAGGGCCATCCCAGATACATTAAATCCCAATTTCTGTGAACAGGACTCTGGTATTAGTATTCATGAGAAAGATTTTCTAAGTGATTCTAATGCACTGCCATGTTTGAGAACTGCTGCTCTTCAGCACAACTAGCTAGAGTCCCTTCTGAACAAAGGCTACAAGAATGACCAAGACATACCTGCAGAGTTAAATACATGTCTCTAGCTGTGTTCAAAATCCCTCTTTTCAATGATATAAAGCCACTTTCAATAACATGGATCAAACTAGAGATTATTACACTAAGTGAATAAGACAGAGAAAGACAAATAATCATATGGCATCACTTCTACGTGGAATCTTAAAAATGATACAAATGAATATATTTACGAAACAGAAACAGACTCACAGACATAGAAATAAACTTATGGTTACCAAAGGAGAAAGGGTGGAGGAGGGATAAATTAGGAGTTTGGGATTAACAGATACACACTATTATAAATAAAATAGATAAAAAGCAGGGAAAAGCTTCTGTATAGCACAGGGAACTATATTCGATATCTTGTAATAACTTAGAAAAGAATCTGAAAAATAACATATATACATATATATATGTACAAGTAAATCACTTTGCTGTATGTTTGAAACTAACACATTGTAAATCAACCATATATCAAAAAAAAAAAGGCTCATAAAATGGATGAGTTATTAAAATTTCATTGTGGAAATCAAAAACATTCCCATTCTCAAATTACTTATGAGGAAACAATGTTCCTTTTTCATGTTCCATGGAAAGATTTTTTTTATCTAAATACTTAGCTGGTTCTCATGCTAGCCCACAAATGCCTATTTAATCCTTCTTGAACTGAAATAGGATACTGCTTGTCCTGAAATGTTTGCTGTGATAGGAAATGGCAAGTCTGAGGAAGGAACTCTGAAAGTTTGTTTTGTGAATCAATTTTAAGTCTCAAGTGGAAAAAACTAAATGTATGTTTATCCTGAGGATGGCAAAGTTCCTACATGTAAACTATCAATACTACATTTTATATTATGATAAAGTCATATGTCAAATGTTTGTAGCTGCTCAGTAGACCTACTATAAAGAAGAATAAGGTAGTGTAATTATATCACACAGAGAAATCGGAACTCTTATTCCCATTCAGAGCTCATTTAGAATAGAGAACCACAGGACTGGAAAAGGTCAGTTTTCATTCCAATCCCAAAGAAAGGCAATGCCAAAGAATGCTCAAACTACCGCACAATTGCACTCATCTCACACGCTAGTAAAGTAATGCTCAAAATTCTCCAAGCCAGGCTTCAGCAATATGTGAACGGTAAACTTCCTGATGTTATCCTGAGATCATATTGCCAACATCCGCTGGATCACAGAAAAAGCAAGAGAGTTCCAGAAAAATATCTATTTCTGCTTTATTGACTATGCCAAAGCCTTTGACTGTGTGGATCACAATAAACTGTGGAAAATTCTTCAAGAAATGGGAATACCAGACCACCTGATCTGCCTCTTGATAAATCTGTATATAAGTCAGGAAGCAACAGTTAGAACTGGACATGGAACAACAGACTGTTTCCAAATAGGAGAAGGAGTTCGTCAAGGCTGTATATTGTCACCCTGTTTATTTAACTTATATGCAGAGTACATCATGAGAAACACTGGACTGGAAGAAACACAAATTGGAATCAAGACTGCCGGGAGAAATATCAATAACCTCAGATATGCAGATGATACCACCCTTATGGCAGAAAGTGAAGAAGAACTAAAAAGCCTCTTGATGAAAGTGAAAGAGGAGAGTGAAAAAGTTGGCTTAAAGCTCAACATTCAGAAAACGAAGATCATGGCATCTTGTCCCATCACTTCATGGGAAATAGATGGGGAAACAGTGGAAACAGTGTCAGACTTTATTTTTCTGGGCTCCAAAATCACTACAGATGGTGACTGCAGCCATGAAATTAAAAGATGCTTACTCCTTGGAAGGAAAATTATGACCAACCTAGATA
>NW_011494604.1:465776-475962 GCF_000754665.1 Bison bison bison | reverse complement strand
TGATGCCTTTGAACTGTGGTGTTGGAGAAGACTCTTGAGAGTCCCTTGGACTGCAAAGAGATCCAACCAGTCCATTCTGAAGGAGATCAGCCCTGGGATTTCTGTGGAAGGAATGATGCTAAAGCTGAAACTCCAGTACTTTGGCCACCTCATGCGAAGAGTTGACTCATGGGAAAAGACTCTGATGCTGGGAGGGATTGGGGGAAGGAGGAGAAGGGGATGACAGAGGATGAGATGGCTGGAATGGCATCACCAACTTGATGGACATGAGTTTGGGTAGACTCCGGGAGTTGGTGATGGACAGGGAGGCCTGGCGTGCTTCGATTCATGGGGTTGCAGAGAGTCGGACACGACTGAGCGACTGATCTGATCTGATCTGATCTGATTTGCTTTCTACACTGGAAGCAAAGCTGGGCTGCCCTAAAAGCTGACCACAACAAAACAAATGAAAAAGACTGAAACATTAACATGCTCTGAGCTTCTTCAGTGATGAGACCTTAACAGCTTGATATCTCATGTCTGCAACTATTCTGACAAATGATGGATTTCTTCTGGCTTCAAACACTGACTTGCCCTATTCTTGTATGTGACATAGAATTTTGGATCTGGTTGCCAGGCAACCAATGCTCACAAGCCTTGCTGCTGACATGCTGATGTTGTGCTGAGAACTTAAGTGATGATAGTGGCCTAATGCACTCTGGTTCAGCACTCTGTGTTTGTCTATGCTTCTCCACAGTGACAGTCCTTTTGTCTGCCAAACCCCAAGAAGATTTTGGGGAACAGGCAAAGCAGTTTTGAGTACGAAACTAAAACTAACCACGGTGACTCTGGCAGATAAATCTGAGTGCAGAATGTAGGACTGGCTAGGAGTGTGGGAGAAATAGGACAAAGGGAGCAGAAGTGGGTAGACATAAATGTGGAAACATCCTCTTAAGTGGTGTCACAAGTTCAAGTGGGTTGTGTACAGGAAAGAGGATACCTATAGGTATCAATGGAAAGAAACTAACAGATGTGAAAAATAAGGAAAAAATGGGCAAGACACAATGATATCATAAGTTTTGTGGGCTGGCTAGAACTGTAATTGACATTTGAAATGTTACTTTCATAGAAAAAAATTCTTAAAAGTTCAAAAAATAGATTTATAAATAAACCTTTGGAACCTGGCCAGTTTTTAAGCTGAGGTGGTGGAGGTTGGGGGGGGCGGTGGGGGAGAGTGGGCAGGGACTCTTATGGAAAGAAAAGTATCCATGTATCGGGTGGGCCCAATTATCGGTGATAAGGGGCTACTCCTTGGTAATCATTTATCCTCCCATCAACATCTCAGCTAACCCTAACCCTAACTCCCAACAGTGGTTATTTGAAATTCTCTCTACCTCAGCTGTTGACCTAAACAGGTTTTGTGACAGAACAGATTCCCTACCTCTGCGTCTGTTTCATCCATCCACACAATTCTTCCTTCATTCTGAACCGTTCCATCTGTGATCCTTCTTGCTGAGAGATGCTGTACCAAAATTCTCATAACCTCTAGATCTATCTTTTCCACTGCCTTTTTCTTGCCAACTACTGTCTCCCCACTCTTAAACAAATCAAAAGAATCTGTTATATTATAAAAGTAACGCTTGCTTATAATGGAAAATTTGGGAAACTAAAAATACACATGAAGAAAAACAAAAGCATCTATAATCACACCATCTGGGGGTAACAACTTGGTGTATTTTTTCCCAGACATCTTCCTATACTTATACACAACATATACATTTTCCATTACCAGATAATTCCATATCTTGCTTATGTCACAAACACTTTACCAAGACATTAATTAAAAAATACTTCTGATACTGCATAACATCTAATGGATATAAACTGAATTCAATCATTCTCTATAGCTGGATTTATTTCTCATTTTTCACTATTACAAGTAATATTCCAATGAATTCAGTTCAGTTCAGTCAGTCACGTCCAACTCTTTGCGACTCCATGAACCACAGCACATCAAGCCTCCCTGTCCATCATTAACTCCCGGAGTTAACCCAAACTCATGTCCATTGAGTCAGTGATGCCATCCAACCATCTCATTCTCTGTCATCCCCTTCTCCTCCTGCCTTCAATCTTTCCCAACATCAGGGTCTTTTCAAATGAGTCAGCTCTTCGCATCAGGTGGCCAAAATACTGGAGTTTCAGCTTCAACATCAGTCCTTCCAATGAACACCCAGGACTGATTTCCTTTAGGATGGACTGGTTGGATCTCCTTGCAGTCTAAGGGATTCGCAAAAGTCTTCTCCAAAACCACAGATCAAAAGCATCAATAGTTTTCTACATAATCTTTAATGGCATTTCTGGTTATTTTCTTAGATAGAATCCTGGTAGTGGAGGGCTAAAGGATACAATGGTTAAAGGACATGAACTCTTTTAAGATTCTTTTTTTTAATATTTTAATTTTATTGGAGTATAGTTGATTTACAATGTTGTGTTAGTTCCAGGTGTACAGCAAAGTGATTCAGTTATACATATACATGTGTGTGTATATTTTTTTTTAGAACCTTTTCTCATATAGGTTATCACAGAATATTGGGTAGAGTCCTTAAATACAGTAGGGTGCGTGTGTTGATTCTAAAACTCCTGATTTATCCCTCCCTCCAACATTTCCCTTTGATAACCCTAACTGTGTTGTTGATATCTATAAGCCTGCTTCTGTTATGGAAATAACATTTGTACTTTTTAAAAAAAATTAGATTCCACATGAGTGATATCATATTTGTCTTTCTCTGACTTACTTCACCTAGTATGATAATCTCTAGGTCCACCCTTAAGATTCTTAAGTGCTTTCCAGAAAGGCTGAATCAATTTACTCATCTGCTGGTAGTTGATGAGAATTCCTGACACATTATACTACAGTGGCCCTGAGGGTCCACTATCTGGAACAAAACATTCACTTGTTCTCAACAGCTCCTATAAATAAAATACCATCTCCTTCCTTTCATAGCTCAAGTGACTGACTAAGTAGCTTGTATTTACTACCCTGACCCCATCAACACACATTAACTACAATGTTCCTTCCCCCATTTACTAAAGTTGCTGTAAACTAGTGATCTCTTTCCAGTCATATGAATATGTCTTTTCAAATCTTATCACTAACCTATTAGACTCTCCTCTTCCCAGCTTTGATCTCATCCTTCTACAAGGCCTCAGTCCTCCTGTGCATTACACTGCCATGTTCCCCCCTTCATCTCTGACCTCTGGGGTCTACTTTCTTTAATATCCTCCGCCACTTCCTATTGTCTACACCATGTCAGGCCTCCAGGGTTCAATCTTTGCCTCTATTTCACACTACTTATGGAGGGCTCCTCCATCCTGTTTTAATAATCAGCTCAAAACTGTTGGCTCTCATATATTTCTCTAACTCTACTCTTCCTTTGTCTTCAGGTCTTTAATTGAAAGGTTCCATCCTCACCTATAACTCAATGCCATCTCCTACTCAATAGTGCACCATCCTCTCTGCCAAATTCCGGAATTTCCAATTTCCCAAATTTCCCGAATGCCAAATTCCTTGCCAACTCTCTTATCTCTGACAATGGGGCAATACTCCTTCAGTCCTCCACACTCAAACACTTTAGTCTCTATGTCCTTCCTTACATTACTCTATGTCTCAAAGTCATATGAATAGTTTCTTCAAAACACTTCCTAGATAAATTCCTTTTTTATCATTTCCACATTACTTCACCCATGGATTACAGTAATATCTTCACAGGTAGCAGCTACCACGTTAATTTTCCAAAAATGTTTTTTAATGACTTTTGCTTGAAGGTTTCCTTTTTGTCCAAATTCATCTGGTTAAAATCTTCAAAGGCCATACTTTATCTCCTATTCCCTCCTGCAATCCAAGATAATCCTTTCTCCCTACTGCCCTTTCTCCTCCAACACCCTTTCCATGCTCTTTACTGCCCCTTTGCTCATGTCACTCTTCCATCCCTTTTGTTTCAAAGGAGCCTTCAGTAGATAACCCTAACATACACTACTTTTCCTTTCTCTGAATGCTCAGGAGGGGGCTGGTGGGGAAAAGCCCTGATTTGTAGCTTTTGCCAAAAACCCTCGCCGTGGCAGATGTCTAGGTACCAATGTAACAAGGTTAACTGTGAAACTAGAAAGAGATATGTGTAAAGTTAAAAGGAACCCAATCAGGACACCAGAGCAGCATTTAAAATCTGTTCTGCAATCTAGCACTTAATATCTACTATCTTGTATAGGCTCTCCAGATATATTATATACATCTGTTTATTGCAATAAGCTCTAGCCCTAGGAAGAATGGCAGTCCACTCATTCTAGAGCTTTCATAGTGAATAGGGCACACAGTGTTTGCTTGATAAAAACCGTTGGCAAGACTTGGAGGGAGTGATAAGCAAAGCCAAAGACTAGAGGCATAAAATGGTAAAAATGGGCATGTACTCACTTAGGGCTGATTAGCAAGAACAAACAAAAAGTACAATGAAGGAGCAGAATGTACAGTAAGTCCCCAACATAAGAATCTTCAAGTTGTGAACTTTCAAAGATGCAAACATGGCCCTGTATGCCAGCTGTTGTATTGTACCACTGTACTTTTCAAGGCACTGTACTGTAGTATTAAAAATGTTTTTTTGTGTTTATTTTGTATATATTATTTGTGTGAAAAGTATTATAAACCTATTTCAACAGTATTATATAGCCAATTGTGTTAGATGGGTACCTAGGCTAGCTTTGTTGGGCTTACGGGTAAACTGGACTTGGGACGGAACTCATTTACATGCAGGGGACTTACTGTAGTAGAAATAAAATCAGAATAGGAGCCAGGAGATATTCCCAGCTTTGTACTTGTGTGACCCTTCCCAAGTCAATTTCCTTCTTTGGCCTCATCAGTAAAATTAGGGTACATGACTTCTAAGTTATTTCTTGATTCTAATGCTTTGGCATGAGTTAAACTGACAAGGAGGCTGTTCATGGCCCACTTCATTGGCATAATAATAATAAAAAATTCATTTTTAAATCTCCTATTAAGTCAAAGGAGTTTAGGGCAGCAAATACTTTTTGAAGGTGTGAATAAACATACTTATAAGACCATTTCATTCCTTTGGGGTAGTAATTATTGTATAGAAAGTAAAAACAATTATCTTTAAAAAATAATACAATATTAAAAAATTATTCCAAAAAATATCTATTGTCTATCTACTATGAGCTGGACACTGGTAAGTGGTGAAGACAGAGTAAAAACAGACCCACTTTACCCTCATGGTACCCACAGTAGCATGGGTCACTAGCCACCTAATTACAAATCATCATAGAAGTGCTTTTTACCTTAGCACAGATTGCTCTAAGTAATGGATGCCAGTGATTACACAGAGGAAGTGACAAACAGATTCAAGGGATTAGCTCTGATAAGACAGAGTGCCTGAAGAACTATGGATGAAGTTTGTAACATTGTACAGGAGGCAGTGACTAAAATCACCCCCAAGAAAAAGAAATACAACAAGGCAAAATGGTTGTCTGAGGAGGCCTTACAAATAGCTGAGAAAAGAAGAGAAGCAAAAGGCAAAGGAGAAAACCAAAGATATACCTATCTGAACACAGAGTTCCGAAGAATAGCAAGGAGAGATAAGACAGCCTTAGGGAACAATGCAAAGAAATAGAGGAAAACAATAGAATGGGAAAGACTAAAGATTTCTTTAAGAAAATTAGAGATACTAAGGGAACATTTCATGCAACGATGGACTCAAAGGACAGAACCAGTATGGACCTAACAAAAAGAAAGAAAGTGAAGTCGCTCAGTCGTGTCTGACTCTTTGTGACCCCATGGACACCAGGCTCCTCTGTCCATGGGATTTTCTAGGCAAGAGTACTGGAGTGGGTTGCCATTTCCTTCTCCAGGGAACTTCCCGACCCAGGGATCGAACCCAGGTCTCCCACATTGTAGACAAACGCTTTACCGTCTGAGCCACCAGGGAAGTCATGGACCTAACAGAAGCAGACGATATTAAGAACAGGTGGCAAGAATACACAGAAGAATTGTGCAAGAATACACAGAAGAATTGTACAAGAAAGGTCTTAATGACCTGGATAATCACAGTGGTGTGACCACTCACCTAGATCCAGACATCCTGGAGTGTGAAGTCAAGTGGACCTTAGGCAGCATCACTATGAACAAAGCCAGTGGAGGTGATGGAATTCCAGCTTTTAGGTTTTTCATTTCAGGATATTTCAAATCCTAAAAGGTGATTCTGTGAAAGTGCTCCACTCAATATGCCAGCAAATTTGGAAAACTCAGCAGTGGCCACAGGACTGGAAAAGGTCAGTTTTGATTCCAATCCCAAAGAAGGGCAATGCCAAACAATATTCAAACTACAGCACAACTGCACTCATATCACATGCTAGCAAAGTCATGCTCAAAATCCTTCAAGCTAGACTCCAACAGTATGTGAGCCAAGAACTTTCAGATGCAAAGACAGATTTAGAAAAGGCAGAGGAACCAGAGATCAAATTGCCAACATCCACTGAATCACAGAAAAAGCAAGGGAATTCCAGAAAATATCACTTCTGCTTCACTGACTACATTAAAGCCTTTGACTGTGTGGATCACAACAAACCGTGGAAAATTCTTAAAAAGATGGGAATACTAGACCACCTGACGTGCCTCTGGAGAAATCAGTATGCAGGTCAAGAAGCAACAGTTAGAACTGGACATGCAACAATGGACTGGTTCCAAATTGGGAAAGGAGTACCTCAAGGCTGATACTGTCACCCTGCTTATTTAATTTATATGCAGAGTACATCATGTTAAATCCCAGACTGGATGAAGCTCAAGCTGGAGTCAAGACTGCTGGGAGAAATATCAATAGCCTCAGATATGCAGATGACACCACCCTAATGGCAGAAAACAAAGAGGACCTCAAGAGTTTCTTGAGGGTGAAAGAAGAGTGTGTAAAAGGTGGCTTAAAACTCAACATTCAAAAAACTAAGTAACTTCATGGAATCCAGTCCCATCACTTTATGGCAAATAGGTAAAAAATGGAAACAGTGACAGACTTAATTTTATTGGGCTCCAAAATCACTGGGGACACGACTGCAGCCATGAAATTAAAAGATGCTTGCTCCTGGGAAGAGAAGCTAGACAGCGTATTAAAAAGCAGAGATGTCACTTTGCCAACAAAGGTCCCTACAGTCAAAGCTATGGTTTTTCCAGTAGTCATATACGGATGTGAGCGTTGGACCATGAAGAAGGCCGAGTGCCAAAGAACCAATGCTTTCGAACTATGGTGCTGGAGAGACTCTTGAGAGTCCCTTGGACTGCAAGGGGATCAAACCAGTCAATCCTAAAGGAAATTAACCCTCAATATTCACTGAAAGCACTGATGCTGAAGCTGAAGCTCCAATACTTTGGCCACCTGTTGCGAAGAGCCAACTCGTTGGAAAAGACCTTGCTACAGGGAAAGATTGAGAGCAGAAGGGGGAGACAGGAAGAGTTGGTTGGATGGCATTATCAACTCAATGGACATGAGTCTGGGCAAACTCCAGGAGATAGTGAAAGACAGGAAGCTTGGTGTACTGCAGTCAATGGAGTCACAAAGAGTCGGATTCAACTGAGTGACTGAACAATAACAAATGGATGCCAGCTATGGATCCTCTCTTCTCCAGACAGGCATACAACCATAAAAATTCGAATGTAATTTCCAAGGTTCATAGGCCCTCTTATCTGTGAAGAGGTCCAAGAACCAAAAGTTAACAACACTGATCTATTTCTACAGCTACATCGACAAAACAAAACCAAGATCATAAAAGTCTACATTCTTTTTGTTTGTTAAAGGAAGTACAGATTTCCAACAGAAATGATTAAAAATAAGGGTCCATCATCTAAAGGATTAAGCTCTGGCTTTTTGAAATTTCATTCACCTAAAGTACTGCTGCTAAGTTGCTTCAATTGTGTCTGACTCTGTGCGATCCCATAGACGGCAGCCCACCAGGCTCCCCTATCCCTGGGACTCTCCAGGCAAGAACACTGGAGTGGGTTGCCATTTCCTTCTCCAATGCATGAAAGTGAAAAGTACAAGTGAAGTCGCTCAATCGTGTCTGACTCTTGGCGATGCCATGGACTGCAGCCTACCAGGCTTCTCCGTCCATGGGATTTTCCAGGCAAAAGTACTGGAGTGGGTTGCCATTGCCTTGCAAACAATATTCTGGATAAGTAAAGTATGCCTAGATTGTATTTCTATCTGATCTACCATTCCTTTAGTAAGGCTGACAGTTAAATCACTCTTCTTACTTGAAAACTATTTGCATATGAATGACTGCTTCAGTTTCAAAGTAAACCTGCATTTGATGACTCTTCCATTTCACACCAAATAGACCCTGTCAGCCATGAGAAATACATGTACATACATATCTGAACAAGCAGCTCGAACAAAGCAAAGAGTACAAGTTCCAGAATTTGAGGGCACTGACTCATCTCCTGACTCTAACATTTTATGATGAAGTGAACTGGGACAAGTCATCTAACCCTCAGACCTTTGTTTATTCATTTGTAAAATAGGGAGGGGATGATAAGAGTTACCTAAGAGGGCTACTATGAATAATCAATCATATAAAACAATGCAGGTGAAAGTATTTAGACATAAAATGGGCAAAAGTGAGTGAAAGAGCAGATTGCTTGGAGTTGCTCACAAAATATCAGATATTCAGAGATCCTTTGGAAAGAGTTGCTCATATAACATCCTTAGAGGATCTATCTGGAGTAAAACAAATTGTCCTTAAAGTGCTCAAGGAATTTTATTTTGACTGAGTGCTCAATAGTAAAGTTCTTAAAAGTTTGCAAGAGGTTTTGGAATCCTTATAGTGCATAAATGTATTAATATTCTCAAGGCAAGAACATGAACTAATTAAAAACATTCAACTATGGAAAAAACTATGGAACTTGGTTCCATAGTCAAAGTCCCTTTTACAAGACATTTTTTAGAGAGCAGAGATTCTTTTGCTTACCTTACTAAAAAGGTTAACTGGATGTATACAAAAGATTTTAAGCAAATTAGTTCATCAAAACTGAACAAATCAATCTTCTTTAGTGGAAAGGGTATTTGTTTTAAAGGAAATAAATAATATTTAGTTTGAAACAAGTTTTCCTGCCTATTCTCCACTGAAATGCGAAATAAGCCATGCAAAGGATAACTTTTTCTACGTTATTTCATTTACATTTGCAATGTTCATTTACATTATCTCAATCATTAAGTTTAAGGCGATTCTCTCTTTAAAATGTGAATTAAACAACTTTTTGGTACTAAGGAATCAATCATTACACATTATCAAAGTTCATGAACAAGACCAAAAGAGTGATTTGCCCCGGTGCTAGAAAACAGTCAAAAGGCAAACACTCTTGATTTCTAAGCCCCTAGTAAGCAAAGGCTCTGTTGGTTCCCAAGAAGGCTAATTAAGTTCTGACTCCCAAAAGTCATTATACAAATGTCTACAAGGAAAACAAAACGCATGTCCTGCGTTTACGTAACACTTTCCTCTAAGAAATTCAAAGTACTTTATTGTAGAATTATTTAAAAGAAATGTGTCCTCCCCCCACTTTAGGAAACCAAATACTACTATTCTGGGAGACCTTAAATCTCTTGCCAAATCAGATACCAAATGGGTAGGAAACCCCAGACTAGAAATTTTCTCTGAGGGATAAACTCTAGAGATGGTTGGGGGTGGGAGTGAGGAGGACACTAAGACTCATGGAAAGCTGAAGCACCAGTTCTAGGAATGGCAGGTGCATTAAGAACTGACTCACAGGGCCTGGGGGGGTCGCGAAACTGATCGTAACGAGGGCTCATTAAGTTGGAGGCAGCTGGGTGAATGTAGAGCCTGGTGCGAGGGTCACTCCTGTCTAGTACGCATGTCTGCTTACCAATTCCGCGCTCAGCCCCTGCTCTCTCCCACTATTACTACCCTGCAAACAGGATCCCGAACTACCTGAGGGGAATGCGTAACAGAACCAAGCAACTACCAGGCCTAATTGGGCTGCAGGCTTCCTTCACCCAAAGCGGCCAAGTTGGCTTCCCGCCCACCCTCAGCGCCGCCCGCGTCTCACCAGCCACCAGGCGCAGGCCGCGGAGGCTCCCCATGGCTGCCTACTCCGCCGACCAGCACAGTGCCCCAAGGCCGGCGGTGGCGCGGGGGAGCT
>NW_011494604.1:436204-465676 GCF_000754665.1 Bison bison bison | reverse complement strand
TGTGGAAGGTGAGGGCAGAGCCGGAGGGCCGTGCGTGGTAGGGTGGCGGGCGGGGCGTGCATGACGTGAGCGTGATTGCCGGCCCCTGTGGGCAGGGCCTTAGCGATGAGCGGAACGTGCGGGTCGTGCGTAGCGCTCAGACCCGGCGGGTAGCTGCCTCGTCCCGCCCCGCACGGTCCAGCGTTTTGGCCGAGGCCTTAAAAATGCTCTTTCGGAGTCTTGGTTTCTAGTGCCATTGCAAAGTATTCTCTGCACCTAAGAAAGTACCCGTTTAAAATAGAAAAAAAAGTAAATGCTTATTGGAGGACTTTTGTGAACTGTAGACCCCGAAGTCACACTGCCTAGATAAACCAGTATTTCAGTACAGTTTTTTCAGTGAATATGTACATGCCTTTCTCAAAACTACATAATTGGGTTCTTAGTGACCAGTGGCTGTGGTCTCGTGTTGGCTTTGGGAATATCAGGCCACCTGAGAAATTCACAAGAAAGTGAAAGTTGCACAATCGTGTCCGACTCTGTGATCCCATAGACTGTAGCCCGCCAGGCTCCTCTGTCCTTGGAATTCTCCAGGCAAGAGTACTGGAGTGGGTTGCCATTTCCCTCTCCATTTTCTTTTTCACATACATGTTTCCTATTTTGTTTTCTATTTGCCTATTTTTATAAAAACATTTTACTATTTCTACACCTAAACATTCACCTCTTACCCCATACTGCCAGAAGTGTCTTTTCTTGACATTTCTTGCTGGAATCAAATTCTTAAAGAACAAAAGCCCCTCTGCTTTAGGGACAGGATAAGAGAGTTAAGAAAAATCTTACTTCTACGTAAGAGTTCCTCCTCGAATCATCTGGTCGGTGGGGTCATTAAACAGTTTCCCTTTTTGTAAGAAAATGGGATTGGCGTCAAACGATCCCTTCAAGTTCTGACATTCTATCTATGCACTGGGGCCAGTTCCAGGAGGACAGGTTCAACGCATAAGAATGAAAAGAATGATAGCAGCGTTACGGGTTTCAGTGTGAATGAGGATAAGCGGAAAAGACAAACCTTGAACTCAGCTTTCTTGCTGAGATTTCCCTCTCAGTATTTTTTGTTAGGCGGCGCCGCGGACACCTTTGCTCCGCGGTGATTGGCTCGGGGCGGGGACCTCGTGTTTGTCCAATATGGCGGCGCCCAGTGGCGGTGTGAACTGTGAGGAGTTCGCCGAGTTCCAGGTGATGGGGTTTTCCTCACGTGGCAGGCGTACCCCTCCTTTTGTCCCCGGACCCTGTTCCCTGCTCTGGCTTGGGAGGGATATGCGGACTAGTTGTGGCTGAAGCGGGCAGTTCAAGACTCCTTTTTCGAGCCATTGGAGGTCATGGGGGCGCGAGCTTGGCCTTAGGGAAAGAAGCTGCCGCGTTGGGGTCATGATTCTCCCTGCTCCTCCCAGTCCTTGAGTAACTGCACCCAGAAACTCTGGTGGTTCTGCGGTGGCAAAGCCGAGCTCGGCCGGGTGGGTAGAGATTGTAACAACCTTCTAGCCATTCTTTGAACTCAGTTCTTAGCTTCTGTCATTCCCCTCCTACTTTAAGCTGAGCATTTGCAAGAAAGAAAGTGAAGGAGAGCTTGTTCACTTGATAAAACAAAACAAAAAAATCTTGTTTTACTATTTTGATGAGGCAGAACTTTTGGTGTCTTGGAGGGGCGATTAATTCTAGTACCTGCAATGGTGCTCTGCCTTCCTAACCATTAGAGAAAATACATTTAAGAAAAAGGTTGTATCTTTTATATATTAAAACACCAGAGGTCCAGGGCTAATTATTACCCACGAGTTAAAGAACAAAGGGTCTAGATTTCGACCAAGGTGCTATGAAAGTTCTACTACTGTAGTCAGCAATTTGCTGCTGTCTCGATAAACGGTTGAATTTAAGTTATGAAAAGGGTATTTTAAACTGGAGATACTGAAAAATCTGTTCATGTATCATTGACCTCTGTAGTAAGCTTTGTTCTTGGAGCCGTTTTTAGGGAGAGATATTCTGGAAGGTAATCTCAATAGATTGAATTATTTGACAAACATCGTTTGATCAAAGAAGTTTGTGTGGGGTCTTTCCACCATTATATACATCCTTTTCACCACTTAAGCTGCACAGGTTAGATCAGCACAACAGCAACAGGCTTCAAATGTGATCAGAGTGCCCAAGAGATACAAAAGTTGTAAAAATATTAAATAAGATAGAAAAAAGACTTGGCTTCTAACATATATGAAATGTTTAAGATTAACTGGCACATTTGTGGTCTTGGTCTTGTCATATTAGCCCTATAATCTAACTTAATGAGCTCAAATAATTGAGCAATGCTAGCCTTCAAGTTTGTTAGAAACAGCCCTGGTTAGGGAATTAAATGTTCCAGGTTCTAGTACTGCTCCTGCAATTAACAGCTTTGGGACCTTGAGCAAATCGCTTAACCCCTTCCATAATTAACTTTTGAATCTGTAAAATAAGATAATGTTAAATAACATTTAAAACTGCTTCCACCTTTGTGTTTATTTGAATCTCTAAAACCAAATTTCTGAGGATATCTTTGAGCTGTTGAAACATCCAACAGTGCTTGAAGTACACTTTTGATTTTCCTTTGGACAGTCAGATTATATATTGTAAGTGGGGCAGAAGCTTAACTGTCTTGGAGAACCATTTTATTTGCAGAGATGATATAAATAAAAACATCATAAAATGAATCTCATTAATGAAACCTGGAGAAGTTTTTAGATTGTTTTTCTTTTTCAAACGTGTGATTTATAATGGAGAATTTGTTGTTCATTTGCTAAGTCATATCCAACTCTTTACAAATAATGGAGAATACCCTTGGTTGAAAGTCAGAAGATTTGGTTTTCCAGATCTGGCCTTGGCATATCATTTTACCTCATATTGAATGAATATAAGAACATTTGCCCCTATTGCTTCAGAGGCACAGAAATGTAAAAAATATATATTTTAAAATGTAAAAGTTTAGTATAACATTTAGGTTTTAATGGATTTTATAAAGTTATAAACTGTGATAACTGGCACAGTCACAAATTATGAATCAAAGTTTATATTTTTAGAACTATGAAACCATTACATTGTGTATGTAAATACCTTATATATGAAAAGCCCTGCACTGAATACTGTGAAAGAGAAAAAGAAAATCATGTATTTTTATTATAAAGATTTAGGTACTTCCCCCCCCCCCCAGAATTTTATTATGAAGATGTTCAAACACTGTAGAAAAATTGAAAGACGTTTACAATGAATACTCGTGTACCCAGTATCTGGATTTTATAGTGATTCACTGTATCTACTAAATCACATATCTGTCCCTCAATCTATCCATCAATCCACATTTTTAATTTTTTTTGATGCATTTCAAAGTAAGTTGCTAGTTCATCACTATCCTCATATGACCCATTTGTGGCCACAAAGGGAGAGAGGTCTCTGGTGTCTTTTCCTCTTACAGTGACATCAGTTCTATGGGATAGTGTCCCACGCTTTTTGACCTCATTTAACTTTTTATTGCTTCCCTAAAGGCCCTGTTTCCATGCAGCCACATTGGGTTTTAGGGCTTCAACATATGAAAATGGGGGCAGGTTGGGGGGAGGGCATAGTTCAATCCGTAACAGATATCTGCTAGGTACCAGGCTCTTGGAGAAATTGAGAGTAAAACATAAAAAGAGCTCAAGTCAGGGTATAAAACATGTAGAAGATGTTTAGACTATGAGCACAGTGTTATAACTGTTCAGAGAGAACTAAGTCAAAGAGATGTTAATTGAACTGGGTCTTTGGTAGATAGAACCAGGGTAATTCTCGGTAGAAGAAACCGTATATAGGCAGAAAGGCAGAAAGTTTTATGTGTTGCGGGGGAAATAGAAAATTGCTGGAATTCTGAATTTGCACAGGGGCATATTTGGATTACACAAAAGATTGGAACCAGGTTATGAAAGGCCTTGAATGCCACTTGTGAGGTTCAAGAGACAGTGAGCAGACTGGGGGAGTTGATCAAAGAGATGCTTTCGGAAGCTTCATTACTTCTACCACAGTCTTTGCTTGTGCCCTATCATTTTTGCTGTTAGCTTTGTTATAGCTCTTCTTATCTTCAGTCATTCTTTTCTCTACTTAATTTCTCCTCTTCAACCTAATCTCCATAAAGCTATGGCTTCATACTGTTATTAATATCTTCTAAATTTTAGAATCTGAACCATGCATCTAATTTCAGAATTGTATGACTAGGTGTAAACTACTTAACATAGCATACAAGTCTTTAAAATCCAATCCCAAAGTGATTCTGCTTAGTTAAATCTCTTACCACTGCCCTTATTCATACATATTCTCTCTCCCCAACCCCTGCCACTTCCAATATAGATTTGAACTTTGCTGTCTAGCCATATAGGCCTGCTTTTCCCTGACCACATGATGTTTTGTCATTTGTGCTTTTTTCCCACTTGACACCCTGAAATACCTTCTTCCTGAGACCCAGTGCATGTATTACCTGAGCAGAATCAACTGAGCATTCCTAGGCTATGTAAGTTTTCATATTTCTGATAGGAATATTAACTTACAGGATTAATTTTGAGTTGGTTGGTAATTAAATATAGACTGAATAGGCTATTTTCTAGCATCCATGATGGTTTCTTTTGCAACATGCCTAGCTGCTCTCTGTTCCTGTGCCTGGGAGTGCAGAGGACTGCAGACGATTCTGGCAGTTGCGGGCAAGTCTGTATTTCTGGCTTGCAGGAAGCACACTGTGAACATTGTTGTAAAAATGGAGTTTGAGGAACCACGCACGTCTTCTAAAAAGAGCACCATGTGAATGGGATCTACTTCTGGGTACCTTCAGGCAAAGTGAGGAGAAGAAAGGTTAAATTCCAAATCATTCTATGGAGCACATTTTAATTTTACTGTCATGTAATAGACCTTTTACCTCTCCTTATATACTTTGAAAGCTTCTTAAAGCAATAAAATGGATTTACCTAAGAATTAACCTTAGGAATAGAGTGTAGTATAATTGTAATTGTAGGGACAACAGGAAGTTTTCTCTACCCCTCCTTGCTGCTAGACATGCTAGTCCTTCAGTACTGAAATTGCCTTCCAAGAGGGCGAAATGAATGAAAGATAATGTATGAAATACAATTCCAAGATAAGTGCCAGAATAATTTTAAAGGGTCAGTCTAAAATTAGAGATTCGTGATGTATCAATTTCTTCTTGTTTTGAGGAGGGTGAAAGGAGAAGCTAGAGATACTACAAAGTTTGAAGAGTTATCTTTTTGCTGTGCTTTGACACTTAGAAGCTAATTTAGGGTTCCAGCTCCTATACAGAGAGAGCCACTGAACTGTGTATATTTCTGTATTATCTCTGTGGACTTGTGTTGCAGTTCATTGTACGATGTCTGCTCAAGGGTGTCTTCTTTATATTTTCTTGGCGAATTTGTGAGAAAGAAGGAACGTCATTGGAGCTAGTATCAGGTAGGCAGTCAGTAATTCATTTTGAATGATACACATGGTTTAATGGCAGGATTTCTGTGCCTGCATTAACCTTCATCTGCTCTCAGCCTGTGAGGTCTGCTCAAGCTTTTCTCTAGACCTTGGAGCTGCCTGAACAGCCCTGGCACTTTTTGTAATAAAGAAATTTGTGCCTAGTGATGTAGTTTATAGTTCTTTTCTTTTTCTTTTTGCAATTTTGAAAGAAATTCCTTCCTAAGTCTTACTCCCTTTCCCCTCCTTGAGCTTTTCTAGTATCTTTTTTCCTATCTTAAAAATAGCTTACAATTCTCAGCAATTCCCGAACGAGTACATTATCAGTTTAGAGATTGTTATTATATCATCTTGAATTCAGTACTGTCCAGTAGAATTTTCTGTGGTAGTGGAAATTTGTCCTGTACAATATGGTAGCCACTAGCAATATGTGGCTCTTGAGTACTTCTTGAAATGTAGCTCATGCAACTAAAAAACTAAATTTTAAATTTAATTTTAACTAAAATAACCTCATATGGCTAATGTCTACTGTATTAAAAGCCAAGCACTCGGTCCTATATTGATGAATCTTTAGCACACAGAGAGAGGGCTGATATATTTGAAAATTCACATTTTAGTTTCCATTTGTAAGACTTAAATTGTTTGATTCATTACCTAGTTAATGCTGCTAAATTCACATTGTTAAAAGGAACTTAATAGTATATCCAGATTGTTTTATCAGAGGGAAAGTTGGCTGTATTGCTAATGATTGTACTCAAACCTGAAGTTCAAAGTAAGTCATAATTCTGGGAAATGTGAAGATATATAATCTTTCACCTGCATTACTATACCAATCTCCTAACTAACCTCTTTGTATCTACTCTTATTCCTGTCTAATCCATTTTCCACATGTTAATACTTGAACCTAAGCAGTCATTTCAGAATACAAACCCTATCATACAACTCCACTGTATTTAAACACTTCATTGGTTCTCTATTTGCGCTCAGGAAAAAGACTAACATCCAATAAGGTGACCTATAATGGTGGGCCTCATTTTACACCATACTTTGTCTTACCCTCTATACTTAAGCCATGTTAACTGTTCAGTCCATTAAACACTCTATTTTAATGACTCCTGTAAAGATGACCTGTAATTTCCATCATGTTAAAAATAAGAAGTTAATTTCTGCCCACATCTTTATTTACTTCTAGTAACATTCAACAGGCTTCCCTGGTGGCTTAGATGGTAAAGAACCCACCTGCTGTGCAGGAAACCCGGGTTCCATCCTTGGGTCTGGAAGAGCCCCTGGAGAAGGGAACGGCTACCCAACCCCAGTATTCTTGCCTGGAGAATCCTGTGAACAAAGGAGCCTGGCGGACTGCAGTCCATGGGGTTGCAAAGAGTCAGACACAACTGAGTGACTAGCATTCAACACAGTTGACTGTTCTGCCTTGAAACCTCTCTTCTTTTCAGTTCTGTGACATCACAGTCTTTTTCCTGTAGTTTTATTTTTTAAATTTTATTTCTTTATTATTTTGTTGGTTGGGCTGGGTCTTTGTTGCTGCATGTGAGCTTTCTTCTGCAGTTGTGGCAAGTGGGGGCTACTCTCTAGTTTCAGTGCATGGCTTCTCATTGCCGTAACTTCTCTTGTTGCGGAGCACAGGCTCTAGGTGTGAGGGCTTCAGTAGTTGCAGCACGCAGGCTCAGTAGTTGTGCCTGGCAGGCTCCAGAGTGCGGGCTCAGTAGTTGGTGCAGGAGCTTAGTTTGCTCTGGGGGGTCTTCCTGGACCAGGGATCGAATCCCTGTCTCCTGCCTTAGCAGGCAGGTTCCTATCTACTGTACCACCAGGGAAGTCCTCTTCTGTAGTTTTAGATGCTGGAGTTCCTTCTTGATTGTTAACCCCCTTTATTAGCTATAGTCTCCTTCAGTGATCTCTTCCTGTTTCATGGCGTTAAAGAAATTAATTTGGAGAATTCCCTGGCTGTCCAATGTTTAGGACTCCAGGCTGTCACTGCTGAAGGCCCAGGTTCACCAACCTCTTAATCAAACTATCTTTATCTCTTGCCTGGACCACCATAGTAGTCTGCTCAATGTTTCCATTCTCAACTTAGCAGCTGAAGTTGTCTTTTAAAATACTGTTATATCATTCCCTTGCCTAAAACCCTGTTTCCTTTAGAACAGAATCCTTAATTGTTTCTGTGGTCTCTCCTGTCCTTCACTTTCTCATCAACTCTGCTCTCACCTAATACCACTTTTTCACTTACTCGCTCCCAGATCACTTGCCTTCTTTTTGTTCTTCAAACATCCCCAAGTTTGTTCTTGCCCCTTAATTTTTGCCTTGTTCCCCAAAATGTCCTTTTAGTTGCCTTATTTGTGTCATTCAGATCTCAGTTCAAATGGTATGTCCTGGAGAGGTCTGTCTTGATCTCCCTGTATAATGTATTAGCCCCTCAACCCCACTGTTCATCACATTACTACAGTTTTCTTTTTTGCAGTACTTTTCTGCACTGAAAGTGTCTTGTTTATTGGGATACTTGTTTATTGTCTGTTTCCCCCATGAGAATTTTGCTCCATAAGAGCAAGGACCTTTTCTGTTTTACTCATCATTATAGCCCTGGTGTTTAGAATGGTGTCTAACATGTGCTAGACATTAGTAAATATTTTTTGAAGGAAGAGTGAGTTAATGAATGAACTCTGTGCTCTCTCTCTCTAATTGCTTCGTATGTTTGAAGAAGAAAGATTGCTGAGGACTCTCATCCAAAGAAAGCTTTATCTGGAAGGTATAAACTTTGGCCTCAGGATCAGTTTGATTTAGACAGGAGGAAAGATGAGAGTTTAAAGGTTTTTTTGTTTTAATAGGCAAGTTGTGGGAGGTAAAGTTTGCCAGGAAGGTCCCTGTCTACTACTTAACCAGTTTTTGCCTCTCTAAATAGTGCTGCCACTGTTTGTTTGGAATTTGCCACTTATTGACGTTATATATCCTCTACTGTGTATAAGACATTATTTAATGTGATGCTTGCTTAGTATGTTGAGATTATCCCCTAAGAATTCCAGATTACAGAGAATCTTGATACCGTTGACCAAAATAGAAAGATACAAGAAGAGGTGATACAAGAAGTTGGTTTTAGACCTGACATTTGCCTCTTTTTATTAGTTTAAATTATGAGCCTTTTACAAGCTGTTTTACTTCAAAATTGGATTCTGGAAAAGGACATTAAACTACTAATTAAAGAATAATAGGCTAGTCAAATAAGTTGTGATATCCCCACTGAATGGAATATTTATGTGTGTATTAAATATATCTTCAAGATAGCAAGGGCAAGTGCTCATGGTATAATTTCATAAAGTAGGACTTTTAAATGTTATATAGTACCACATTTTAATAAAAATATTTGCAGATATGTATAGAAAAAACTAAATAATGGTTAACAATGGATAATTCTATTTTCTTTAAATTTTTCTAATTTTCTAAAATGATTATGTAATTAATACTTTAATCATAATAAAAGCTTATTTTAACAAATGGATGATACAGCAAAGGGAATATAGCCAATATTTTATAATAACTTTAAATTTAGTAAAATCTATAAAAATACTGAATCAATACATTATATGTTTGAAATTAATATAATATTATAAATAAACTATAATAAAAAATAAGTTGACATAATCTTACGGTTAAATAATTTGTAAAATTCACACTCGTGCCAATTTTCAGATGAAAAACTGTCATTTTCAGTATGCCCAATAAATAAATTGAGGGAAGAAATGAAGAAGTTGATTTCAATCCTAGATTTAAGTTTGGCAAAGAAATAGGTTCATATATTGAAGGAGGTAGAGAATCAAGCAAAGATGGTTTAATACACATTAATATTAAATGTTAACTTGTTAGATGTTTTCAGTATTATATTGAAAAAAAAATATATATATACCTAGTATTATACACTTCTATTTTCTTGATGCTTTTCAGTGATTGTTTTGTGGGGCTGGGGTGAGGTGGGAGTGTATTAAAAGAGAAAGAGAAGGGTATATAGTAGAAACGTTCTAGAGTTGATATTATCTGGAGTCAGGAGGTAGCTGATGCTCAGCCTTCTCTAGTGACAAGTGAGAAGAAGTACCCTAATCAGAATGTGGGGAGAAGGGACTACGCTGGGTTGGGGTACTCATCAGAGTCTTTCTAAGTCCTCTGCCCTTTTGGTGTTTGTACTTTGATGACTGTTTTTTTGAGAGTTGGAGCCTCTTTTAGAGGGGAGAGATTCTTGGGAAATGTGAACCTGGGTAACTGAGAAAAGGTAAAGCTAATTTCTGCTTGTTGTATGAACAAAAAACCACAAAGAGATTTGATTCCTTTGCTAGCAGCGTACTTGTTTTTGTTACAAAAATAATATATACTCATAGTAAAAAACTAAAAAACAAAAAGCCTAAAGGTGGGGTGGGGGGTGGGGCCTAAGAGAGTATAGATTAATTTCTGCATGTTAATCACTGCTGATGGTTTTTTATATATCTTTATAGAAGTTTTCTATCTAGCACCACATTTTAGAGAGAGCGACAGAGGGAATAGAGCAAGCAATTATGTTGGATTGTTTTGGACAAGTTGAAGTAATCAAGTTCCTTAGAATCCTTTTTGGCTGTATGCTAGAGATAGAAAGAACACACAGTATTTGCTAAGCACCATGTGCCAGCAAATGGGGTTTACAAATGAATAAAAAAATCTTTACGCTTAAGACAATCACATTTGGGCCAAGGAAACAGAGTTGTGCCAAGTGTTAGAATTACTATTACATAAACTACCTGTCAGTCTTTTCATAAAGATTTTTCTGTGGTTGTACTGTATATAGCATGGTTTCCCCACTCCTAATATACAGTGTTGTAACATATCCAAGAGCTTTAATTATTAATTTTTGCTTAACTGGTCTTATCACTTAACTTTCCATTCAAATTATTATTCTTTTATTTTAAATATTATATAGGAATTACTCAAGGTGATGAGGACGATTGATGACAGAATAGTACATGAATTAAACACTACGGTTCCAACAGCTTCCTTTGCAGGGAAAATTGATGCCAGCCAAACCTGTAAACAACTTTATGAGTCAGTAAGTCTATCTTTTGAGTCTTTTGTGCTTCCTTTATGTCTTTCTTTGCAGGCAAAATAAGAAATCAATTGGCATATAATTAAACTGTGGAAAAAGAATGGAATCTTCACGTTTTCTTGCCCACACCTGAAGGTGTGTAAAAGTTTTGATCTGGTTTCTACAAACTAAAGAAAATGTGTGATCTTAAGCAATAGTCTGGGAAGATATGGTTCTAAGAAATGGGGAGATATGGTTCTAAGAAATGAAAACAGTCTCCCCTTGTGGGCAGACTCTAACTTAAGGAAACCTTATAGATCAAAGAAAACAGGAGAGAATGAAACAGTCAAGTAAAACAGTGAGATAAAAGTGGGGTCTTTGAATGAATCAGTGTTAAAAAAGCTAGACAGCTGATATAAGGAAGAATTAAAACCCTTCACACTTTCTGTATCTTCTTTCTTCCCTTACTCATCAGGAAAGGGAAAAGAAACATTTGGCAGGATAGAAGGAAAAGCCACAGATAAATTGTCCTACCAAGGGTACAGTTCAGTCCCTGGTCAGGGAACAAAGATCTGGCAAGCTGTGCAGCCAAAAAAAAAAAAAAAAAAAAAAAAAGATGAAAAGATGAAAATTTTAGACCGAAAGAAGTTCTCAAAGCTGTGGTAAAATAAAATAAAACTGGGAAGTTCTAGGTATACCCACTTTAGACTCGTTTTGAATCATTCTCGTGCCCCACCCCAAATGTCTTCATTTCAAAATTGCTTTCCCCAAATCAAAAGAAATATGGTTATGATATGATTATCCTTCAGGATTTTTCTCCTCTAACCACAGTTTTACCATACTGAGTTTCTTAATAAATATTATCTCAGTTCCTTTGATAAACACTTTATATATCAGAAATAATTCTCATGTGACCAAATCCTCAAGCATCTGATACTGATGAGCCAATAAGCCTGGTTTTGTGTTATTTTTTTCCTCTGGTAGGTTTATGTCACACCAACTATTACTCTTATCTGGTGTCCTCATTTCTTTGACATACATGCACAGAAGTCCATGAATGTTCCTCTTGCATACTCTTAGGTTTGAATCTTATTGAAGGATGATCTTGAAAATAATTGACAATACTGAGTAAAAGATGATTTACCCCGTCCTTCCTGTTTACATGGTTGTGGGTTCACAGAGGATCTCATGTGAAGGAAAAGTAAGCAGGTGAGGGTAGGAGCATAGTCAGCACCTAGAAATGTATCCACAGGGAAGGTGCCACGTTCAGGAGGGGAACTGGAAGAAAGCCCAAATGCGGAAGGAAACTGATGAGAGACCAAAAGAGAATTCCTGAATATTTAATAAAATGTATACAACCTGGTGGGCTGCCGTCTATGGGGTCGCACAGAGTCGGACACGACTGAAGTGACAGCAGCAGCAGCAGCAGCAGCGTACAATCTGAATTTGATTTTAAGATGTAGATAGAAAAATGAGAATATTGTGTTAGACTTCTAGTTGATACTAATGCTGTTTGGCCAATTGCTGGCAGAGTTAGACAAAATATCAAAGTAATTAAATAGCATTTAGCATCTGAGTAATATATTGAGTCATGTTGCCTCTAAATTTTAGAGGTGGAAAGGGGTATTAGCAATTATTTACTCATAATTCAATAATTTTACAAAAGAGGAAACTGAAGCCTGTAAAGCTAATTATTTAGCCAGTCTTACACAACCTCAGGGAGAGTTTCTTAACTCTGACAGTTATTCTGTCTGGGGGAGAATAGTTCTGTACCCTCAATGCCTCCTTTAATTTTCTGTAATTATACCTGAAGGAGTTAATAAGTAACAGACGTAGCATACTAGCTAGTAAATATGGGCCTTGAGGCTGTCCTTGTGAATCCTAAATGTTACAATGAAAAGAATTAGCATATTAGAGAAATTTATTATAGGTGGGATTAATGTCTATTAGGCAATTCCTTTTACATGAGTACAACTTATAAGTAATGTACTTTTAGTATTACTCTCTAGAAATATAAAGATTTGTTCTTTCTTGATATCTGTTAGACCAGTAGTTCTTAATCACAGGGTTCCAATATAATCATTCAAGAGATCTATTTCAAATAACTTATGAAGAATGCTTATAGAATGGTTGTCAGTCCTGTGTTTTATATATTTAAGATATATATAATGGTTAGGTTATTTCTATTACAACTGTCACTAGCATAGCATTAAGGTATTCTCCCTTTGGACTGAAAAAGGAATGATACAACGTGATTACCTGGAGCAAGCCAGCATTTAAATTTTAGTTGGAGGTGAACCACTGTTAGCACAATTGATGGAATCAACAATCTCTACTTCATTTACAGTTTTTCCTGGTTGATACTTTAAAATCCTGAAAAGAGTTCTGTCTGACATAGGTAAATGTAGCATTCTTTTTCTTTATTGTAACTAAAGACTTCGCTACATCACTTACTTCATAACTTTTTGCACTTGTTGACAATGTGAGGCTGGAAAAAAAAAAGAAAGGACAAAAAAAGAGAAAGAGCAGCAATAGTAAGTGGCTCAGAAAGTGTGTGTGAGTAGGTGTAGGGTAGATGAACACACAGATGCAGTAATGGCAGAGAAAGGGGTTCAGAGAGAAGGACACTGAGATGAGAAGCCCAGCAGGAGGAGTGTGGGAAGAGAAGCAGGGAGGCCTGGGAGCATAGTGAGGAAGAGGACAACGCAGCCTCTCACTTCCACCCTCACAGCTCCTGCCTTTGATCTAGCTCATTCAGCACAAACTTCTCTTCCATAGACTCAATTTTAAAAAATTATTTAAAAAAGTCTTACATTTCTGTAGTCTAAAATTAAAAAATTCTGAAATGTGACAAATTGGTGTGATTTTTTTCTTTCCCTTTTTCTTTGTTCTTTTAGTTGATGGAGGCCCATGCCAGTAGGGACAGAGTCATAAAAAACTGTATAGCTCAGACCTCATCAGTAGTAAAACAGCTCCGAGAAGAGAGGGAAAAGAATTTGGATGATTTAACGTTATTAAAGCAACTTAGAAAAGAACAGACAAAGGTAAGTTGAATAAGGTTTACATTTCTAAGGCAAGGTTTCCAAACTTAGCCTTCAAAATAAAAGCAGTTTTTAATATGAAAAATCCAGAGTAAGATATGCTTATTACTTAAAATGACCACGAGGTTAGTACTTCATTCGTAATGGGCTTTATTTTATTGCACTTCAGTATTAATTGGTAAATTAATGTGTATTTCATGATTGTATGTAATGTAGCAGCCTTAGCTAAAAGAAGCACGTAATCATGTTATTTCCATTCCTTTATATATTCTACAGTTAAAGATATAAGGATTAATACAGATCAACATCATGTTAAAATATGTGGAAATCACATCTGTATCTATATTTTGAGTCTTGAATTGAGAAGAAACATTTAAAAAATATATTTACAGTTTAAAAATATTTACCTCTGGTTTCATCTGTAGAAACCTGCTAAATGTAATACAGATGTTTAGCTTCAGGATATTACCCTCTTCAGCTGTAAAAATATAGTACAGTACTATTTAAATATAACCAGGTACACTAGAACCTCCTTATGTTTATTTCTTTGCTATGGAAAAGATGGTATGAGTCTTTGACTCTTTTCAGACTCTCCTTTGTTTCTATTTCATCTCCCATCCCTGCCATTTTCCCTTTTAGGAAAACACCGAGCGTCCACTGAGTGATATGTCAGAGGAAGCCTTATTTTCCTAAAGTCAGCTATAATGTAGATGAGTGTGGACTTCAGAGTAGAGTTAATGAGGCAGAGCAATTTCTTTATAGCCCTTAAATGTGGCATGTCAAGAAAACAGTGGAAATGTATACCATATTTTATTTTCTGGACTGCATTACTGTCTTTTGGTGAGGGAATAGCTCAAGGGGTAACTTTATTCTGATACAATTTCACACTCTCAGAAAAGTTGCACAAAGAGTACAAGGAACTCCTATGTACCCTTTACCTATATTCACCTTTTGTTTACATTTTGCTCCACCTGCTTTACAATTTATTCTCTCCACCCTTCCTACCTTTTCCTCCTTGCCTCCCTTGTTCCCTGTCTTCCTCCCCCTCCCTCCATACACATTTTTTTTTCTTACCATTTGAGAATATACACATTATACTCTTTTACCCCTACATATGTTGGTTATTCCCTAAGAACAGGGGCTTTCTCTTACATGCTGTTGCTGCTGCTTAGTCCTTCAGTCAGGTCCCAACTCTGTGACCCTATGGACTGTAGCCTGCCAGGCTCCTCTGTCCATGGAATTCTCCAGGCAAGAGTACTAGAGTGGGTTGCCATGCCCTCCTCCAGGGGGTCTTCCCAATCTATAGATCAAACCTGGGTCTCCTGCGTTGCAGGCAGATGCTTTACCACTGAACCACCAGAGAAGCCCTTCTCTTAACATGACTGCTGTATAATTACCAAAATCTTGTCTGCATTTTAAGATGGCATAATAGGTGACTTACTGGTCCTTGCATGTTGGGTAACTGAAAATCCAGTGTGAGATAGAATCATGTTTTCATACTGAACAAGTTGTGAAGTTTGCTCTTTGTTTAGTGGATGTAGCGAAGGGGACCTTGCTGTCTCTCTCAAGTCTTGTCTTTTGCTGCACACAGGTGAGTGTCTGCACTTTCTTAGTCATCCTACTGATGCAGTATGTCTCACTGGATACAGGATTCATCTACTACCTTTACTGTTCCCTATGTTCATGATGACTGCTTCAGCCCTATGTTTCACACCTGCTCATTCATTAGTCAGCAGGGGTTTCTTCAGTGAACTTGGGCTGTAAAGGTCATCTTAGGAGGCATTTTGGAAACCAGCCAGTGAGTTATGAAAGGTAATTTTCTAGCCTGTGACATTGCATGGGACTATAATAGAAGGTAACCATGGGTAGTACTTGAGCAAATAAGGAAACTTGGATTTTTTCTTCAAGTTTGCTATGAAGGTTATGGAATCAGAAAGAGACAGCTCTTAAAGATGTTCCAGCTCTACCTCATCATTTTCTATATGTGGAAACAGACTCAGAGATACTCCCCAGAGTCACAAACTAGTAAGTAGTGGGACTGGACTTGAATCCATTTCTTCTAACTCTGAATTCAGTCGGTGTTTTTACATTGCTACTGCTAAGTCACTTCAGTCGTGTCCACTCTGTGTGACCCCATAGACGGCAACCCACCTGGCTCCTCCATCCCTGGGATTCTCCAGGCAAGAACACTGGAGTAGGTTGCCATTTCCTTCTCCAATGCATGAAAGTGAAAACTGAAAGTTAAGTCGCTCAGTCGTGTCCGACCCTCAGCGACCCCATGGACTGCAGCCTTCCAGGCTCCTCCGTCCATGGGATTTTCCAGGCAAGAGTACTGGAGTGGGGTGCCATTGCGTTGTGACTAATAATCAAATTCTGATTACTTTAGTGAATAGTTTATTTGCATACACTGCCAATCTGAAAGTTCCCAGTTCTTTACCCTAACTAACCCTTACCTCAAAAAAGCCTTGCTGGAACTATATATCTGCTGTCACCTGTTCATAGCTTTTGAGAGGAATTTTACCTGTGTAAGACCCAGAGTCTCAAAAACAACTATCTCAAAGGTAGCATTTTGTTGGTGTCACTGAAATTGTATTAGAAGCTGGCTGTAATGTCTGCCATGTTCAAGAATAGAAGAAACATTGATTATAAAGGCAGATTGCTCTGAGGAAATCCATCTACCACTTGGAGGTTTTGTAATCTTGTTAATTAATATGAAACTTCTGAATTTCAGTTTGTAAAATGGAGTTGATACTTAATATCTTTTATTTTATTTTGGAGGGTAAGGATTAAATTGTATAATATATGTAAGAGGTAACATATTGACCGATATGAAGTAGCAGATTCTTTCCTGTTTGAATCTCTGGCACTCCATATTCATTCCATTAATTCTCTCTACAATATCCACCCAACCAGTGGTTTCCACCTTTTGTTTAACCAGTATTAAGAGAATTGAGGGGATGCACAGTCTTATGTGTCAGTACATTCTCTTTTTGGACAGCTGGGATTGTTCAGATATTTTCTTGTTGTGAAAATCTGTCTCCTTGTAGCATGTAATTACTGATCCTTAATCATCCCTCTGGATAAGTCTAAACCTATTTCTACAGGACACCCATTTAAATATTTGAGAACAATTCTAAACACTGTCTTAGTGGCCTATTGTAACACTGTTCTTTGAAGTTGTTACTTCTTTGGCAGAAAATCTGGGCTTTGACAGAGCCGTGAAGCTTTAATGATTTCTGTGTCTATATAGCTGATTAAAATCTGAAACTGAGATTGTTCTCGTTGAAGCAGGCAGGCTTCCTCAGGCTTGTTACTACTCCGCAGCACAGCAGACATGCTGTCCTTCCTTGTTCATGGTTTCAATCCTATATTCTGGTGCATACTCCTGATACCAAGTTTTGAATCTAAGAAGGGAGTTGACAAAGAGCATTGAAACAGTACCACATCCAGTCTTATTAGTGTTAGATGCACATTTCTCAAACCTGTCTGAGCTGTACTCCTAATTTATGGTTAGGTGCTTTGGTCTGGGTCCCCACCTCTTTGTTGCCCAAATCTTGTCTAACTTTCTGGCATTCTTTCCCCTAAGTCTCCTGGCCTGAGAACATCATCCTGCTGTTAACTTCTTGGCTGCCTCAACCTGTAGTTCATACTTTTTTTCTGCTAATTTTCCTGTTTTCTGCTAATTTTCCTGAATACTTCAAGGTTCTCCTCCTGGAACTAGTTAGCTTCCTTCCTGTCAAGTCTCTCTGAGCAGAGGCAACAAGGAGTATGATGGGCCCTGCCATCTGGACCTGGCAGTGGGATTAGCTACTTTTTTGATGGAGTTATTAGGTTGGCAGTTAAAAAGAAAGTTAGAAAGACTTTTTAGCATTTTAGACCTCAGACCTCTGGCCGTATGATTAAGGTATGGAAAATCCATCCCTTTCTCAATTACTTGAGCCTTTTATATCCCCCTTCTGTTTTTCTTCCTGTTTCTTTTTTCTTTTATTCAAATCAGGTTGCCACCTCCTTGTCCTTTTTTTCTTTTGTTTCTCTGTGCTATCTTTGCAAATCTATACTGTAGGATCAATAAGTCAAACTGGAATTACTGAGTTAAAGGACATGGGAATTTACATTTTTGCTAAGTCTTACCAAATTGCTCTCTATAGAAGTTACAACAATTTGTACTCCTACAAAAAAATATATGTGAGTGTATCTTTCCCCATACCCTCACTAATACTAGGTTTTATTGGAATTATCAGGTTTCTTTAAAAAATGTTTTTGGTCATGTTATGACTTAATTTGCATTTCTTTTTGCATAAGTAAGAGTGTACATTTAAAAATAGGTTTATTGGCCATTTGTTTTTCTTCTGTTTTTCTTATTTTTTTAAAGCTGTCAATAATATGCAGCAGTGCTTGAGAACTAGGGCTTTATAAGATTTTACAATTGATTAAATACAAGAATATCAAAGAAGGTTTTGAAATCTAACCTAAGTATTGACAAAAAATGCAGGAGCAGCAGCTGGTTTTGTTAGGAAAACATTATAGAGTTTGGTTTTAGTTCTTTAAATTTTCATAACTTCATTTTTGTTTTCCTTTTCTTGCAGTTGAAATGGATGCAGTCAGAACTGAATGTTGAAGAAGTGGTAAATGACAGGAGCTGGAAGGTATAAAATAATGTTGATTCTTGGAGGGAACTAGGAGGGGAAACAGAACTAGCAAAAGGAAACAAACCAAGGGGAGGAGGGAGTAAAGACAGCCTTAGGCATGTAGGAATAAAGATCCTTCATTTAGAAGCAATGGAAGGTTTTAACTTTTTAGGGGGATGGGAGTTGCAGTTAGAATCCAAATAGAGCCATCTTATAAAAAAATAGCCTTACAGTCTCATGGTAGAATTGCATGGTTGTCATGGTAACATAATTGGAGACATTCTATATGATTCCTAATATTAATTGTGGGCTATTTGATATTTAGAGTTATTAGTTGTTAACTTAGAACCTTCAGTCAGGTTATTTAAGTTAGGTGATTAGTTATTTCCATAAATTTTCATATCATTAACTACCCTTCACAGTTGCTTCTTTTCTAACGTATCTGATCATGAAACTTTTTTTGTATATCGTTTCATATAGTTTCACTGGTTTCCGATAATAGGGCTTTTTATGCCTCCTAGATTCACATGCTCCTTATTACCACCTGCTCCTGCTGCTTAGTTGCTTCAGTCGTGCCCAACTCTGTGTGACCCTATGGACTGTAGCCCACCAGGCTCTTCTGTCCATGGGATTCTCCAGGCAAGAATACTGGAGTAGGGTACCATGCTTTCCTCCAGGGGATCTTCCCAACCCAGGGATCGAACCAAGGCCACCTGCATTGCAAGCAGATTCTTTACCACTGATCTACCAGGGAAGCCCTATTACCACCTGCTGCTGCTGCTAAGTCACTTCAGTCGTGTCTGACTGTGTGCGACCCCATAGATGGCAGCCCACCAGGCTCCCCTATCCCTAGGATTCTCCAGGCAAGAACACTGGAGTGGGTTGCCATTTCCTTCTCCAATGCATGAAAGAGGAAAGTGAAAGTGAAGTCACTCAGTCGTGTCTGACTCTTAGCGACCCCATGGACTGCAGCCTACCAGGCTCCTCTGTCCATGGGATTTTCCAGGCAAGAGTACTGGAGTGGGGTGCCATTGCCTCTCCACTATTACCACCTACATGATTCTAATTAGGAATTATATTGGGGGACTAGGATCCTAGGACTTTACATGTAGTTAAAAACCACAAAATTCTTACTTTTTAGTTTTCTGGAAAAGTATGTTTACATGTCCTCTCTAAAACTTCAAAGATTTCCAAAGGGCAAAATCTATTAAATCTGAAAGAATGAACTGAAAATTGTTTTATCCTTTGAAATTAACTGATGGAATTGGGCTGAATCCAAACGAGGTCAACAGAACCAAAAACTGGAGTGTACCAACTTGCAGAGCCCTGAATAAACTGCAAAATACAAATTGACTTTCTTTGCTTTATCACATTTATTTATCCTATCCTTTTTGCTAAGATTTCGTACTTCTGCCCTTTCCACCTATGTGATAAGATGTTTGCTCCTTGAAAGATTTTGGCAAAATTTGTCCATTTCTATTCTCTAGAGAGATAATATTTACTCTTGGGATGGGATGGGGGTGGGTACAATGAACATCTAGTTTGGAAAACCCAGTGCAGGGATTGATGTATGTAAAATGTAGTAGGAAGAGTGAAGCATTTTTGGATTTGGTATTACTTTAAAAGAAAATATGCTCCATCCACTCCACATATAATGAGGCTATTTGTTTTCAAGGGAAGAAATTGTAGCCATGGTCCAATAGGCCAGCAAAAATGGTTAAGAAGTTATTTAGGAGAAGGATTTGGAGAGGCTCAACCAGGTTGTGTACATCATCCCAACCAGTGTGTCAAAACCGCTAATCTGAAGCCTCCTCTGGTCCGAGCATTGGGAACTCCAGGGACATGTCAGAGCTAGGAGCTGTAAGACAAAAAGGCCAGAAAAAGTCTGTATTATTTCTTCATGTTCTAATTGTGAGACACATATGCCAAAGAGCATGTAACATGTCGAATGTAAAGAATATTAGTAAAATGAACATGTATCTACTACCCAGTTTAAGAAATTGAATACCAGTACCCTATATAGATTTTTCTTTTATTTTTTTGCTAGTCCATTTTAGCCAACATGGGTTGGTTTCTTTGGGGGGTTTGGGGTTTTTTTTTTTTTAACCTAAAAATGGTTTGTTCCTTACATCAGTAAAGTATGAAGGTAAATTCTGAGAAAAAATTGTTTTAGATTTTTATAATTTTTTTAATTGGAATACAAAATTCTTTAGACACATTAATTTTTTTAAAAATATTAAAAGATTACAGTAAAAATTCTACTCTCATGCCTCTCTAATTTTAACCACCTCCTTTCCCTTTCCTCTGAAAGGATGTATATGCTTTCAGATATTTGTAACTTTAAAATTTTGTTTGTATGTGTACACACATATATGTATATTTTCTCCTTTATCAGACAAATGGAAGTGTGTTTTTCTTAATATATCTTGGAGGTCTTTTCAAATTAGGGTGTAAAGAGATTTCTTATTCTTTTTTTATGTTTGCTTTATATTCCATCAAATGGCTATACCAAAATTTTTATTTAACACAGTCCATATAACAAGTAATCTTAGAATGTTTTTAACATATATATTTGTTTAGTTTTTAGGAAGCAAGGTAAACAGAACAAAACATTACATAAATGTATACAATTTAGTAAAAGACTGGGCTCCCTTCGTAGACTGGACTTCCCTACCTACATGGTAGAAGCATCTGGCACTCATTTAGAAAAGCGTGACAGATAGCTAAATAAAATCTACATTATAAAACAATTCTTAAAACAGTTTTATCTTAATTTAGATATTTTGTCAAACTGTCCAAAATATGTTATATGGAATTAAAATATTTGTGATGTACTAAATAAGCTAACTTGTGATGATTTTTGTCCTTGAATAATTTAAAGTTTATTAAAATAATGAAAATTATTTTATAAATGAATATCAAGGCATTCTGTGCTCTTCACTTCAGTTCAGTCACTCAGTCATATCTGACTCTTTGCACCCCCATAGACTGCAGCACGCCAGGCTTTCCTGTCCATCACCAACTCCCAGAGCTTACTCACACTCATGTCCATCGAGTCAGTGATGCCATCCAACCATCTCATCCTGTCATTCCCTTCTCCTCCCGCCTTCAATCTTTCTCAGCATCAGGGTCTTTTCTAGACTAGGCACTGTGCTTTTAGTGCCTAGTAAGTCAGTTTGAATTGGTGAGGAAACACCTCTGTTTCCTAAACCTGTTGACTTGGGGCAAAGAAGGTTATGAAGTGAAGTGAAAGTCACTCAATCGTGTCTGATTCTTTGCGACCCCATGAACTATACAGTCCATGGACTTCTCCAGGCCTGAATACTGGAGTGGGTAGCCTTTCCCTTCTCCAGGGGATTTTCCCAACCCAGGGATTGAACCCAGGTCTCCTGCATTACAGGCAGATTCTTTATCAGCTGAGCCACAAGGGAAGCCCAAGAATATTGGAGTGGGTAGCCTATCCCTTCTTCAGCGGATCTTCCCCACCCAGGAATTGAACCAGGGTCTGCTGCATTGCAAGCAGATTCTTTACCAACTAAACTATTAAGGAAGCCCCAAAGAAGGTTATATTCACCTGAAATTTCAGGTCTAATTTATACAGGATGACTCAGTGACCTTTGTTTCTGTTCACATGTCTTAGGTGTTTAATGAACGCTGCCGAATTCACTTCAAGCCTCCAAAGAATGAATAAAAAGATACTTTTTTTTTAAGATGGACCGGGTCATCTCATAAAGAGTCAAGCATGACAGACATCAACATGGTGGGCTTCCCAGGAGGATTTCTGAGCCAACAGTCCAAGACCTTTTGTTGATTTCAGCCCCACTTAGCCAAGACCTCACATATAAATAATTCTGATAATTATGGAGAAATCAACTGCTATTTTATACTGATTCTGTAAAAAAAAAAATGTTTTGTAACTATTAAAATAATTTTCTGACTCAATGTACACAATTATTTCATTGTTTTCCCAGTTGAGACAGTAAGTTCTTCTAAGAGTATTTGAATACAATTTCAGTATGTAATTTGATTTATATTGTATCTTTTTGAATTTTACAAATTTATTGATATCAGTGTAGACCTTTTTGGTCGTTGATTGTTTTATCTCTTATTTATTTCTTTAGGTTTATCGCGCATAAGTTAAAGGGCAATAATATGGCCTGGATACTGTTCAAGGAAACTTTCTTAGTACCTTATTTTTATATGCAAAAACTATTGTTGGGTGGAAATATTTTCCTGGATAATGTTTCTGTGGACAGTGAAAAGGAAAGCAAAGTAAAGCAAATTCAGAAAATGGAAAAGTAGAAGAGGGCTTGCATGGTGGACTTCTAGTATAGGGTGATTGTATCCATTTTATGTTGCTGTTTAACAAATTTAACAGCTTAAAGTCACTCCTGTTTGTTATCTTACAGTTGTGTAGGTCAGAAGGCTAGGAAAGCTTGTCTGAGTTCCCTGGCTGGGGTCTCACAGGCTGCAATCAATTTGTGACTGGTTCTTGTCTGGAGTCTCCAAGGGAAGAACCTGCATCCAGGCTCATTCAGTTGGTAGAATTCAGATCCTTTCAGTCCTAAGACTGAAGTTCTTGATACCTTGCTGGTTCTCATCAGCCACTCTGAGCTTCTAAAAGCCATTCACATTTCTTGATGCTATGGCCTCCTCCCTTTTCAAGCTAGCAATGGTGCATTGAACCCTCATTCTTGGAATCTGACTTCCTTTTCTGCTATAAGCCAAACAAAACTGCTTTTAAAGGGTGTATATTAGTTTTACCATAATAATTTTCCTTTGTATTAACTTAAAGTCAACTGATTACAACCTTAATTATATCTGCAAATCCCTTTTTCTGGGTAATGTAACATCACAGATGCAGTGTCTCTTATTCACAGTCTGAGGAATTAGAGTGGGGCATCTTGGAGAGCCATTCTAGGAGTCTGCCTGCTGCTGCTGCTAAGTTGCTTCAGTCGTGTCCAACTCTGTGGGACCCCATAGACAGCAGCCCACCAGGCTCCCCCGTCCCTGGGATTCTCCAGGCAAGAACACTGGAGTGGGTTGCCATTTCCTTATCCAATGCGTGAAAGTGAAGTCACTCAGTAATGTCCGACTCTTAGCGACCCCATGGACTGCAGCGCATCAGGCTCCTCTATCCATGGGATTTTCCAGGCAAGAGTACTGCCTACCACAGTTTAAATGCAAGCCTCCTGGCTCTGGCACAGTTAGATCAACCCTCCCAGCAGGGTTGTGGATAGGCTTGTGTGTTCAGTATGTTGACTGTCGGGTTGTGCACTAGAGCATTTTGAGCATTTACCATGGATCAGATACTGTTTAGTTGTTGAGGATATTACAAAACCTACTTTTGTGAAGATTATATTATAGTCTTTCAACAAGAAAAAAGTTTCCTAGTGCCAGCAATGAAAAGGATTTTCTATAGGACTTGCCTGTTATTGAATGGTACATGACAGAAAAAGTGAAAAAAGTGAAAGTCACTCAGTTGTGTCTGACTCTTTGCAACCCCATGGACTGGAACCCTCCAGACTCTGTCCCTGGAATTCTCCAGCCAAGAATACTGGAGTGGGTTGCCATTCCCTTCTCCAGGGGATCTTCCTGACCCAGGGATTGAACCTGGATCTCCTGCATAGATTCTTTACTGTTTGAGCTACTGAAGAACCCACATGACAGCTGATGTTTAATAATTATTAGATGTATGAGTGAACTGAGTGGATTCATGCAAGAATAAAAATAAGACACAACAAAGATGTCCCCAGGGAATTCAGAACCAGAATCCTTGGAAAAGATTCATAACAGCCTTTCCAGCATTTCACGTCTGCTCTAGCTAATCCAATTTTAGCAGGATGCTTGAATCATTCCAATATTATGAAAATGCAATTATGGTATGGATGACTTTTAGTGTAAATGAATATTAGTGTATTTAGTTTGTGATGAATGGCATTTAAAGCCTCCAGTTTTTAAGAAATGGGTGGTACATTGCTTTTGAAAGTTGATTTGTGTGCTGAAACAGTGTCTTGCATGTAACTGCTGCTTTACAACAATGTATTGATTTTGTTGCTTGAAGGATAGGTAAATGTTAGTCACTCAGTTGTGTCTGACTCTTTGTGATTGCATGGACTATAGCCCTCCAGGATCCTCTCTGCATGGAATTCTCCAGGCCAGAATATTGGAGTGGGCAGCCATTCCCTTCTCCAGGGGATCTTCCTGACCCAGGGATCAAACCTGGGTCTCCTGCACTTAAGGCAGATTGTTTACTGTCTGAGCCACCAAGGAAGACCCTGAAGGATAGGTAAGATTTAGCCAGAAAGAGAAAAAACAGAAGGTACAAAAGTTCAGAGAAGAGTTTGGCCCTTTCACTGCAAAATGGAAGATAACCGTAGAGGAAATACCGATGATAATCCATTTGAAATTCTTTTAACAAGTATTTGAGTACCTTCCACATCCAAATTCTAGGTACGATTAGTCACTGCTAATAGTGCTAATCAGTTTCACTGCTAATCAGTGAACAAAACAGATTAAAAAATGTTTTGCTCTCAAAGAGCTTTCTTTCTCAAAGAAACAGTAACAGACTTTATTTTCTTGGGCTCCAAAATCGCTGCAGATGGTGACTGCAGCCATGAAATTAAAAACTCTCTTTGGAAGAAAAGCTATGGCAAGCCTAGACAGTATATTAAAAAGCAGAGACATTGCTTTGCTGACAAAGGTCTGTCTAGTCAAAGCTATGGTTTTTCCCGTAGTCATGTATAGATATGAGAGTTGGACCATAAAAACAGCTGGGCACCAAAGAACTGATGCTTTTGAACTGTGGTGATGGAGAAGACTCTTTAGAGTCCCTTGGACAGCAAGGAGATCAAACCAGTCAATCCTAAAGGAAATCAGTCCTGAATATTCATTGAAAGGACTGATGAGGAAGCTGAAGCCCCAATACTTTGGCTGCCTGATGCAAAGAGCTCAGAAAAGACCCTGATGCTGGGAAAGATTGAAGGCAGGAGGAGAAGAGGACAGAGGACGAGATGGTTGGATGGCACCACCAAGACAATGGACATGAGTTTGAGCAAGCTCCAGGAGATTGTGAAGGACAGGGAAGCCTGGTATGCTGCAGTTCATGGGGCCACAAAGAGTCAGACACAACTGAGTGACTGAACAACAGCAACAAAGCTTACATGTAGTAAGGGGAGACAAACAATAGAAAACAATTACATAGTATGCTAAGGGGTGACAGAAGAAGGCAATGGCACCCCACTCCAGTACTCTTGCCTGGAAAATCCCACGGACGGAGGAGCCTGGTGGGCTGCCGTCTATGGGGTCGCACAGAGTCGGACACGACTGAAGCGACTTAGCAGCAAGAGGTGATAAAGTTCCACTCCCTCCCCACCAAAAAGCAAGAAATCAGAAATGGAGATTGCAAATGACTGTTTAGCTAAGAGAATATTATAATGCTGTTGATCTTTGAAAAGTCAATTGATTTAGAGAATGAAATGTATCAAATAAGTATAGTAATAAAAAGGAAGTTTTAGGGAATTCCTTGGCGGACCAGTGGTTAAGACTCTGAGCTTCCACCACAGGGGATGCAGGTTCCATCCCTGGTCAGGGAACTACGTCCCACATGTGGTGGTGCAGTGTGGTTAAAAAAAAAAAAAAGTTTTCTAATAAGTAAGTCTCTTTTCAAGTTATGCTCCAAAGATACTAGTTTGGGAAACAGAGCGATAATACACCTAGTGCTGCTGCAGTGGACTCTGCTTCCGTGCCACACTACCTAAGTAAGACCATCCAGGAATAACTTGTAAACTGGGAGATTAGTCAAAGATGTGGTCTCATTTCAAATTAAGAAAAATGAATATTCTGCCTAGAGATGGATGATCTAATTAAATACATTAGAGATCATTTAGGTTACTCATGATTTCTGTGTGCACGTAGCCTTCTAGATAAGCCTTGATAGTTTCTTTAAAAAAAAAATAAGCTTATTTAGTTGAGTATAAACACTGAAGAGTAAAAAAACCCAAAAGGGTCTAAAGTGATCTCTCCTGATAGTGACAGCATTTCCAGAAAAAGCCTAGTTTACCCACAGCATTATGTTGGGGAGGAAAGTCAAAATGTTAATAAGAGGTTTGAACTCAGCTAGCTCCCAGCTCCTGAGTGCAGTGACTAGTTGAGGGCATCCCTGGGTTGAAGTCCGACCTCATTGAAATATTCCACCATGCAAATACACTTCTCTCTTTGCTCAGTTGTTCAACCTACATTAAGTTTCTCTCTCTTTCCCTAATCGATTGTTCTTTACCTTTCTGAAGACAAAGTGTTCCTGTCTGCCTATCCATCCATCCATCTCCTCGTCTATATACTTGTCATGTGGATCAGATACCATATTAGAGCCCTTTCTAGGGAGGACTCTGGCTCATAGCTCCCACTTACAGAGCACTCCTTGGTAGCTCACTTTATACCATGCTGATTGGACCAGGGCTGAGCGATTGACCCAAGAACTGGCAAACCTTAAGCTAGCCAGTGTCCTGTGACAAGTCCTAGAACAAAAAGTTGATCAGGACAATCAAATTCTTCAAGGCTCTGAACTGATAAATACTGAGAAAATGATGTACTTAGCAGTGGGAGGTGAAGCTTGAAGGAGAGTGGTGATGAGGTACAACAGGGGCCAGGAAAGCCCACTGTTCTGAAAAAGCAGGGGCCCCACGTGGCTCAGTGGTAAAGAACCCATCTGTCAATGCAGGAGACACAGGAGACAGAGGTTTGATCCCTGGGTCAGGAAGATCCCCTGGAGGAGGAAATGGCAACCCACTCCAGTATTCTTGCCTGGAGATTCCCATGGACAGAGGAACCTGGTGGACTACAGTCCAAGAGTTGCAAAGAGTCGAACATGACAGCACACACACATATGAGGATGCACGCCATGAAGCAGAGAAAAGGATACAAAATAGAAGAGAGAATGTCAGTTGGAGCTGGCAGAAAGGTGGACAGAAACAGAGAAGCAGAGAGCTTGGGGAATAGCTGAGACCCATGAGTGATCGGCCCCTAGAGTAAAAACCCACCATCACAGCTTCTCAGTTCCTTAGAGCTGCCTTGGATCCCGGTTCTGGCTGTGAGATCCGTTTATATTCGGGTCCCTCTTCTCCATGAGACCGTGAGAAAATGCCTGGTTGATTGGCATTTTCTAGATTTCTCAGTAGATGCATCTTTATGATAAATCCCCACATGACATTAAAAAGTTCTTTTGAACCAAAGGAGTCTATCAAGAACATTTCCAGTCAGTCAGTGGCCAAGCAGTATCTTCTTGTTTAAATAGTCCGTTGACATTAGGATATTTTTCTTCATCCAATCAATACTTCATCAAACTGTTGTTGAGAGCACCATGGATGTGCTGGAGAGCCTCTTGGGAGAAACTCCCCATGGTGTCTGAACTTCAGTTCCAGCAAGGAAAGATCAGATTAGCTTCCAGGTTGAGTTTTGGCTTTTAAATGAGAAACATGCCAGAAATTGATCAATTCACTCCCTTAAGTAAGTAAAGCAATCCTGTTTCCCAGGAAAGAACAGGGTAGGCATTGACTACAACCCTGGGTAGCCTCATGCCCTCTGAATCTTCAGTTGACCCAATACATCATTTAACCATGTCTATGGCAGAGAATTCTGGAAATGCCTGACAGATAGCTGGGGTTGAGGCCCTCACCTTTGAAGGCAAGAGTGCATTCTCTCAGTCTCTTTCTTTGGGGTTAGAGAAAATAATTCTCACCATAAATAACAAATTCTTTAAAAAAAAAAAAAAAAAGAACAAATTCTTTCTCCCAGATTCCACTTCAAATTTGGCGGGGCAAATGTTTCAGAAATGTAATTTTTTTCCTTTGCTTGCTGTGGTATTGCTAAGAGAAGACATGTCGTTTGGGGGGAAAATCTGATCCTTTATTTGGATAAGGCCTTTAATGAAACGGCCAACCAACTTTTGAACACCCTTTCCATCAACAGTTTATCCAGTTTTAGGTCTCTTTTCCTTTTTGTTACTCTGGGAATCCCAACAATTTTGGAGGAATAAATCTACTTGCTCAAGTACCACCTCCTTAGCCTTTAAATAAGCCACTCCCTTTTCACAAAATCATCCACGTTAAAGCTGATTTTAAACTATTACAGTTGAATACTTTTAAACCAATTTGCAAATTATTATGATACATTTAAATGTGGAGAAATGTATTTTCCTTTCTTTTATATTGATCTTCATTGGAGTTTTACAATGTTGTGTTAATTTCTGTGGGACAGCAAAGTGAATCAGCTGTACATATACACATATCCCCTCTTTTATGGATTTCCTTCCAATTTAGGTCACCACAGATCATTGAGTAGAGTTCCCTGTGCTATATAGTATGTTCTCATTAGTTATCTATTTTAGTTGTTGTTGTTGTTCAGTTGCTAAGTCGTGTCCAACTCTTTGTGACCCCATGGACTGAAGCACGCCAGGCTTTCCTGCCCTTCATTATCACCCAGAGTTTGCTCAAACTCATGCCCATTGGGTTGGTGATGCCTTCCAACATCTCATCCTCTGTTGTCCCCTTCTTCTCCTGCCCTCAGTCTTTCCCAGCATCAGGTTCTTTTCTAATGAGTTATCTCTTCGCATCAGGTAGCCAAAGTATTGGAACTTCAGCTTCAATGTCAGTCCTTCCAATGAATATGCAGTACTGATTTCTTTAGGATTGACTGGTTTGATCTCCTTGCTGTCCAAGGGACTCTGAAGAGTCTTCTCCAACACCACAGTTCTAAAGCATCAATTCTTCCAGGCTCAGCCTTCTTTATGGTCCAATTCTCACATCTGTATGTGACTACTGGAAAAACCATAGCTTTGACTATATGGACCTTTGTCTGCAAAGTGATGTCTCTGCTTTTTAATATGCTGTTTAGTTTCATCATAGCTTTTTTTTTCGAGGAGCAAGCATCTTTCAATTTCATGGCTGCAGTCACTGTCCACAGTGATTTTGGAGCCCAAGAAGATAAAGTCTGTCACTGTTCCCATTGTTTCCCCCATTTATTTGCTATAAAGTGATGTGCAGACATTACTTTGCCAACAAAGGTACGTCTAGTTCAGGCAATGGTATTTCCAGTGGTCATGTATGGATGTGAGAGTTGGACTGTGAAGAAAGCTGAGCGCTGAAGAATTGATGCTTTTGAACTGTGGTGTTGGAGAAGACTCTGGTGAGTCCCTTGGACTGCAAGGAGATCCAACCAGTCCTTTCTGAAGGAGATCAGCCCTGGGTGTTCTTTGGAAGGAATGATGCTAAAGCTG
>NW_011494604.1:431197-436104 GCF_000754665.1 Bison bison bison | reverse complement strand
TGATGCAAAGAGTTGACTCATTGGAAAAGACCCTGATGCTGGGAGGGATTGGGGGCAGGAGGAGAAGGGGATGACAGAGGATGAGATGGCTGGATGACATCACTGACTTGATGGATGTGAGTCTGAGTGAACTCCAGGAGTTGGTGATGGACAGGGAGGCCTGGCGTGCTGCGATTCATGGGGTTGCAAAGAGTCGGACACGACTGAGCGACTGAACTGAACTGAACTGATGTAACTGGATGCCATGATCTTAGCTTTTTGAATGTTCAGTTTTAAGCCAGCTTTTTCACTCTCCTCTTTCACCTTCATCAAGAGGCTCTTTATTTGCTCTTCGCTTTCTGCCATAAGGGTGGTGTCATCTGCATATCAGAGGTTGCTGATATTTCTCCCTGCAATCTAGAAATCTGCTCTCTGGGCTGGTGGCTGCACTGGCTCCACCTCTCTTTCCCTGGCTCAGGAGCTAGCAGCCAGTTGCGACAGTGGTGGGGGCTGGGCCATGGGCTGCACACAACCGCTCACTGCCTCAGCGTGGGCAGCCCAGCCAGTCCCCAGGCAGCAGCTCACATATGGCTAAGCCCGAGCAGCCTGCCTGTGGGGCTCCTGCTCCTGCACTATCCACCAATAAAAGGGAATAAACTGTATCTATTTTATACATAGTATCAATAGTGTATACATGTGAATCCCAGTTTTCAAATTCATCCCACCAGGCTTTCCCCAAAATGTATTTTTCAACATTTCGTGAATAAAAAATTATTTTCATACTATTTTTATTTTACCTGGCTTAGACAGATTTGGATCACACTCCCCTCTGCACCTCCCCCTCCCCCACAAGACTTATGGGATCTTAGTTCCCCAACCAGGGGTGGCTTGTGTCCTTGGCAATGAAAGCACAGAGTCTTAAACACTGGACTGCCAGGGAGATCCCTGGGTCACACTTTCCATTTTCAATTCTATTAAGGCAGGTACTTCAGTTAAACCGTTTTCTCTTTTCCTTTATAGCATAGAAGTATTCAACCCTAACTAACATTAGAATCACTTCAACTGTTTTCCAGAGATTCTTATTTACTTGGTCTGCAGTGGGACTCCAACGTAGATTTTTTTTTTTTAATTTATAAATTAAGTGGTTCTAATATGTAGGCAAGATTGAGAATCACTGCACATATTACTTGATCTTCTTTCCTACTTATTCCTATTTATTATTATGTTCTCTTTAACATAGAGTCTACCTAACCAGCAACATGATATATGTATCCATTTACTCCAGTTTTTTTTTTCTAATTTTATTTTATTTTTAAACTTTACATAATTGTATTAGTTTTGCCAAATATCAAAATGAATCCGCCTCCATTTACTCCAGTTTTTAATTTCTGACAGTGAAGTGCAATAATTGTCTTTGCATAGATTCTGTGCGTCCTTCATTAGACTAATTCTTACTTTTTAAAATTTTTATTTATTTATTTGGTTAGTTTTATTTTTGGCTGCACTGGGTCTTCGCTGCCGTGCAGGCTTTTCTCTACTGGTGGCGAGCAGGGGCTGCTCTCTAGTTGCAATGCTTGGCTTCTTGTTGCAATGGCTGTCTTGTTGCAGAGCACAGGCTCTAGGCACACAGGCTTCAGTAGTTGTGGCGCATGGGCCTAATTGCTCCAAGGCGTATGGGATCTTCCCAGATGAGGGATCGGTCTGGTGTCTCCTGCATTGCAAGGAGGATTCTTACCTCTGGACCACCAGGGAAGCCCCTAGGCCAATTCTTAAACCGGTGGTATAGGCTTTCTATACCAAGATCAGGATAAAGCAAAAATAAATCTAATAAATCTGATTATGGAGTTTCAAATATCTTTGATTAGCTCTTCTGTGTATATAGCTATAGATATTTGTGTCCTTGTTTTCACTGTTCAGAAAATGATTCTTATTATTAGGCAGGTAGAATCATCTGTGGTAACCCTGTTACCTAAGAGCCCTGTGGCATTAATACTAGCCAGGCAGTGGAGATCTTTTAGTTCATTTATTGAACTAAATCTCTATGTAGTAAGAGCTGAAAGCAAAGGAATAGGACAGTTTCCTTATCCAGAAGCATTTAGAGTTGTCAGTGGTTACCAAAAAAAAAAAAATCGCTGTATTTCAAGTTCTCTCGAACCTCCTTCAGGGTCAGAAGAACTAAGCAAATGAATTCTAAGCTTGTCTTAGTGAAGTGTAGGGATTAAGAGTATTGGTCCTGGAGGCAAACAGCCTGGGATTTTATCCTTACTTTACTAACTAGCCATGAGGCTGTGGGCAAGTAACTTAACCTCTCTATGCTCAGTCTCTGTAAAGGGGAGAAAATAATAATAGTTACCTTATGAGGTTGTTATAAGAATTAAATGAATTATATGTGGAAAGTCTTTAGGGCTCTGGCATATAATAAGCACTTAATACATACTATATTATTATCTGGGGGTGGGGGATTGGCGAGTGGCACTAGCTGAGTAGTGAGCAGAGTGCAGAACACACTGGGAGACATTATTCAGGGCATCTTTATAACAAATACCCTCATCTCTTTCCCCCTCTTCCTTTTTCTTTTTTCTCCCTCTCATCTCTCTCACTTCTTCCCCTCTCTTTCCTAAACAATTCAGTCCAAAATCCATTAGATAACGCCAAGGAAGGATTACAATGAATAGTTGTATGTCAATAAAGTAGAATATATACATGAAATAGAAAAATTTCTAGAAAGACATAATACTAAAATAAACTCAGGAAGAAATAGTCAGTCTAAATAGATCTATAACAAGTAGAGAGATTCTATTAGTAATAAAAAACTTGCCACAGAGAAAAGCCCAGGCCCAGACAACGTCACTGCTGAATTCTACCAATCATTTAAAGAAGACTTGATACTAATTTCACATAAATTCTTCCAAAAAATAAGAGAGGAACACTTTCCAACTCATTCTATGAGACCAGTATTATCTAGATACCAAAACCAAAGCCATCAGAAGAAAACCACAGACCAGTATCTTTTAAGAATTCAGAAGCAGAAGTCCTAAACAAAATACTGGCAAACCAAATACAGCGTGTAAGAAAGAATTGTACACTATGACCACATGAAATGCATTTCAGAATGCAAAGTTGACTTAACATTCTCAAATCAATTAATGTAACATACTGTATCAGTAGAATAAAAAGACAAAACCACATTGTCATCTCTAGAGGCAAGGAAAAAAGCATCTGACAAAATCTGATGTCCTTTCATCATAAAAAACACAACATATTAGAGAATATCCTCAACTTGATAAAGTGTGTCTACAAAAACCCCTTAGATAACATCATACTTAATGGTAATAGAGTGGATGTTTTCCCCGAAAGGTCGAACAAGACAGGGATATTCATTCTCACCACTTCTACTCAACTTTGGAGATTCTAGCAAGTACAATTAGGTACTTAATTAAAATAAAAGGTATCCAATTTGGAAAGGAAGAAGTAAAACTATCTTTCTTTGCGGATGATGTGATCTTGAAGTATATGAAAATCCTAAGGTATCTACCAACAAACAAGTTCAGCAAGTTTGAAGATTTCAAGACCAGTACATAAAAATTAATTGTATTTTTTATACTTGTACAACTAAAAACAAATATGAAATTAAGAGAACAATTCCATTTACAATAGCATCCATAGAATAAATTTAACAAAAAGAAGTATAAAACATATACTCTGAAAACTATAAAACATTCTCAAAAGATATTAAAGAAAGTATAAATAATTGGAGAAGCATCCTTATTTGTGTATTGGTAGGTTTAACATTGTTAAAATTGCACTACTCCCCAAATTGATCTACAGATTCAACACAATTCCTATCAGAATCCTAGCTGACTTTTTTGTAGAAATGTATAAGCTGATTCTAAAATTCATATGGAAGTTCAAAGGATCCAGGGGAACAAAAACATTCTTGAAAAAGAAGAACAAAGTTGGAGAACTCAGCACTTGTTGATTTCAAAACTTACTGCTGCTGCTGCTGCTGCTAAGTCGCGTCAGTCTTGTCTGACTCTGCGTGACAAAGCAACAATAATCGAGAAAGTGTGGTGCTGGCATGAGATATACATGTAAATTAGTGAAACAGAATTAAGGTCCAGAAATGAACTCACGTGACTGTAATCAGCTAGTTTTCAACAAGGACACCAAGACTAACGTGGGAAAGAATAATCTTTTCAACACGTCATGCTGCAAAAATTAGATAATCATATGCAAAAGAATGAAATGGAATCCTTACATCATACTATTAATACTTATAAAATTAACTCAAAAGGATCAAAGACTCAAATTAAAAGCTAAAACAACACAACTCTCAGAGGAAAACAGGAAAAAATCATCATGAACTTGAGTTTGACAAAGGATCCTTAGATATGACACCAAATGCAAAAGCAACAAAAGAAAAAAAGATAATTTGAATTTCATTAAAATTAAAGTCTTTTGTGCTTTAAAGAACACTATCAAGAAATGCAAAGATGGGATTTCCCTGGTGGTCCAGTGGCTAAGACTCCATGCTCCCAAGGAGGGGGCCCAGGTTCAGTCTCTGGTCAGGGAACTAAATCCCACATGCTGCAACTAAGAGTTTGCATGCTCCAGAGATGGTCACCTCAGCTAAGACCCAGTACAGTCAAATAATAAATAAATACATAAATAGATATTTTAAAAGATTACTTATAAAAAAGGAGTGCAAAGATAAGAAAATTGAGAGAAAGTGTTTGCAAATTATATATCTGGTAAGGTACCTAGAGCCAGACATCCTGGAATGTGAAGTCAAGTGGGCCTTAGAAAGCATCACTACAAACAAGGCTAGTGGAGGTGATGGAATTCCAGTTGAGCTCTTTCAAATCCTGAAAGATGATGCTGTGAAAGTGCTGCACTCAATATGCCAGCACATTTGGAAAACTCAGCAG
>NW_011494604.1:430543-431097 GCF_000754665.1 Bison bison bison | reverse complement strand
TGCTGCACTCAATATGCCAGCACATTTGGAAAACTCAGCAGTGGCCACAGGATTGGAAAAGGTCAGTTTTCATTCCAGTCTCAAAGAAAGGCAATGCCAAAGAATGCTCAAACTACCGCACAGTTGCACTCATCTCACACGCTAGTAAAGTAATGCTCAAAATTCTCCAAGCCAGGCTTCAGCAATACGTGAACTGCAAACTTGCACATGTTCAAGCCGGTTTTAGAAAAGGCAGAGGAACCAGAGATCAAATTGCCAACATCCGCTGGATCATAGAAAAAGCAAGAGAGTTCCAGAAAAACATCTCTTTCTGCTTTATTGACTATGCCAAAGACTTTGACTGTGTGGATCACAATAAACTGTGGAAAATTCTTCAAGAGATGGGAATACTAGACCACCTGACCTGCCTCTTGAGAAACCTATATGCAGATCAGGAAGCAACAGTTAAAACTGGACATGGAACAACAGACTGGTTCCAAAGAGGAAAAGGAGTATGTCAAGGCTGTTTATTGTCACCCTGCTTATTTAACTTCTATGCAGAGTACATCAAGAGA
>NW_011494604.1:420601-430443 GCF_000754665.1 Bison bison bison | reverse complement strand
GAAGAGGAACTAAAAAGCCTCTTGATGAGAGTGAAAGAGGAGAGTGAAAAAGTTGGCTTAAAGCTCAACATTCAGAAAACTAAGATCATGGCATCCGGTCCCATCACTTCATGGGAAATAAATGGGGAAACAGTGGAAACAGTGTCAGACTTTATCTTTTTGGGCTCCAAAATCACTGCAGATGGTGACTGCAGCCATGAAATTAAAAGATGCTTAGTCCTTGGAAGAAGAGTTATGACTAACCTAGATAGCACATTCAAAAGCAAAGACATTATTTTACCAACAAAGGTCCGTCTAGTCAAGGCTATGGTTTTTCCAGTGGTCATGGACGGATGTGAGAGTTGGACTGTGAAGAAAGCTGAGCACCGAAGAATTGATGTTTTGAAGTGTGGTGTTGGAGAAGACTCTTGAGAGTCCCTTGGACTGCAAGGAGATCCAACCAGTCCACTCGAAAGGAGATCAGCCCTGGGTGTTCTTTGGAAGGAAAGATGCTAAAGCTGTAACTCCAGTACTTTGGCCACCTCTTGCAAAGAGTTGACTCATTGGAAAAGACCCTGATGCTGGGAGGGATTGGGGGCAGGAGGAGAAAGGGACGACAGAGGATGAGATGGCTGGATGGCATCCCCGACTCAATGGACGTGAGTTTGAGTGAACTCCGGGAGATGGTGATGGACAGGGAGGCCTGGCGTGCTGCAATTCATGGGGTCGCAAAGAGTCGGGCATGACTGAGTGACTGAACTGAACTGAAGGTACCTTATATCCAGAATATGCATAAACTCCTAAAACTCAATAATAAAAAGACACATAGACCAATTTAAAAATAGACAAATGATCTGAATAGACATTTCTCCAAGGAAGATATACAAGTGAATAATAAACTCAAGAAAAGATGCTTGTCATCATGGAAATGCAAGTAAAAACCATGATAAGAAATCATTTTACACCCAGTAGGAAGAACAGACTCAAAAAGTCAGCTAAACAAATGTTAATGAGGATGTTGGAAAAGTCCAAACTCTCACACACTGCTTTTGGGAGGGTAAAATAAGGCAGCTGCTTTGGAAAGCAGTTCGTAAGTTCTTTGAATGTCACTCTTTGAACAGAGTTGTCTTGAACCAGTAATTTTACTCTTACGTATATGCCCAAGAGAAGTAAAAACATTTGTATACACAAAAGCATGTAGACACATGTTTGTTGCTGTCTCAGTCGCTGAGTTGTGTCTGACTTTTAGGTCTGTCATAGCTTTTCTTTAAGGAGCAAGCATCTTTTAATTTCATGGCTGTAGTCACCGTCTGTAGTGATTTTGGAGGCCAATAAAAGATAAAATCTGTCACTGTTTCCATCTTTTTCCTCATCTGGAGAAGGGAACGGCAAACCACTTCAGTATTCTTGCCTTGAGAACCCCATGATTAGTTGCATGCTGCTGCTGCTGCTGTTGCTAAGTCGCTTCAGTTGCATTAGGCCTCAGTAATTTTTCTAAGATTTCCAGTTGATATCAGTTTGCATGGAATTTCTTATATCTCAAGATATAAATTGATTTTGAGAAAGAAAAGGTAATTATTATTAAACAAAATAGACGAGAACTAGTTGAAGAGATTAATTTATTGGAAAAGGAATGCTTCTTTATTGATAGCTACATTTATTCTTAGCAGGAGTCATTAATCAGGTGCCAGCGGAAAGAATCGACCACTTTAGGAACACGCTGCTAGAAGCCAGCCAGCTCATCATCCTTGGTTTTGTCAACTTGGTAGCCAGTAAGTATCAAAGAATGACTTTGTTGAGGAAGGCTTTTGAATACTTTAATGTGAATATAACGATTATCACCTGTTTGTATCTGGAAGTTGAAAAAGAAAAAGGAGATTGATTGATTTGTGTGGATCCATATCAAATGAAAAATCTACAAACCCGTAAAGACTTCGCTGCAATAAACTCTTTGGAACAGCATTCCTGGACCACCATTTTTACACCCTTGGTTCCATGGACAGAGGAGCCTGGCAGGCTACTACATTCATGGGGTCGCAAAGAGTCAGACAAAACTGAGTGACTAACACTTACATAAACCTACCACTTTATTTTATGAGAGAAAGGGCAGGCCAAAGACATGGCAAGAGGCACAGGTCATGTGCACAAACGAAATCCAGAGTTACGTTTTATGTTCAAGGATGCACAGATCAAGAAAACAGGTGGCAGCCTTTTCTGTGATTCTATGTTCTGACTCCCAAATTGGGATACTTTGTCACATAGTTTGAGAAAGAAGAAAATCAGAATTGCCCTAGGAAATTTGGGATGTGTTGTTCCCATATCTATACTAGAACTTGCTTTATAAATGCCCAGAGGTAAAACTGAGCAGGGCCCAGGGATGGAGAGTCTAGTTTTCCTTCTAAAATAAAGGAATCTTCTTGGGAAATCATTTGTATGAAGACTGACATGGTAGTTTGGGCATGAATCTGGGACCTAGAAAACTATGATAAGAATTTCCACTTCTGTTTTTGGTTTGGACAATGAAAGTTCTAAAATATTTATTTATTTGGCTGCCCTGGGTCTTAGTTGCAGTAGGAAGGATCTTCGATCTTCATTGTGACATGCAGGTTTTTCAGTTGTGGCTCACAAACTGTTAGTTGTGGCAGATGGGATCTAGTTCCCTGACCAGGGCTTGAACCTGCGCCCCCTGCATTGGGAGCACAGAGTCTTAGTCACCGGACCATCAGGAAGTCCCCATGTATTTAAATTATATTAATCAAAATGCTTATTTAAAGGGCAAAAGTGGTTTAAATTATTTTCTCAGCTACTGATTCAAACCATTCCATAAATCCATTCAGTTCTGGCACATAGAATCACAAAGCTTTGAGACAGAAAGAGCTTCAAGATAGCATCTGGTCCAGCCCCACATCCTGAAGATCCCACGTGAAGAAGCCATGGTTATGAGCTAAACACACTCTGAATTCTGAATCTTTTTCTTTACATCTTCTGGAAATTAAGTTAAGAATCAGTAGAAGAAAGCCTTCTAATTTCACAAGAAAAAGATGATATAAATATACCATCATCTGCCAAGTTTGAGAGTTACCACTTGGGAAGTATCATGCTAGGTAGGTGTCCTGATTTAGGACAAGGAGAAGGAACAAATGATAAAGTAAGGGTGATAGGAAACATCACATAAAATGAAAGATACAATATCTTTTAGTGCAAAAGTGTATGTTGAAGTCTAACCTTAATGTAGTAATTTATTCCAGCAACCACTTGAGTTTTATATTCTATAGCTGTAAATTCTTCATATGTCTCATTTGTTTTTTCTTCAAGCTGTGGTTTAACCTTTAGAAAAGAGTATGAAATAGAAGTCATATTTTTATGGCAAGACAAGAGAAATTTAAACAACAAAAAATCTTCTCTGCCCGTTGGCCTCCCTTTTCCTGGCCCACACTGTGCATTGTGTGTCTGCATTATGCATTGCCCAAACCACCCCAATAGCAGGAATACCTGCTCAACCATAAAGAGCAACATTCTCTTAGCATCAACAAGACAACTCCTTCAAAGATAACATTCCTCCTTGATCTTGTAAGGTGTCACATGACATACCATATTGCTGCTTAGATCTGGATTAAATAAACTGTCAACTAAACATCATTTGATGCACAGCCCTTGGTCTCAAAAAACGTATACACCTGTGCCTTGACTTCTAATAGGTGGAACATTAGATGAACTTTCTGAGATGCTCTTCCTGGGTTATAATCCTCAAATTCAGCTCAAATAAAATTTCCATTTTTTTCTTAAATCAGCTGATCAATTTTTTGTCAACAAGAGGGAACAAATTACCAAAGCTGTATTGAACTCCATGTATGTGATTTACAAATTTGTTAAAAATGTGTTTACAAATAGTTGAATACATCTTTGATTAATAAAAGTGGGAGACCAGTAATTCCTACTAAGTACAAAATGTTTTTATCTTGAAATAATTTCAGGGACTTTCCTGGTGGTCCAGTAGTTAAGACCTTGGCTTCCAGTGAAGGGGATACAGGTTTGATCCCTGATTGGGGAACTAAGAACCCACATGCTTTGTGATCAAAAAACCAAAACGTAAAACAGAAACAATGTTGTAACAAACTCAATAAAGACTTCAACAAAAATTGTCCACATTAAAAAAATATCTTAAAAAAAAATTTCAGACTCAAATTTGCAAAAATAGTATAGCATATCTCAAGGTCTTTAGTTTAATCACATCTGCAAGTCCCTTTGCCATGGAAAGTTTCAGGGATTAGAGTGTGGCCATCTTTGAACGCCATCCTTCTGTCTACCACAAGGGGATACAAGCTTAGATGCCAGCATTCCTGAACCAAGCATGAAAAGGCAGCTAAAGAATCTCAAATAGAATATGTAAGATTTTACTAAGTCCATCAGTTTTCAGTACAGGGTACCCCGATACTGAATTCCTGCTCTCAGCTGGGCATGATACAGTAGTGCCCACAATGGTTTCTCTGACTCAGTTTCTGCTAAGAGTAGAGTTCTGATCTTCTGTCTGTGTGGAGGACAAGAAACAGCTTGTCTTTCAGGGTGGAGAATAGTGAGAGGGAAGGACCTAGGCACAGTGGAACTGCTTCTCAGCCTTCCATCAGATCTCGGGGTTTAGCTGCATGCCTCACTCTTGTCTTCCCGTTTCTGGTGTTGCTAGTGCTTGAGCCATTTTGGAGTTCTGCACCATGAATCTGCTTGCTTCTGGCTCAGACATTCCCCTATGTAGCTTAGGCTGTCTAGATGACTCAGATCATTTTACATTGTTCGTGTTTTCCATCTTTCCAAGTTTTGTTGAAAAAAAAATCCACTAAATATTGTTGATATCTCTGAGGTGTTTGCCTGCCTCTCATTGTCTTCTTATTTGTGGATATGACTTTCCCCTCCAACCCTTTCTTATCACTTAGAGGGAAAGGAAACAAGTGTGTGTGTTTGATATACCTTGTTTATTGGGAAGTTGCCTCCCTGCCCATAACTGAACATTTTATGTGCATATATGGCTTCAATCAGGCCTCCATTGCATCTAGGGTTCTCCCAGGACCATCTGGTCCTTCCTTCAGTGGGCAAATGTTTTGAATCCTTTTCTATTGATGCCTCAGTTTGGGTACCAGAACTGTTTTCAAAGACCTAGATATCTGGGGAGTTCCCTGGCAGTGCAGTGGTTAGGACTTGGTGTTCTCATGGCCAGGGCCTGGTTTCAATCCCTGGTCGGGCAATGAGAGCCTGCAAGCTGCATGGCACAGCCAAAAAAAGACCTAGACATTTGCAAATTCTTTGAGCTCTCAGACCTTTTTTGAAGGGCAAACACGCCATGGACCACCAGCCATTTCTACTGTATAGATGGAAAATCTCCAGAATAGATGGGGAAAATGTGATTGTTTTTGGGGGATGGAAAGTGAGGTTGCAAAGCAGAGAAAGGAAGAAAACAAATAGTGAAGAAAAAAGAGAAAGAAATGGGAAGAGATAGGGCACAGGAGAGAGAAGAGAAAAGTGGCCAAGTGTGCAGAGAGAATGAGCTAGGGAAGAGTTCAGTGTCTTATTGCTTCCCCCATCCTCACACTTTGGAGCCAATACTGGGTAACTGTTACGTTAGGAGCTGAGTTGGGAAGGGTTAATCTTGACACTAAACCCTGAATTATCTATTTAAGCTTCACTTTGCGGGTGAGAAACCTGAGACTGTGAGAGAACATGACAGCTAAAGGCTGAAAAATACCTTGAATAGTGAGTATCTGATTTATCTTTTTTTGAACCCTGTATCAGACATTTTTATTTCTTATTGTCCCAGAAACACATCCAAATCTATAATTTGGGTCTTTCCATCGTATCTATAGGAAAAGGCAATGGCACCCCACTCCAGTACTCTTGCCTGGAAAATCCCATGGATGGAGGAGCCTGGTGGGCTGCAGTTCATGGGGTCGCTAAGAGTCAGACATGACTGAGCGACTTCACTTTCACTTTTCACTTTCATGCATTGGAGAAGGAAATGGCAACCCACTCCAGTGCTGTTGCCTGGAGAATCCCAGGGACGGGTGAGCCTGGTGGGCTGCCGTCTATGGGGTCTCACAGAGTTGGAGACGACTGAAGTGACTTAGCAGCAGCAGCAGCACCCTGACTGTAGGTTCACTGTACTTACAACCTGTAGCCCTGCTCCTTCTTACCAGCAAAACAGATTTGTATTGCTCTATTGTTGGATGCTATGAACCTGAATGATGGGATATCAGGTGAGGAGGAGGAAAAAGGCAGAGTAGAAAGGAACTGATCATGAAACCTAAAGTTTCAGAAGGCAGGTTGGTGTTGAAAGTCTCAGGTTCCTCGCCTGCAAAGTGAAGCTTAAATAGATAATTCAGGGTTTAGTGTCAAGATTAACTCTTCCCAACTCAGCTCCTAACGTGACAGGTACCCAGTATTGGCTCCAAAGCGTGAGATTGGGGGGGGGATGGGTGCTAGGAGAGTGAAGACCAGTGGGGAGTGGTGATCCAATGTGGTGGTAAATAGACAGACCTTAAGCTGTGAATAGTTGCCCCTTACTTTCTTCAATCTGCTATGCATGGTGGTGGTTGAGGTGCTGAAGGGAACAGTATAGGTTGGGGTCCAAACCAGGGGAAGGATGCTATCAGGGAGGAGCAGCTGATAAAGTACAGTCACCCCAGAGCTGTTCAAGCTTTTCTTGTTGCTGCAGAGGATGAATCCTGGTGAGCTGTTAATTCTCTGGGATATGAGGATTTCAGCCTTGCTGCGCCAAAGATGCAGGCTTTTCTCCTACCTTCTCCAACCTGTAATCATCCTGCAGAAACACACTTGGGCTATGCATAATTTAGGAAAAATGAATAGAAAGATTATGGTGGCAGCATGGATAGGCCATTTTGGGGATGTTTTAGAGAGTAACAAAGGAGAGTTTGGGTAGCAGCATGAAAGTACAGTGGTTTGGTGAAAGGTGACTTGTGGACATTTGTCGCCTATGTTTTGAGGGCTGGAGAAGTATGGGGCAAGGCAACCAGCATACAAGAAATAATGGCACCTGCCTTAAGAAAGGAGGACAAAGTCTTAGATCAGAGAGAGGCACACAGTCAGCAAGGAAAATAAATCAGAGCGTTCTCACACCAGATGGCTGCAATCTTCTAAGAGAAAGGACTGAAATGCCATCTGGTCAGGCCATGGGGATTGGGAGGACTGAGAACCTGAGGAGAGAGGAGGTCCTGTTCCACTGCTGTGGGGTTTCTAGAAAAGAACCCACAGGATGTGACTGGAAGGCTAGCTGGAAGCCCCAGGGCCCTGCAGCTGTTGTTAACTGGTGTGAATTCATAGATTTGAAAAGGGGGAGTTTTCTGTGATTCTACATCTTCCTTGAGCAAAGTTCTCTGAAGCTGGAGTGGAAGCTGAGGAGGAAGTGGTGGCAGTGGGAGTGACCTCTGATTGAGGACTGGAATGCCAGAGCTCACGGGGTCATGGAAATCAGGGTGGAGGAGGGGAGGAAACCACCCACGATGGGGTCCGGCTGGGTGAGCCATCGAGTGGGCTGAGGCATGCGCTGATGCAGATGGAAGGGTCAGTGCCTGAAGGGCTCTGGTGTGGCTGAACCGCAGCTTCTCTGTACATGGGGGCAATGGAAGAGCTGATTGATGAGGAGGCTGTGGTCAGAGAGGAGAACACACATTTGTGAGTGAGTAAGAGCCACAGCATGCTAAGCTCCCGGGTGTGTCCATAATGGTGTGCAGATGGGCTGTTTGTCTGTTGTTTTTGTTGCAGGTTTTGTGTGGTGTCCTGGCAGACAAAAGTTATGATCTGTGGGATGCCAGGAATGGTATTCAGCAGCCAGGTTTGACTTAGGGGTGTGTGTGCACATGCGTATGTTTTGTGTGTATGCATCTGCCCATGTGTAATAATAGCTCTTATTTCTAAAAATAAAAATTATTGCTATAACATTTCTTTCCTGTATATAAACATACTCAGAATTCTCACCCAGTGATTTTTCACATATAACATAAGGTAATGGATCAGCCAGAATGATCCAGAGGCTCTTGCCAGTGGGCCTTCATTTGATCCTTAATTACATATATTAAGTATTAAGTATTTACATACTAAGTAATTAATCACACATGTTAATAATTTACATCTTAAGTAATTAATTACATATATTAAATACACATATTCAGGGATGGGGCCATGTTCGAGTCTTTGTTTCCTTGTGTGTATCCCTTTTCTCCAATTTATTTTACAAATTTCCCTGAGGGTAGGACCAGGTTAATATCCCTTCTCTTCCTATAGCAATTCACTCAGTACTGTGTATATAATTAATTTTCTCTTTTTTTAAATTTTAATTTTGGCCACACGATGCAACTTGTGGGATCTTAGTTACCCGACCAGAGATTGAACTCAAACCCTCAGCAGTGGGAATGCTGAGTCCTAACCACTGGACCACCAGGGAGTTCTCAAATCAATGTTTTCTGAATGCAGAAACCAGGGTTGTTTTCCCTCATAATAGCTTGTCTCCCCAGATAGGAAGGAAGATAGAAGAGAGGTAGAATATAAAGAGAGGGGCTTTATTCCTCTGTACTCTGGAGAAGGAAATGGCAACCCACTCCAGTACTCTTGCCCAGAAAATTCCATGGATGGAGGAGCCTGGTAGGCTACAGTCCATGGGGTCACAAAGAGTCAGACACGACTGAGTGACTTCACTTTCTTTCTTTCTATAGTTCCTTTTGGAGAAGGAAATGGCAACCCAGTCCAGTGTTCTTGCCTGGAGAATCCCATGGACAGAGGAGCCGGGTGGGGCTACAGTCTATAGGGTTGCAAAGAGTCAGACACGACTAAGCAACTAACACACTCTGGACCCAAGTACCATTAACAGCCTTCAATACCTGATACGACCCATTACCATCCAGTCTCTCTTATCTTCAGAACAGAGAAAGTCCTTTCTTCTGCCTTCAAAAATGTTCAAGACTTCTCAACCCCAAGCCCTTTGTTTGGCTTTCTTCTCTTTCTGATTCAAGCTCTCTCTTTCATTCTGATGTCAAATTCCTTGAACCTGTGGTCATCATTTTTCTTTGATGCTTTCCCCTTTATGTGTGATGACCTCCCTCTCCCCTCTTTGCCTCCCCAATGGGTGCTTCCTTCAGCTCAAATTCCACTGAGAAGCTCTCTGATAAAAACAGAGAAAGCTGATAAACTTCATTTCCTCCAAGTATATCTAATTTTAATAGGTGAATTTTTAAACTAGAAACACATTAAAACATCAAAGGAATAAGACTTCAAGGTAAATGACAGGAAAGTGGAGGTCTTCCCTGGGACCCCATCAAATCACATTAAGTATGTGATTACCTACACATACCCATTTTCCTGGCCCAGCCCAGGAACCTAAATAATTCTATAATCTTGGAGAAGGTGTTGATTAAATTTCTTCACCTAAAAACTGGTTGGAGTAATATCTGCCTCTTGGGGTTTTTTTGTGGGGGGAATGAATGATATAATTGAAGTGCCTTCTAAACTCTAAAATGTTTTCTAAGCTGACTATCCCTCAGTCTTCCAGCCCTTAAATGGGAATTGTCGCCTGAGGCTATTTCCTGTAAGCCAGGGAAAGTGAAAATGAAGTTGCTCAGTCCTGCCAGACTCTTTGCGACCCCATGGATAGTAGCCTGCACCAAGCTCCTCCATCCATGGGATTTTCAAAGCAAGAGTACTGCAGTGGGTTGCCATTTCCTTCTCCAGGGAATCTTCCCAACCCAGGGATCAAACCCAGGTCTCTCACATTGTAGACAGATGCTTTACCACCTGAGCCACCGGGGAAGTCTGTGAGCCAGGGAAGACAAGTGATAATTGGGAGTTTAGTACTGGAGGAACAGAGC
>NW_011494604.1:404813-420501 GCF_000754665.1 Bison bison bison | reverse complement strand
TATGCTCTAGATTTTTTGACTTCCCTAAATGGGTTGTAAACTTCCTGAGGGCAGGGGCTGTATCTTCTGGTCCTTATGGATCTTCTGTAACATTTAACACAATGCTGGACACCTAAGAGATATTCAAGAAATGATTCATTGATATTCATTTCTCCTATTGATTTAAAAGGGAGGCTGGCTGCTTGCACAGAGAAGGCAAGTTTGCAACACTGTCTCCTCCCAGTGTATTCCCCCCACTCCACAAGCTTCATCATGTCCCTGCCATAAATCTGGAGATAGGCTAGCTTCTTGATTAGATGGTTATTAACCTCTTTGAATCTCAGTTTCATCATCTGAAAAACTGATGTGATGTCTTCCCTCCTTGCCCCAGGGATTATAAAAATCATTTAATGAGAGGCTGAATGAGGACAAGGCTATCAAAACTGCAAAACATCTTTCTGGGCTGATGTAGCTACTCAATAACTAACTCTTATTCTACCTCTCTGACAGAGTTGAAGCCCAAGGTGAGCAGGAAGAAACACATTTTCAACTTAATTTATATATTTAAGGTGTGGCTTACTGATAGATATTATTAATAATGCAAGGCCTTCTTATAAGTTGTTACTTAAAAAAATTATACTTGCAAACCAAGATAGGCTTTATAAAAATAATTATAATTTTCTGCACCTTCTATCTTCTATATTTCAAATATCTGTTATTCCCAACCCCCTTACAGCTCTGGTCCCTGAAGAGTCTCAGGAATTTTCCCAGGACAGTAATGATCTCAAGCAAAAATCGGAAGTAAACAATTGTGATGCCTCACTTATCCACGTTCATTTCCAAGTCATTTCTTTTTTCACCTGTGCTTCGCTGCATTCAGGATCTTAGTTCTCTGACGAGGGATCAAACCCATGACCCCTGCATTGGAAGCATGGAGTCTTAACCACTGGACCACCAGGGAATTCCCTCCAAGTCATTTTTATGAGTTGCAAGGCAAGTGGTGTTATTTTCACTTCACAGAAGAAATTGAGAGTCTTTTGCTGCCCTCTGATTTTTGCTGCCCATCTCCTGTCAGTTTCTCAGAATACCCTGTATCTCTAGTCCTGCAGGCAAGTGAGGTCATGGACCACAGTCTGGGCATCACCAGAGCTGATTAGAAATGCAGAACCCCAGGCCTACCCTAGATCTACTGAGTCAGAATCTGATCTTTTAACGAGACTTCCAGGTGATCCATGTGCCCATTGAAGTTTAAGAACACTGAAAATATAGGGATTCCAGTGAAGACATTCATGACTTAATATTATCTTCTTCAAGAAAGGATATGTGAGAAGGTATTTACTATTTTAAAAGTACAGTTGAAAGGAAAATACTTAGCCCCACGGAATGAGCGATAGAATTCCAAGCAAAAGAGACCGGCTCTGTGCTCCAACATAGAGAATCCCATCTCTTCCATTTACACATAAAGCTAATCTTTACCAGTGTCATAGAATGAAAGGGCAGGAAGGAATGACATAGGAAATAGGGCAATAATTAATAAATCTAAAATAGTAATTTATATATTTTTTATTTTCATAAAAATGCAATATAATTTTTATTTGATAGGTGATAACAAATCAGACAACACTTAGAAAAATATATTAACCTGCTAAACACATTGAGTTCTATTTTCACCATAATTAATTTTGAAATCACCATAGACTATGTTACTTCTCTATTAGTGTAATCTCCCAAATACTAAAACATTGTCCATTGAGACAAATTTGTAGGAAGTTTGTAAGTGGATCATTTTTATGATTTATTCTACATTTAACTCATAAATTTTTTTTTCCTATAGTGCATTTAAAGTTTAGTTCGTCGATAGTTAACAGCCTCAGACTTTAATTACATGTTGGCTACCCTTGGTGAGGAAAGACAAATTTCATCAGAAGCTGAATTAGTAATCCTAGAATCATACATTGTAAGAGCTTTACAGATGATCCCATAAAGATTCTTCTTTTACAAATGGGGAACCTGAGCCTCAGAGAAGGGATGTGACTTGCTCAAGATTACTCTCAGGATTATCAGAGATTTCATCTGAAAAAATTTTCAGTTGGAAGGAAGTCCAAACAAAACCACTCATTTCCCCACCTTCCAGTTTTCCTGTTCACCGACACATTTAGCCCAGGGCCAACCTAGGAACCAAGATTTGGGATCAAACCTTTCCTTGGGCTGCATTCACTCACCGTGTTAGCAATCTCCTGGATTTCTGGAGTGGCAGGTTTGGCTTCAGTTAAACCTCCAGGGATCATTTTGGCTAACTGTGTCTTTTCTGGGCAGGATGCTGGCGCTGAAGTGATCAGGTAAGGGTGGAGATTCTGGTTTTTAAAGAGGCTGTTGTTCACAAGCTCCGCCTATAGAATGTTTTGTTTTCCTCAGAGAGTAAAAAGCACAGGGAAAATGAGTATGCCTTGAAGTAAGACTTCTTGCTTCCTCTGTGGAAAACGCTAAGAGGACTTGGGAAGAACGAGGGGCCGGGGAGGAATGAATGGGTGTGTACAGGTGTTGTGTTGGAACAAGAGTCAAACTTTGTGTTCTCATGGTTTCATCCTGTTGCCTCTGAAGTATGAAATCCAAAACCACAACCAGACTTCCCCAGTGCTTAAAACCTCTAACAAAACTTTATTTTTTCAAGGAATACTTTTCCATAATGTCAAGGCCGATTGTTTAAAATGGACTTAACTTTATTAAAAAAAAAAAAGTAAAAGATCTATCTTGAGAACCTTGGCTGGATATTTGTATTTTACTTGTTTTTACATTTCTAGAACTGCTTAAAATACAGAAAAACACAAAGTATAAAACAACAAACACCTTTATTCCTATCATCCAGAATTAAAACTTTTAACATTCGGTCATATTGCTTCCCATCTGTTTTTTTTTTTTGGTAGCTGTTTTCAAGAAATAAACTATCACAATTTGCCACTCCCTTATCCCCAGTCTTGCCCTCTGCACAGGTAAACTACATTTTGAGTTTGGTATCCTTCTAGCCCATTTAAAAAATACTTTTATTTAGTGTGTTTTTAAAAATCTGCTTAAATTTTGTACTGGACGTATGCTCTGTATTATCCCTTTTTGCTATTCAATATGTATTTTTAGTCATTCCATGTTGATACAGGTGATTCTTACCTGATCTTCCCAGGAGTCAGCCATGTGGAAAGCAGCATATCCTCTGTTCTCTTTCTAGAGCTTATGCTCTGTTACTCTTAGATTCCCTCTTGATTCTCAATAATTGCTTTTAGAAGCAGAAACTTCCTCAAAGCACAGGTTGCTCTTGTCCTACGATTTGTCCTAGTTGTTTTTAAGGTAAAATGAATGCTTCTTATTGACTGGGGAAGAGTCACATAAGGAAGTGCAGAAAAACACAACAATTAATATCTCTGTGCTAACTGTTTAATTAATTAAACAGAGTTAATTAAATGCATATTTATTTAAGTTTTATTTACCTTGTTTAATAGGCAGTGATGGTCTCAAAAATCTTTCTCTTCATCAGCTGTTTGATCCCTTTGTAAATCTTTGGGTTTTTTAGCTTGAACATGGAGCTTTACTCCATCAGTAACATGATTTTCCTGTAGTAGTGTGTTGTGAAGCTCTTCTTCTGAAGAAAATTGAATCCAATCCATACCTCTGTGAAAACCAATCTCGTTGTCAAAAGGTACAGTGCAATTTCCCACGTGGCCAACTTGTACAAAGTGCCCTCTCAGCTCACTCAAGTGGTCCAGGGAATTTATCTGACAAATGCAATGGACCAGCTGATGTTCGATGTTTGTTGGCAGCTCCATAGCTCCCCTCACTGCCCAGGACACCATCTTTAGGTTAATATACATTTATTTTTAAGTACCTTTAAGATAGTATTATTGGATTGGGGGATATCAATTATTCAGGCTATTTTTACAGAACTTGACATACTCATAAGTTTTGTATTTCTTGTCTTCCACAGGAATTATCTTTTATGGGAGATTTCCCTTGATGGGGGCTGGGTTTTGGGTGGTTGTCTCTACTAGGCCACAGTGGGTATATAGTCCCCAGACAAGGTCTTATTTTATTCTAGGCTTAGGACTCTTAACTCATGAAGATATTGAGAATTTGGGCTTATCTCCGGCTTTTGGTACAGGCCTGGGACTCTGGACTTCCTCAGCTAACTCTGCTTCCACCCACGGTTGGGGTGAATGTGTGGATACATCACTTACTCTACATCCTATCATTTCCACTCCTAGGTATTGACCTAAAAGGAGTGAAAACATGTGCCCACACAAGACTTGTGTACAAATGTTCACAGCTGCATTATTCATAATAGTTCAAAACTGAAATGACTCAAATGTTCATCAACTGGTGAATAGATTTAAGAAACTGTAGAGATTATCCAGCCTCACGGTCTCATGAGACACTTGCTTTGTCTCCCTGCTTCAATTTCCAACCAGTAAAACATCTGTAACTGAACAAGGCTTCTTTTTCCCAGCACAATAGGACGCCAGAGAGTCCCAGACATCTGTACATCTAAAAGTGGGTGGACTGAAGTAGATAGAGGAGGTAGGGCTGAGGGGGCAGTGGGAGCAGTGTGTGCCATCCCAGACTCCTGGCTGCAAAGGGCTGGGCCCATCGCCCCAGAAAAGCCAGGAGGAGCAGGGGAGGGGGCCACAGGTCTGTGGCCTCCCGACTCCGGCAGTGCTTACAGCCACAGAGAGCTGGGCAGCAGCAGCAGTGGGGCCTCTAATCCTGTCCCTCCAGCCATGGAGGTGCCTGCAAGTCCAGATCCCTGCCTGCAGCTGTGGCACCCCTGAACTTCAACCCCCAGAGTGCCTGTGACCCTGGCTCCCCCCACCCTGTGTCCCGCTGCAGTGGTGAAGCCTACAATCCAGGAAACCCCAGATAAGGTTGAGGTACCAGCCATCCTGGAGACCCAGTGGCTTCTCTTGTTGCAGAGCACAGGCTCTAGGGGGCTCAAGGCTTCAGTAGTTGCAGCTCACAGGCTTTAGAGCACAGTCTCAGTATTTGTGCACACGGGCTTGTACATCCCCGTGGCATATGTGATCTTCCCGGACCAGGGATTGAACTCATGTCCCCTGCATTGGCAGGCAGATCCTTAACCACTGGTCCACCAGGGAAGTTCTTAACATTTTTCCTTAAGAAAGAATATGCAAACAGGAGAAGCCACTGCAATGAGAAGCCTGTGTACCACAACTAGAGAGTACCCCCCACTCCCCACAACTAGAGGAAGCCTTTGCACAGCAATGAAGACCCAGCACAGCCAAAAACTAAATTAATTAATTAAAAATATTTTTTCCAGCTCCTTCTTAAGGTATAACTAGCAAATAAAATTGTAAGATATTTAAAGCATTCATTGTGATGATTTTGTGTATGTGTACCTTGTGTAAGGATGGCAGCATGGAGTTAATTAATATATCCTACAATACAGAGTTCTCAATAACAGTCACAATATTGCTCATGGATGCTCATGCCCAGTCATCTCGTAACTGACGGTCTACACCCTTCCACCAGCCTCTCCTTGTTTCCTGTGTTCCCAGCTTCTGGCAACCACATTCCATTCTCTGTTCCTATGAGTTCAATTTTTGCCCCTTAGATCCCACATACAGGTGATATCATCTCGTATTTGTCTTTCTCTGTTTGACTTTATTTCATTTAGTAAAATGGTTTTTACATTCATCCATATTATCACAAATGGCAGAATTTCCTTCTTTTTAAAGGTTGAATAATGTTCCATTATATATATCTTAATCTATATCATCTATCTCATATTATCTCATATCATCTATCTATATTATCTCTCATATAGATATATATATCTATAATATATTATAGATAGTATATTATCTTTATTCATCTGTGGGTGAACACTTAGATTGTGACAGTACCATGGTTGCTGTGAATAATGCTGCAATAAATATGGGAGTATGGATGTCTCGTCGAGACAGTGATTTCATTTCCTTTGACTATACACCCTGAAGTGGACTTATGTATGTATACATAATACTGTAATAAACATGGGGATGTAGGTATCTTTTCAACACAGTGATTTTGTTTTCTTCAGAAAAGCCCAGAAGTGGAATTGCTGGATCATATGAATTGGAATTCAAGAATAAATCTCTTAGCAACCTGAAGCTTTTCTCACTTCAAAAGGGTTGCAGCATCAGTCATCTTCTCCTCCTTCTCTGCAGGACAAAGGAACTGATTTCACCAACCACAAAGGCTTTTCGGAACTCTAAACAATGTAGAAAAGCTTGTCTGACCCTTGCTTAAGTAGCCTGATTTCTGAGTTGCACTGTGTTATTGCCCTTTGAGGGGACAAGGAAGGGAACTCTAGGGGTTTACACACCCTGAATATCCGTCAATTGACCTGGCAGTATTGGAGTCGGTTCTGTCAGTTGTTATGACTAACGATAAAAGCCAGGGTGGGGTAGTATTATGCAATCAGTGTTATTGCACCACTCCCTAGGGAGGAAATTCTGTCCTACCTGACGCACTTGGATCATAGGCATCTTCCAGCATGGCTTCCCGTCACTTTACACCTTGGAAAAATGGGCACATACATAAACTTAAGGCTGTGCTCTCAAAGGTTTCTTGATAAATGTTAATTTGTGAGTTTGGCTCTGCATGGATTAGTGTTGCGGGTTCAGCTTAGTAGTGACCCTAACACGTAATCTGGGGACCCCTACACCAGAATCCCCTGGGATGCTTGTTCAATGCAGATTCTGAACTCTTTCCCACATTTATTAAATTACACTCTCTAGAGTGAGCCTTAGAATCTGCATTTTAAGAAAGTTCCCTAGACAAGACTTGTGAGCATTAAATTTAGAGACCTAGCAAATAACAGTGTTAGTATGCTAGGTTTACAGGTGTGGTGGGGGGTGAAAAGGTGGAAATCTGGATGGCCAGTCTAGATAAAACAAATGAAAACAGCCCAAGGCAAGAACTAAGGCAGATGTTGTTATCATGTCTTGTTCATATTGAGTTAGTTGCAAGTTGATTCCAGGTTTCATGTAGTAGCACATTCAGCTGAGGGCATGTTTTGAGCCAGTCCTTAAACGTGTTTGTTCTTAGACTTCCCTGGTGGTTCAGTGGTTAAGAATCTGCCTGCCATTGCAGTGGACATTGGTTTGATCTCTGGTCCAAGAAGATTCCACATGCCACAGGGCAACTAAGCCCATGCGCCCACAACTGCTGATCCTGTGCTCCTAAAGCCTGCGAGCCACAACTACTGAAGCCCTTGAGCCCTAGAGCCTGTGCTAGGCAACAGCAGAAGCCATCACAATGAGCAGCCTGTGCACAGCAACTAGAGAGTAGTCCCTGCTCACTGCAAATAAAGCAAGCCCGAACGCAGCAATGAAGACCCAGTGCAGACAAAAATAAAATAGATAAATAAAATTATTACAAAATGAGAAAAAAGCATTTGTCCTAGCTCAAAGGCCATGGCCCCAATCCTAGCTGAGGATTCCATGACTGGCCAGGTAGAGCTATTTAATCAATAGAGGACAGAAGTTGGCCATAGCCCCACCACAGTGTTAATCAAAAGACAAACAATATTTCTCTGCTATCTGTAGAATCCCTTTGCCTTCTATGTCATTTCCATTTTAACCTTCCTAGTATTCCTTTTCTCCTGCACTGAGCCAACCACCTAGGAAAGAAGGTAAGGCAGGGTTAAACATTAAATCTTCTCTTATTTTGCATTCATTGTTATTTAGAAATACTGTATTTTTATAGAGCACTTTCTAATGACTGAAACAGCATTAAAGAGAATGAATGAGGTTTTGCCATAATATTACTGAAGTCTTGGAAACCTCTAACTTAAAGGCTCATTGCACAGAAACCCAGGGGCAATATTGCTAGGAATTACTCAAATACACTGGCAGTTTATGACTTTACAAGGTCTTTCAAATTCACCCTTCACGATACCTGATTTCACAGGAATGACTCTGTCAAAACTGTCACCACCCCCTTACTGGATTATTGCTGATGCTTCCTGGCTGGGTCTTATCCTTCTAGTTCCTCCTGAAAATCAAACTCTTTCTCATTCACTTTAAAAAATGTTGCTCCATAACTTGGGAATTTCCTGTCATCTATCAGTATTAGTTGCCCAGTTACATCCGACTCTTTGCAATCCCATGGACAGTAGCCTGCCAGGCTCCCCTGTCCATGGCATTCTCCAGGCAAGAATATACTGGAGTGGGTAGTCATTTCCTTCTCCAGGGGATCTTCCTGACTTAGGTATTGAACCCAGGGCTCTCACATTGCAGACAGATTCTTTACCATCCAAGCCACCAGGAAAGCCCATCTACCAGGGAAGTTATCTATCAAATCCAGTCTAAATTCTTAAGAATTACATTCAAATACTCAAGGTCCTTCTTGAGCCAGCCTCCTCCTTCAGAACTCCCCTCCAGGTGAGTCCTGGTGTCTCTCACTCCTCTTTCTCATCCTCACTTTTGCCTTCATGTTCTTGCTCATACAATGCCTCTTCGCATGGGTATTAATCTTCTTTTTCATAAATTTACATTCAGTACTGCTTTTAAAAGGCTTCCCAGGTGACGTTAGTGGTAAAGAACCTGCCTGTCAATGCAGGAGACATAAGAGATGAGGGTTCGATCCTTGGGTCAGGAAGATCTCCTGGAGGAGGGCATGGGTAACCCATTCCAGTATTCTTGCCTGGAGAATCCCATGGATGGAGGAGCCTGGTGGGCTACAGTCCATAGGTCACAAAGATTCGGATGCAACTGAAGGGACTTAGCATGCACACACTGTTTTCAAAAACCACACCATCCAGAGCTTTCTGGTTCCCCTTATGTTTGGGTTGGCACTATATATTCCTGTTATTTCAGGTATTAACACATATTTTGTTTATATTCTCCACAATCTGATTGCAATCTCTTCTATGACAGACACTGTTTTGGCTGCTACCCACTGTATTTCCTAGGTTATCAAACACAGCATCTGCCCAGCAAACATGTGAGAAAATTCATAGGTCTCCCAATTTCCTTTTGGGAGAAGGGGTCAACCATCCAACACAGACCTCTGAAGTCCTTGAACATCATTGACCGAACATGTCTTGGTCAAGTTTTCCATTTTTTAGTTGAAACTGCAGCTCACTTTGAGTTCACAGTGCTTGTTAAGCATAGGACTGGGACTAGACTTAACTACCAGTTTATGTGTGTTAGTAGTTCAGTTGTGTTTGACTCTGCAACCCCATGGACTGTAGCATGCCAGGCTCCTCTGTCCATGAAATTCTCCAGGCAAGAATACTGGAGTGGGTTGTCATTTCCTTCTCCAGGGGGTCTTCCTGTCCCAGGGATCAAACCCAGGTCTCCTGGGAAGCCCTTAACTACTAGTTTAAATAATTTTAAAAACCCTAAAGAAAGAGAAAATCCATTCAATCACTTTGCCAGCAGGCTGTAACACCTTCTGGTGTCTGTCTGTTTATTTGTATCTCCCTAATGATAACACCCTGCTTATTTAACTTATATGCAGAGTACATCATGAGAAACGCTTGGCTGGAAGAAGCACAGGTTGGAATCAAGATTGCCGGGAGAAATATCAATAACCTCAGATATGTAGATGACACCACCCTTATGGCAGAAAGTGAAGAGGAGCTAAAAAGCCTCTTGATGAAAGAGAAAGAGGAGAGTGAAAAAGTTGGCTTAAAGCTCAACATTCAGAAAATGAAGATGGTGGCATCTGGTCCCATCACTTCATGGGAAATAGATGGGGAAACAGTGGAAACAGTGTCAGACTTTAATTTTGGGCTCCAAAATCACTGCAAATGGTCATTGCAGCCATAAAATTGAAAGACGCTTACTCCTTGGAAGAAAAGTTATGATCAACCTAGATAGCATATTCAAAAGCAGAGATATTACTTTGCCAACAAAGGTCCGTCTAGTCAAGGCTATGGTTTTTCCAGTGGTCGTGTATGGATGTGAGAGTTGGACTGTGAAGAAAGCTGAGTGCTGAAGAATTGATGCTTTTGACTGTGGTGTTGGAGAAGACTCTTGAGAGTCCCTTGGACTGCAAGGAGATCCAACTAGTCCATCCTAAGGGAGACCAGTCCTGAGTGTTCATTGGAAGGACTGATGTTGAGGCTGAAACTCCAATACTTTGGCAACCTCATGCGAAGAGTTGACTCATTGGAAAAGACCCTGATGCTGGGAGGGATTGAGGGCAGGAGGAGATGGGGACAACAGAGGATGAAATGGCTGGATGGCATCACCAACTCAAGGGACATGAGTTTGGGTGAACTCCGGGAGTTGGTGATGGACAGGGAGGCTTGGCATGCTGCGATTCATGGGGTCGCAAAGAGTCGGACACGACTGAGTGACTGAACTGAACTGAACAATAACACATAGTTTCACATGTACAAGAATGGTAAGGGTCACATTCTTCTTTTCTTGTTTTCCTTTTCTTCTCATCATATGGATAAGCTAGGCTTATACTTTCTGGATAAGCTGAAGATATTTTCTGTGTTTTCATACAGAAAATGGTTGGACTCTAGAGAGATTGACAACTTAATGGCAAGAAAAGCAGGGCACCCCTGACAACCAAGGGTAGCCAGAGCCTTGGCAATCTCTGTCTTGAGCCGCAACTGAGGATGAGCCAGGAAGCAGGTCAGAACTGAAAAACCTGTGGAACAACTGAAGCATGTTTAGAAATGGCAAATAGAACCCTTGTTTGGCCTTGGTTGTCATTCCTTACATATCTGCATTTAAATATAATTCATACAACCCTAACCACAGCCTTCAATTTTCCATCTTGAATTGATTCTCTATTCCATCCTGCAATATTCTAAAAAGGATTCCAATCAGCCAGGCCAAGTCCTTACAACATATCAATGAGATAAACGTGTACCATTTGTAACTGAGAAGCCAGGGAATAGAGGAGGGAAGAAAAATAAGGGCAAGAAGAAAAAACAATTGAATCAAAAGTGAGGTGATTACACTAAAAGTTGGCATCTCTAAGGGAGGATTAGTTGCTAGGGACAAAATACAAAATCATATTGTTTCCTTAATAAAAACCCTTTGATAGCATTCCATTGTCCTTAGAACACAGTTGTCACAAACCCTTTGTGATCTGGCTCCTGTTAAATTCTTGAGTGCCTTCCTTGTTGCCTCTCTGCTCGTGTTGAAAGCCTTTTCCTATGATTCCATTTGGCTGGCTGATACCTCTTTATCCTTCAGGCCTTTTTTGGGCCAAAGTGTGTCCTCCAAAATTCATGTGAGGTCCTAGTCCCTAGTGCCTCAGAATGCAACTGTATTTGGGGACAGCGTCCTTAAAGAGGTAATTAAGTTAAAGTGAGGTCATTAGGGTGGTCCTTAATCCAATATGACTGGTGTCCTTATGTATGTGGCTAGTCACTCAGTTGTGTGTGACTCTTTGTGACCCCATGGACTGGACAGGCTCCTCTGTCCATGGGGATTCTCCAGGCAAGAATACTGGAGTGGGTTGCCATGCCCTCCTACAGCCGACCTCCCCAACACAGGGATCGAACCCAGGTCTTCTGCATTGTAGGTGGATTCTTTACCATTTGAGCCACCAGGGAAGCCCACCATCCCTGATAGAGGAGGACTGGTCTTCCGTCAAGGTTATAGGAGTAGCTGTGCTCCCCTGCTAGAACTTCCAAACAAGCTCTCAAGGTGTCCTTATAAGAAGAGGAAATTAGGATTCAAACATACAGAGGGAAGACCATGTGAAGAAAAATAAGGTGGACATCTACAAGCTAAGGAGAGAAAACGCATTTCTGCTCTTAAGCCATCTTATCTGTAGTCCTGTGTGTGGCAACGCTGGAAAACTAACACAAGACCTAAGCCCTTGGGACGTAACCTCCTCCAACTTCTCCCCCCACCAACTTCCCCTCCCCTCCCCAGCTTCTTCTCTCCCTACTGCCGACTGTATGCTCCCTACTGCCGACTGTATACTCCTATGGTACGTTATGATTGTAACTTCTCCATCAGAGCTCTTAGCACAGTGTATTGGAATTGCTGGTTTTGCTTTTGGCGGATTGTTGGCTTTGCTTTTGTTTTTTGGTCTGTGCTTCTAGCTAAACCATAAGCTTCATAAGCAGGGACCTGTCTCTTGTTCACCAGATCATCCCCAGTGCCTAGCATAGCGTCTTACACATTCCAGGCATTCAATAAATAGTTGAATGAATGAATTGAGGATGGTTAAAATCCTACAAGTTAAACTAACTTAATTAAAAGTCACTTAGACCTAGAGGTGATATGTGTGTATGCTCAGTTGTATCCAACTCTTTGTGACCCCATGGACTGTAGCCCACTAGGCTCCTCTGTCCATGTGATTTCCCAGGCAAGAATACTGGAGTGGGTTGCCATTTCCTTCTCCAGGGGATCTTCCTAATCCAGGGACTGAACCCACTTCTCTTTGTGTCTCCTACATTGGCAGGGAGATTCTTTACCACTGTGCTACCTGGGAAGCTCAGGGACTCAGAATGTAATTTTGAGGCTTTCTCTGAAGATTCAGTGTCAGAGATCAGTTAAAGGAACATTAGCCAGTTCTTACACAAGTCGTAGAAATCATCCTCCTCCACCACTCTGGTTACGCAGCAACCCTGAAACCAAGCAGAAGACATCAGAGGATGGCATCACTGATTGACAGAAACTACCCAAATGGAGCTAATAAATGATTCAGCTAGAAAAAAAAAAAAGGTGCTTATAGGTGAAGTCAGGCCCAGATTTGGCAAAACAGGTTCTTATCCTCCACATCCATCATTCTTCACCAGACATGTCTCAGCCCAGCACCACTCCTCCTTGGGAACATCACTGCTCATCCTCTGCTCTGCAAGCCTGAGCAAGAGGGTGAGGCTGTCTGACAGCCCGACCAGAGCTCTGAGGGTAGAGTCAGGAGCTAGGAAGTCCAGAACAAGTAGTCAGACTGGATTTTTACCCAACAAGCTCTTGATGACTCACTTAACCTGTGAACCAGGACATACATAACCTGTATGACATATTTTGATTACTTCCTGGTTCTGCAGTCAGTTGTGAAGAGACAGGACAATTTCCTCTTTGGATCAGTAATTACTGTACATATGGTTTGCCCTGGGTTGGAAAGATCCCCTGGAGAAGGGAAAGGCTACCCACTCCAGTATTCTGGCTTAGAGAATTCCATGGACTAAGTTCATGGAGTCTCAAAGAGTCGGACACAATTAAGTGACTTTCACTTTGCCAACTTTGCCAGCTATGGTTTGCAAAATATTTTTCTTAAGCACAGTAATACATGAAAATTTAAAAAATAACCAGGAGCTTGTTTTCCATGGGACAGCCAAGAAATTTAATTAGTACAAGATTTCTTTGGTGAGAAAGGAAGCCCAAACAGGGCTGAGATGATCTCAGGAGATGTTTCTTTTCTTTCTTATTCTTGTTAAAGATCTTTGTTATTTTTAAAAATCTTTTTATTGAGGTATAGCATATGCTTGGTGCACAAATTATAAGCTCAATAAATGTTTTCAGTTTTTTGAGTAACATTATTTATCTGATTAGGAAAACAACATATGTGAGTTGTAGAAATATTTTAAAATGTGGAAAGAAAATAATTATTGTTAATAATACCATTCACAGTCCCAGAACACAGATCCCTTTTAACTTTCCAGCCTTTTTCCTTAAATAGAGCCTTAAATGGGCTCTATTTAAGTGCGTACTTTACAAAATTGTGATTGTACAGTTCATATTGCCTTTATTATTTTGGTGACTATTTTTCTATATTATCACATATTCTTCTACAACTTGAGATTTAATAGCTTCATAGAATTTTATCATGTGATTCCTCTATTTAAACAATTCTCCATTATTGAGCATTTAGGTCATTTCCATTTTCTGCCTATATAATTAATGCTGCATAAACATTGTTCAGTATAAACTTCTGCCCATGTATGTTTATTGACTAGAGGATGCTAGCATTTCAGTTTCCTTAGTGAAGATGATCAGATGCCCTGATTTCTTGGGTTGGGTTTAGTTTATACTTTAAGTCCCAGGATGCTTGGTATTAGGGAAATACAGGGCCAAAGTAGAGAGGATATTCAATTGAGAAAAATGGGATTGGAAGTAGAAAGTAAACTTGCAAACTTATTTCAGTAAATGGGATAATGAGAGATACAAAACTTGTGCAAGCAAGGCATGTAAGAGCCTATGTAAATACTGAAAAATAAAACAATGGTCAGATAGTATTTCAGATACTTGTCTGTATTTTTGCTCTTATACATTTCCCTTGCCCATTCAAACTAATGGCCACCCTGTCCTCATTGTCCTAAGGAAGGGATGTTCCGTGGCAGAAAGCAGAAGTCTGCTAGACTTTCTGGCTTCTGTTTCTAAGAGGTTACATTCCAGAACAGGGAGAGGTAGACAAGGCATTTGTCTGAAACCTAAGGGGGACTTGAAAAAGTTGTCCTGGCCAAGGGGAAGGGAAGTGATCAATGAACAGAGATCTCAGGGGTCTGGAGTAAAGGACGGTGGTAGCAAAACCCAAAAGAGGAAGTAACTTCAAGCTGCTTTCAGGCATGTGGGATGCTAGGCAGCCTTGCAGAGATCCGTGTGCCCAGGGGCGGGGTGGGAGCAGAGGGGCAGGCTGACTGGAATGGTGGACAGCTCTGCTTGAGACTTGGAGCCAGATGGTGACCCTTCTTCCCCCACCTTTGTTGTTATATAAGGCTCTAGAACAATGGCACAACCCAAAGTAAGAAAGGGGAGCCCCCAGAGAGCTAAGGCTGTTGCTCTATCAGATGAGAGCTCAAAGTAGAAATAGAAATACAGAAACTCAAGTTATATTTCCTTTGATATTTGGGCTTATGGTTCGAAATTTATATCCACTCATTTGTTTTTTTACTTTCTGTAAAAATTAATAAAAAGTTCCAAAATCCTAACTAATGGGAAACAGTGTCATTCTTAGCTACATTGCTTCAAATCCTGGCATATATTTTTATGGGGCAGAATTGTAGGACATAAGCCACATAAAATCTGATAATATCATGAAGTTATTTTAAAAGTATCTGACATTCCTTCACTATTTCAAGGGAATGAATCAGTGATTTGGGTACTTAATTAATTTATAATAATCAGAAGCTTTAGAACTTTAAAATATGCTTTAGTTTTTATTAATGTTCAGTGTGCATTAATGTGTTTTATAATTCAGTGAAGTCAAATAGTGACTTATCAGGGTCTCTATTGTTCTGACTTGATCTGTGAGTCAGTCTTGGGGTTTTAAGAGCCTGAGCTCCACTCTCTCTGGCTGTCTTGTAAAAATAACATTACTCATAACCAGCTTTGTGATAAGGATTGGATAGAGAACATTACAGGTAAGATTATCTGGTAAATTCCCAGTAGAAAACTTCTATTTGGAGTCTTTTAACCTGGTTTAATTGGCCAAATAATTCCTTCAGTTCAGTTCAGTCGCTCAGTTGTGTCCGACTCTTTGCGACCCCATGAATCGCAGCGTGCCAGGCCTCCCTGTCCATCACCAACTCCTGGAGTTCACTCAAACTCACGTCCGTCGAGTTGGTGATGCCATCCAGCCATCTCATCCTCTGTCATCCCCTTCTCCTCCTGCCCCCAATCCCTCCCAGCATCAGAGTCTTTTCCAATGAGTCAACGCTTCGCATGAGGTGGCCAAAGTACTGGAGTTTCAGCTTTAGCATCATTCCTTCCAAAGAAATCCCAGGGCTGATCTCCTT
>NW_011494604.1:397766-404713 GCF_000754665.1 Bison bison bison | reverse complement strand
GTCTAGGTTGGTCATAACTTTCCTTCCAAGGAGTAAGCATCTTTTAATTTCATGGCTGCAATCCCCATCCGCAGTGATTTTGGAGCCCCAAAAAATAAAGTCTGACACTATTTCCCCACCTATTTCCCATGAAGTGATGGGACCAGATGCCACGATCTTAGTTTTCTGAATGTTGAGCTTTAAGCCAACTTTTTCACTCTGCACTTTCACTTTCATCAAGAGGCTTTTTAGTTCCTCTTCACTTTCTGCCATAAGGGTGGTGTCATCTGCATATCTGAGGTTATTGATATTTCTCCTAGCAATCTTGATTCCAGCTTGTGCTTCTTCCAGCCCAGTGTTTCTCATGATGTACTCTGCATAGAAGTTAAATAAGCAGGCTGACAATATACAGCCTTGACGTACTCCTTTTCCTCTTTGGAACCAGTCTGTTGTTCCATGTCCAGTTCTAACTGTTGCTTCCTGACCTGCATATATGTTTCTCAAGAGGCAGTTCAGGTGGTCTGGTATTCCCATCTCTTTCAGAATTTTCCACAGTTTATTGTGATCCACACAGTCAAAGGCTTTGGCATAGTCAGTAAAGCAGAAATAGATGTTTTTCTGGAACTCACTTGGTTTTTCGATGATCCAGCAGATGTTGGCAATATGATCTCTGGTTCCTCTGCCTTTTCTAAAACCAGCTTGGATATCTAAAAGCAGCTAACTTTTTTCTCTTTCTCAACAATTTAAAGACGTTTTATACAGATGGACCGTCACTGTACATTCCCTAAATTTTATTCTTGTATTGATAGCAATTATAACCAGTTACATGGTCATCAAGCTGATTAGATCTTGTCTCATGGTCTTAGGGGAAGTGGAAAGAGGGATAAATGCAGAAACCCTTGCTTTCACTTATGTTGTGGATTCTGACCACGAGGAAGAAAGGACTAAGTTGTAGTCAAGTCCATGTCTTACCTGCAACTCTCTGGTTCACAAAGTAAGCTTAAGTTAGCCAACCTCCCTTACATCGGAGTTCGTGGAAAACTGATGTTCTTTTCCAGCAGAAAAGAGAAGTGAAGCTTTTAGGGGGCTTTCCCACTGGGAGTTTTCAAGTCCAAGAGATTGTAAGGCAGTGATTTTCAAATGCACGAGGACAAGCCTGGGAATCTCCATGTGGTGAGTTGAGAGGAAGGACATGCAAAGTTGAAAACCCATATTTGTGTATGTTTGGAGGACCAAAAATAGCTACATTTAAAATATCTTGAGCTACATATGGTACGTGCTGTGCTTAGTTGCTCAGTCATGTCCAGCTTTTTGTGACACCATGGACTGTAGCCCACAAGGCTCCTCAGTCCATGGGGATTCTCCAGGCAAGAATGCTGGATTGGGTTGACATGCTCTCCTCCAGGGGATCTTCCCAACTCAGGGATTGAACCCAGGTTTCCCACATTGCAGGCAGATTCTTTACCATCTGAGTCAGCAGGGAAGCCCAAGAATACTGGAGTGGGTAGCCAATGGAGTGGGTACCCCAGTTAGGGTAGCCAATCCCTTCTCCAGGGGATCTTCCCGACCCAGGGGTCTCCTGCATTGCAGGCAGATTCTTTACCAGCTGGGCTTCCAGGGAAGCCCACATGTGATATGACATCTTTCTAATTCTTATCTAATGGGATGTGAGTAAATAAAGCTTGAGAAACTGCTTTAGGTTGCAAAAGAAGGTACAAGAAGGTGTAAGAGAGATATAACCCCAGTGTTAGGTAAGTAGGGACTCAAGAGCAGTTGAATCAACAGAGACACAGACCAGGAAGGGAGCTCAGGGATCCTCCAGCCCAGCCCAGCCCAGCCCAGTTTGTAGTCAGCAAACTACAGTTGAAAACAAAAAATCAGAAGAAGAAGAATATTTCATAACATGTGAAAACTATGCAAAATCCAAATTTTAGTGTCCATAAATAAAGTTTTATGAGGACACAAGCCATGCTTATTTTTTTGTGTGTAATGTCTATTGCTGCTTTTGTGCTACAATGACAGAGTTGAGTGGCTGTGACAATGAGTCGCCCACAAAGCCTAAAACATGTATTATCTGACACTTTACAGGAAATTTGCTGACCCCTGATGTAGCTCAGTGTTCAGGCACAGAAAATGAGGCCAAGACAGGGGAAGTGGCTTGCTCAGATGGCTAAACAGTAAGTAGGCTCTTAATATTACTCATAATACTTCTTTTCAGTCTATATCTTTTTAGTTATTACTTTGTTGACAGTTCTCGTCTCCCTTTAAACCTCTTCTAGCTCTAAAGATCTTTCCTAGTAGGATGTTCTAGAATGTACCCATAACTGTTTTTAACAAAGATAGGATATGTTTTATTTCCTTCTAATGCCCTTTTAAAGGATATTCAGGATTTTGCTAACCTTTCTAACTGAAGCATCTTGTGACCTGCATGAAATGTCTTTATCAATTAGTTTCCAAATCCACCCTTTAAGGACTTTAAGACCATTGGGATCTATTGCCACCAAGTGACTAGTGGCACTTTGGTTATGCTTACCCGGCTGAGCTATCAGAGAATTATAGTATAACAGGTTTTCATGGTTGGAGCCAATATTAAATTTCAACCACTTAACATTGAACATTGGCTATAGAGATCATAATGTTGTCTAGTCAACTGTTAGAAATAAAAATAGAGATTTTTCCCCCTACCCCTGTCTTGCTTCGTTTCTTAGATAAACATAGTCCTTAGTGCTTCCTTTGTCACTTTTAAAGCCAGACGTAAAGAAATGCAAAATTAAAAATACAAGTGGGTGCTATTTTCAAGACTTCAATCGTCATTAATCATGACCCTGTTATTAGACTATATCACAGTTTTCTAACTCATTATTTTGTTGTCAATTAAGTATCACTCAAAGGTGTTTGTACAGTAAAAGCCCTTGCAGCTTGCTGGTATTCACTGTTCTATTAAAAGAGAAGTTGGTGACTTCTAACTCTGCTTATAAATCATCAGGATAAGAACCTGCTCGTCTTTACAGCTTTTTCTTTCTCTCATATTTGGGTGATTGTGTGTTCATATTTTGCTTATTTTTATACTGGGTTTTTGGTCTTTGTTTTCCATGACTTCTAAAAATAATTTATATATTAGAGATACTGCCCATTATCTGTGATAAATGTTGCAAATATTTTCCCCTAAGTTAGTGATTTTATTTGATTTTACTTTTGGTGTTCTTTTATGTGATGTGACAGTTCTCAATTTTTATAGTCAACTTTATCAGTTTTTTACTGAATCTAGATTTCAAATCATATATAGAATGCCTTTCCTACATTTGGGTTATAAAGGATTTCACCATATATTTCTTCCAGCATTTTTATGATTTTATTTTTTACACTTAGAACTTCTGATCCATTTGGAGATTCTTCTTCTGTATAATCTGAGGTATGATCCAATTTGATCTTTTTAAAAATGGTTACCTAGTTGTCCTCAGATCATATATTTGCCCCAGTCATTTTGAGATGCCACCTTTATCACATTCTAAATTTCCATATGTACATAGGCTTAATTCTGGAGTCTATATTCTATTGCACAGTTCTGTCTACTCACGTGCCAGTATGAAACTTTAATTATAGGAGTTTCATATTTTAATATCTGGTACAGTATAAGCTACTTTTACCTTATAGTTCTTCTCTTTCAAGTTTTTTTAAAAAGATATTCTTGCACGTTTATTTTTCCACATGAAGTTTAGAGTCATTCAATTTATAAATTGGGAAGAGCAGACATCTTTTTAATGAGAGTTGTTATATTTAAGGGCATGAACTATCTTTCCATTTGTTCAAGTCTATTTTGGGGTGTTTCAGTAGTGTTTTAAAGTTTTTCTCATGTTAATCTTGCACATTTTTGTTAAGTTCATTTCTTAGAGTTTATTTTTTGTTGTTGTTGTTATTGGAAATTGGACTTTCTCCTCTATTATATTTTTGAGCTGTATATTGTTAGTGTACCTAATGACTATTGATTTTTATATGTTAGCTTTATATCCTGCTAACTTTAGAATTCTTTTATTGCATGGTTACTTTTGCCATCGATTCTCTTACGATTTTGTGACTGTAATATTATGTAATGTGGAAGCTCTTGCTTTAGAACTGAGGTTATGTATTTTATTACATTAAGGAAATATCCATTAATTCCTATAGTCTGAGTGCTTTTTTAATGTCAGGAATAGGTGTTGATTTTTGTCAAATATGTTTTCAGCTTTTATGGTGATAATCATAGGATTTTTCTACTTAGATCTATTAATATAGTGAATTATAGTAATGTATTTTCTAATAACAAAACACCCTTGTATTCCCCAGCTAAATTCATTGGGCATGGTGTATTGTTTTCTTAATGTGGTACTGCATCCTGTTCAATAACATTTAAAAATTTTTACTTCAGTGTACATAAGTGATATTCCTCTGTCATTTTTCCAGGGTTGCTTTTGTTGGGCTTAGAAATCAACTTGATGCTTAATTCTTGAAAAGAATTTGAACTTTTTCTTGTTTCTAGAATAATGTATTGGGACTATCTGTATTGGAAGATGTGATGGCATTTCCCTTTGAAACTGAGTCTGGTGCATTTTTGTGGATCGCTCTTTGATAAATTTCTCTACTTTTTAATATGGACATCAGTCTGTTTAAACTTTTTACCTCAACTAGAGTCAATTTTTTTTTTTTTTTGGCCATACCACACAGGTTGTACAATCTTAGTTTCTTGGCCCTTCCCAGGGATTGAACCAGGGCCCTTGGTAATGAAAGCACAGAATCCTAACCACTGGACCATGGAACTCTCATGGAATCAATTTTGATAGACTGTATTTCATCAGACTTTTCAAATGTATTTGCATAATGATGTACAAAGAAGTTGCTTAAATTTTTAAAAAATATTTTGTATGTTTCCATGGTTATTTATCTTCTGTCGTCTATCATTTTGTTTGAGTTTTATTAGTTTTTCAGAGAATCAGAATTTTTTTTTTTTTTTTTTAATGAAGTGAAGTCGCTCAGTTGTGCCGGACTCTTTGCTACCCTGTGGAGTATAGCCCACCAGGCTCCTCTGTCCATGAGGTTTTCCAGGCAAGAGTACTGGAATGGGTTGCCATTTCCTTCACCAGGGGATCTTCCCAACCCAGGGATCGAACATGGGTTTCCCGCATTGCAGGCAGATGCTTTAACCTCTGAGCCACCAGGGAAGGAGCACACCTAGGGCTTTTCCTGTAATTCAGTTATTGTCCACTAGGTGGTAGCAAATGCCTTGGCTCTACAATTCACAAGCTCAAATCAATTTTCTGCTTAAATTCATTGTATTAATAGATTTAAACTATTTTTCAAATAAAAATTAACATTAATTAACCATTTAAATAAAAACTTTATTAAGTATTTCTTTTGGGATTGGAAAGTAAATTGACCTTTTCCAGTCCCGTGGCTACTGCTGAGTTTTCCAAATTTGCTGGCATATTGAGTGAGCACTTTTACAGCATCATCCTTTAGGATTTGAAACAGCTCAACTGGAATTCCATCACCTCCACTAGTTTTGTTCGTAGTGATGCTTCCTAAGGCCCACTTGACTTCACATTCCAGCATGTCTGGCTTTAGATGAGTGGTCACACCATCATGATTATCTGGGTCGTGAAGCTCTTTTTTGTACAGTTCTGTGTATTCTTGCCACCTCTTCTTAATATCTTCTGCTTCTGTTAGTTCCATACCATTTCTGTCCTTTTTGAGCCTGTCTTTGCATGAAATGTTCCCTTGGTATCTCTAATCATCTTGAAGATATCTCTAGTATTTCCCATTCTATTATTTTCCTCTATTTCTTTGCGCTGATCACTGAGGTAGGCTTTCTTATCTCTCCTTGCTATTCTTTGGAACTCTGCATTAAAATGTGTATATCTTTCCTTTTCTCCTTTGCTTTTTGCTTCTCTTCTTTTCACAGCTATTTGTAAGGCCTCCTCAGACAACCATTTTGCTTTTTTGCATTTCTTTTTCTTGGGAATGGTCTTGCAATGCCAAAGAATGCTCAAACTACCACACAATTGCATCATCTCGCACATTAGCAAAGCAATGCTCAAAATTCTCCAAGCCAGGCTTCAGCAATACGTGAACCGTGAACTTCCAGATGTTCAAGCTGGTTTTAGAAAAGGCAGAGGAACCAGAGATCAAATTGCCAACATCCGCTGGATCATGGAAAAAGCAAGAGAGTTCCAGAAAACATCTATTTCTGCTTTATTGACTATGCCAAAGCCTTTGACTGTGTGGATCACAATAAACTGTGGAAAATTCTGAAAGAGATGGGAATACCAGACCACCTGATGTGCCTCTTGAGAAACCTGTATGCAGGTCAGGAAGCAACAGTTAGAACTGGACATGGAACAACAGACTGGTTCCAAAGAGGAAAAGGAGTACGTCAAGGCTGTATATTGTCACTCTGCCTATTTAACTTATATGCAGAGTGCATCATGAGAAATGCTGAGCTGGATGAAGCACAAGCTGGAATCAAGATTGCCAGGAGAAATATCAATAACCTCAGATATGCAGATGACACCACCCTTATGGCAGAAAGTGAAGAAGAACTAAAAAGCCTCTTGATAGAAGTGAAAGAGGAGAGTTAAAAAGTTGGCTTAAAGCTCAACACTCAGAAAACTAAGATCATGGCATCTGGTCCCATCACTTCATGGCAAATAGATGGGGAAACAGTGGAAACAGTGTCAGACTTTATTTTGACAAATAAAAATCCAAAATCACTGCAGACGGTGATTGCAGCCATGAAATTAAAAGACGCTTACTCCTTGGAAGGAAAAGTTATGACCAACCCAGACAGCATATTAAAAAGCAGAGACATTACTTTGTCAACAAAGGTCCGTCTAGTCAAGGCTATGGTTTTTCCTGTGGTCATGTATGGATGTGAGAGTTGGACTATAAAGAAAGCTGAGCACCGAATAATTGATGTTTTGAAGTGTGGTGTTGGA
>NW_011494604.1:396720-397666 GCF_000754665.1 Bison bison bison | reverse complement strand
AACGAGTCCACCCTAAAGGAGATCAGTCCTGGGTGTTCATTGGAAGGACTGATGTTGAAGCTGAAACTCCAATACTTTGGCCACCTGATGCAAAGAGCTGACTCATCTGAAAAGACCCTGATGCTGGGAAAGATTGAGGGTGGGAGAAGGAGGCAGTAGAGTATGAGATAGTTGGATGGCATCACGGAGTCAATGGACATGAGTTTGGGTGAACTCCGGGAGTTGGTGATGGACAGGGAGGCCTGGTGTGCTGCAGTCCATGGGGTTGCAAAGAATCAGACACAACTGAACTGAACTGAACTAAGTATTTCTTTATTAGAAATCATATTGACTATTTACATACATATATATTTTAAAGTCTAAAAGGCAAGCTATACAAAAGTGTTTTTCATTCTACTGTTAGCTAATTCTATTCTTATCTATGGACAGGCTAGAATGCTATTTTTACATACCTTCTGGTGTTATTTTGTTTTTCCTATCTATCCGTAGAAAACTGGGTAACACATGTTTCTTGCAATTTCCTTCTGCTACTGGTTCCAGAGTGGTTCTGGTTCTGGATGTGGGGCCTCCAGGAACAATTTTTGTGCCCACTTTCTTGTCCATAATTTCCATTTCTTATTTTCAAAGTTTCACTTTTATTCCTTCTATTGACAAAATCAAGAAATGAAAATCTCTGACCTGCTGAGACCAAAATCCCCATTCCACCAGGTTACTTTCTTCAATTAGACAGCAGTAACTTTCCACTGATTCATAGGATGACATCAGTTTTTTTCCCATCAGCTTTCTAACTGGAAACTCATTTAAACTATTTTACATATGATGATACTTATCTTGCCACATTCTAACCACAAATCTGAATTGCTACAATTAATTTTTGAAAGAAAGTTCTATGCATAGAGAGCATTTTCAGCTAAAATGTAAAGTTTCTGTGCAATAGCTCAACAAA
>NW_011494604.1:387641-396620 GCF_000754665.1 Bison bison bison | reverse complement strand
GGTCCAGTGATAAAGAATCCGCCTGCCAATGCAGGGGACATGGGTTTGATCCCTGGTCTAGGAAGAGGCCACATACTGAGGTGCAACTAAGCCTGTGGATTGCAATTACTAAGCTCACATGCCCAGAGCCTCTGCTCTGCAACAAGAGAAGCCACCACAATGAGAAACCCGTGCACTGAAACAATGAGAGTGTAGCCCCTGCTCCCTGCAGCTAGAGAAAGCCTGCGTGCAGCAATGAAAACCCAGTCCAGCCAAAAATAAATAAATTCATCAAAAAAATTCCTTACATTTATTGGAAAATTTCTACACACTCAGAAAAATAGTGCAATAAACATCCCACATCACCACTCAGATCAAGCAATTATTATTATTTTGGTGAGCATTTCAGTATATATCTGTATTTTTCAGTTCAGTTCAGTTCAGTCACTCAGTCGTGTCCGACTCTTTGCGACCCCATGAATCACAGCAGGCCAGGCCTCCCTGTCCATCACCAACTCCCGGAGTTCACTCAAACTCACGTCCATCGAGTCGGTGATGCCATCCAGCCATCTCATCCTCTGTTGTCCAATTTTCCTCCTGCCCCCAATCCCTCCCAGCATCAGAGTTTTTTCCAATGAGTCAACTCTTCGCATGAAGTGGCCAAAGTACTGGAGTTTCAGCTTAACATCATTCCTTCCAAAGAAATCCCAGGGCTGATCTCCTTCAGAATGGACTGGTTGGATCTCCTTGCAGTCCAAGGGACTCTCAAGAGTCTTCTCCAACACCACACTTCAAAACATCAATTCTTCAGTGCTCAGCTTTCTTCACAGTCCAACTCTCACATCCATACATGACCACAGGAAAAACAATAGCCTTGACTAGATGGACCTTTGTTGGCAAAGTAATGTCTCTGCTTTTGAATATGCTATCTAGGTTGGTCATAACTTTCCTTCCAAGGAGTAAGCATCTTTTAATTTCATGGCTGCAGTCACCATCTACAGTGATTTTAGAGCCCAAAAAGATAAAGTCTGACACTGTTTCCACTGTTTCCCCATCTATTTGCCATGAAATGATGGGACCAGATGCCATGATCTTAGTTTTCTGAGTGTTGAGCTTTAAGCCAACTTTTTCACTCTCCTCTTTCACTTTCATCAAGAGGCTTTTTAGTTCCTCTTCACTTTCTGCCATAAGGGTGGTGTCATCTGTATATCTGAGGTTATTGATATTTCTCCTGGCAATCTTGATTCTAGCTTGTACTTCTTCCAGCCCAGTGTCTCTCATGATGTAATATCTGTATTTTTAAGAAACATTTAAAAGTAGTTGCAAACACTGTGCTTATTTACCCTTAAACAGTTCAGCCAGCATCCCCTAAAAATAAGAACATTTTCTTACCTATATTATCACCCCTAAGAAAATTAACAATACTTCCTTACTTTCATCTAATAACCAGTTCATATTCTCATTTCCCAAATTTCATTCAAATTCGAATTTCACACACTTACTTTTGGTTTCTTTTTAGAAATTTATAATCTAGAAAGCCCTTTACAAATGATACTGACTTTTCAAAAGGACAAGAAAATTTGTCTTACTTTTCCTTGTCTTACTTTTCATTTAATTCTAAAAGCAGATTGTCACTAAAAGCCCACTCGCCACTGACACGGTAGTAAAATAAGTGTAACAGTTTCCTCCTGCTACTGCAGTAAGTTACTCCAAGTGCAGTGGCTTCAAACATCACAAATTTGTTGTTTTCTAATTCTGGATGTCAGGAGTCCAGAAAGGTGTTAACAGGGCTGTATCCCTTTTCTGGAGACCCTAGGGGAAAACCTCTTCCTGCTGCTTCTGGCTTACTAGCAGCCACCTACATTCATTGACTTGTGGTCTCTTCCTCCATCTTCAAAACCAGCAGCAGAACATCTTCGAATCTCTCTTTAAAAAAATTATATACAGTTTAAAAAAATTGGAGCGTATAGTTTATTTACAATATTGTGTTAGTTTTAGGTGTACAACATAGTGACTCAGTACCTTTAAAGTTTATACTCCATTTAAAGTTATTATAAAATAATGTCTTTATTCCCTGTACTGAACAATGAATCCTTATAGCTTATTTATTTTATATATAGTAGCATTTTCAAGAGCTTCCCAGGTGGTGCTGGTGGTAAAGAACCCGCCAGCCAATTCAGGAGACATAGGAGATGTGGTTCCATCCCTGGGTTGGGAAGATCCCCTGGAGAAGGAAATGGCAACCCACTCCAGTATTCTTGCCTGAATTATCTCATGGACAGAGGAGCCTGGCAAGCTACGGTCCATGGGGTCACAAAGAGTTGGATACAACTGAAGCAACTTAAGCACAGCACAGCATTTTCAAATTTCTGCCTCTGAGCCTAAATTTCTTGCTTCTCTCTTCCATTTATAAGCACTCTTGTAATTACATTGGGCCCACTTGAATAATCCAGAACTCTCCCTATATCAAGATCAGCTGATTAACAATTTTAATTGCATATGCAACTGAATTCTCCCTTGCCATGTAACATAACACATTCACAGGTTCCGAGGGTTAGGTCCCAGATAAAATTGGGGGCCATTATTCTGCCTATGACAAGAAGTGGCTAGACAAAGATTCATCAGTTACTCGCATGCGTCCCACTGCAACCTTAAATATCTGTTTGTTCTGCATTGGAAGTTTTGGAGCTCCCCAGGTGGTGCTAGTGGTAAAGAATTCGCCTGCCAATGCAGAAGACATAAGAGATGCGGGTTCAATCCCTGGGTTGGGAAGATCCCCTGGAGGAGGAAATGACAACCCACTTCAGTATTCTTGGTTGGAGAATCCCATGGACAGAGGAGCCTGGCAGGCTATAGTCCATAGGGTCGTGAAGAGTCGGACACGACTGAAGTGACATTTAAGCACACACTCCATTGTACCTTGGCTTTACTAGTGCTTAAATCATAGCTAAAGTACTTCAGGTAAGGGTGTGTTTGTTCCTGTTTTCTCTACCTGCCTCTCTCATTTCAATGAAGTTGTGTAACTTTACAAAAGAAAGAAGCAAACAATAAATTATTTTCCTTCCCTGTATACCCTTCTCTCCAGTGAAACTTACTCCATGTTATTCTGTGTGGACATATGATTCTATGTCCTACTCTCTTCCTTACTGTTATTTCTAAGTTTGATTACTGCTTTGACCTCATGCACATGCTGTCATATCTGATGTGTGTGGGTGGGCTCTTCTGCAATGGGATCATAGTGTAATTTCCTCTGCCGTCCCCCAGGTGATGGGTGTCTGGACGCTTTCCTGTCTGCATCTGCAGTGCGTCTGTGCTCCTCTGGTTGCAGGCCTCCCTGCACATGACCAGGGGCATAGAGGTCATGTATCCAGAACACATAGGTACTAATTAATTTTGCTGCCTGTTGGCTTATTTCCCTGGGAGTATATTCATAAAAGAAAATTTACTGGCACAAAAGTTAAGAGGGATCTGTTAAACCAACTGCCTGAGGATAATTGAGAAAACTTGAGCAGCCCACAGTTGGTTCAACTAAGGATAAGATCATAATAGATCACTTCAAGATCCAGGAAGACTTGTGTTTCATCAAGCTCCAAGAAGGCCTTTCTGATATGCTCCAAAGAGTTACTTTTTGAAGCTCATTGTAAAGGTCTTACATTAAATTTTTTTTGGTTTGTTTTTCAACTAAATTTTTAGTTGCTTGGTAGACTTTCAGGTTCCTTTTGTTTGTGTGTTTGATGTACTAGCTTCTCTTGTGATAAAAAACAGCCAAAGGATAAAAAAGAATCCACCAGTCAAGAAACTGTGATGAATAGGGCCACTCAAGTTATTGAAATCTTTGGTGTGATTTTTTTTTTTTGACTGGTGGATTCTTTTTTATACTTTGGCTGTTTTTTTAAATTTAATTTTTTATTATGGAAATTTAGAAACACACAAAAAAATAGGAGTAGAAAACTGAAGCTTTAACAGCCATTGACTTTCTGGTGTTCTTTCTTATCTTTCTCCCTACATACTTGTTTTCTCCCCCATTGTGGTTTTTAAAGCAAACTCCAGGCATCCTATGATCTCACCCATAAATACTTCAGAGTGCATCATGTTTTGTTAAATGACCACAGTGCTGACAACAAATGAGGTAAAATGTTAATAATAAATGAATCTAGGTAGAAGGGGTACAGATGTCTTTTGGACTGCTTATTTTTGCAAAATTTATATAAGCTTGAAATGATTTATAAATAAAAAGTAAAAAAAAGTGCAAACAAAAAATATGACTGTAATATGATCACATTTGATAATCTAAGAAGCAGATTTTTTTCCTTTACTGTAAGTCATGTTCCTAGAAAAAATCCAGAAAAATATTAAGGAAATAAGTCATTCATAATTCTAACACCCAGACATAATCACCGTTAAACAATTGTGTATTATGTATCCAGGCTATTAAACGAACCCAGACACACAAACTTTTGCATATCATTTAAAAAGTCCAACAGTGCTAATGAGTTTATAATCAAAGTCCCGCCCTCCCACCCCTCTGCAGTCCCACCCCCGAGTTCTTGCCCCTGCTTGCTCTCTCTTTTATCTGTTAGCAGCCTCTCTTTCATGGCAAAATGCCATCTGCAGTTCTGTCTTCACAGTATCTTTCTGATTTACCACAGCTGTTAAGATGAAAGGGAATCAAATTTTGCTTATTTTTTCTCAGCAGGGTGTGTTTTTCATTTTGTGTTTGATCTTAAAAAATGCTTTGTTTGTGGGCAGTGGATACTGCAGACTGGCTCATGCATCACCCACCTTCCTCTAGCACGCCATCCTGTACTCCAGAGGCTGGAGAGCAAAGGCCACTTTCCCAAACTTCCTGTGGAAGAGTTCTGCATGTGACTGATGGGAATCTTGGAAAGGTGATGTGAATGGGGCCAAGCACAGTGGCAGAGAACTTTGGTTCCTCCAGCTGCAATGAAGGTTCCAGTGTCTGGATCCCTGTGTCGTGAGTGCTGAGTGCTTGGCAGGTAGTAAGTTACTTTTTGCCAAACAACCCTGTGGAGGAATTAGGAATTTCTTTGGCAGTGGAGGGCAAGGAGAGAAGAGCCTGAGACCTGCCTGGTAATTCCCAGGCCCCAGGGCTTTCTCATGAGAGATCTGGCAGGCCTGGGAGGGGCCTCGTGGTTGGGACAAGGTGATGCAGCCATGAAAATCCCTGTGGATTCTATGCCCTGGGGACACAGAAGCCTCAGAGGATGTCAGAATGGAGGCATAACAATTACTTGAGGGCTAGGTAAGAATGTTTTCAGAGGGACTTCCCTGGTGGTCCAGTGGTTAAGACTTCACGTTCCAATGCAACGGGTACAGGCGCAATCCCTGGTCAGAGAGCTAAGATCCCACATGCCTCGAGGCCAAAAACTCAGAACATAAAACAGAAGCACTGTTGTAACAAATTCAATAAAGACTTTAAAAATGGTCCACATCTAAAAAAGATAAAAGAAAAAAATGTTCTCAGATGTCAACAGGAGCTGTGGATGTTTGGGGAACCCTACCTCCTCACACTATAGAAACCTTCCTGGAAGGGGGAAGGGAGAAACCTCTGAACAGACCCCTAAAAATCTAAATTGATTCAGAAAATTCTGAAATTCGAGAGAAAACCCCAGTTTGACTAAAATGAAGTTTCTGTTGTTAGGCTGAACGGGAATTTGAGAAGGAAACTGGGATGTGACAGAAACATAATGCAGATTCATAACTGAGACCCTGACTGTGTGAGAGCCGTGCCTGCTACGAAGGACAGAGGACAGTGACGGTCAGCCTCCCTTTCTGACAAGAGCCTGGGGGGAGGCCACTTTATTTGCAAGCACTCGGTGACGTGGAGCTCACCGTGAATGGTGTGTTTTCCCTGGGAAACCTCTTCCTCCAGCTCAGCCTTGAGGGTGAGCCACTTGTCAAAGCAAACTTGGGAAGGATGAGTGTGTGGCATTTTGCATTGCAAAGTAGCTGTTTCCACTTGGCTGCTTGGACCAGCAAAATAAAAATAAGATAAAAGCTTGTATTTAAAACAACCAAATAGAAAAATTAAAGCCAAGGCCATCAAATGTTCAGCCTTTTTTAAAAAAAAGTCCAAGTAAAATGTTAAATGTAAGTCTTCATTCTGCTCTGGGCCTTGCTCAGAGGTGTGATCAGGGTGGGAGTGGCAGGCTGGGTCTGGTTTGGGGAAGCAGATGCCGCAGGTCCTCCTGTGTGAGACCTTCTCTGTGTCTCCTACATGACACCCTCTAGTGTCTTTTCATCCAGATTGACAATTGTAATTTCCACAGGTCATTTTTTTTTTAACTTTCAACTTTAATTTTTTGAATCTTTTGGCCTCGTCGTGTGGCATGTGGGATCTTAGTACCTGACCAGGGATGGAACCTGTGTCTGCTGCATTGGCAGCATGGCCTACCAGGGAAGTCCCTTCCACAATTCATTTTCATTTTAAAAATCAAGGAAAGGTGGCCCTTTTGGAAGAAAATGGTCAGGAAGTCATCAAGAACTGTAGACTTTGTGGTGTCACACAGGTTTGACTGGCTTAAAAGCAGCATTTAGAGAGATCTGAGAGTCAGCTGCCAGACTGGGATGGTCTTCCCTTGGTGTTGGACATCTTGGTTCTGACACCACAGAGGTGGGGGAGCATGGGTCCCTTAGGGGACTGATGTTCGGCTTCACCATGAGCTATGGTGTTCAGGACCCCTTGGACTGGGCCGTAGAGTTCTTGGGCTTATTATGGAGAAAGTTAGTGTGATCAGTGGGTTTGTTGTTAAAGTGTGAATGGTTAAATAAATGTGTTGTTTTCTATTTTAAACAAGTGAAAGAAATTACAATATCAGTAATAATATTAACTAATATTTATTGCGTGCTTACTATGGGCTAGGTACCATGCTAAAATACTTTACATACATTTATCTCATTTAACCCACATAAGAGCTCTGCGGGAAAAGGATGATTATTACCTCCATTTTAGACACAAAGAAGCTGGGGCTGAGTGAGGTCAAGGTTCCCTGCCTGTGGTCACCCAACTTGTGAGTGACAAACCCAGCACTTGACCCCAGGCCTCTCTAGCTCCAGAACTGACTGTTCAGCAGTATGCCATTCAACGTTCAATCTTGTAACTACCCATGGACAGATCCCACTGCTGGAGGGAACCTAAGTATGGCATTGGGGGGTGCCAAGAGTAATATCCCATGAGAGCTCTCTTGGAACCACGTGTTCTTACCCCAGAAACTGGTAGGAGGTCAGAGACTGGGAGCTTATTCTTCACAGGGAAAGGCATGGATCTGACTTCAGGAAGCGTTTGGGGTGGAGAAAGAGGGAGCTTCTGGATCCCTGAGCCCTGAAAGGGCTCATTTAGGGCTTAGCTCATTGGGGTGTGGGTGGTGGGGTGGGCAAAGAAAATGGGACTCAATAATACTGCCTTATATCAACCAGACTGGGACATTTTTTCCAGCTTATATTTTCCACGGACTATTAAAACAAACACATTTTCTTAAGGATAAAGCTACATATGACAATATTAATTACAGATACAGCTCATTGGATTCATGCAGGCTGAGGTGATTCCTGAGATATTGGAATCTAAACGTGGCATCACCATCACACTCTGGACAAGATCAGACATACTGCTGGAGGATGGATGCTAACTTTCTCCATGTCACGTGACAGCAGCAGCAAGTAGGAAACCACATATTTAACAGTTTTCATAAATAGGAGGGGACACATTCATCTTACAGCTCTGGACATTTCAAGTTCTTCCCACTGTCAAGGTGTTGGGCAGCGCTGGCGACATTCTGTCTTTCGCACTCAACTCTAGTGGTGCCCATAGGAGGTCCTGTCACTCTGCACAGGTTTGTTTTTGGACCAGGCTGTCTGCAAAGTTCAGGGCAGACGTTTCAACATTAAAAACAAAAATCAAACCAAAACAACAGCAACAAAAACAACAAATAAGACCCTAGGGGGAATAGGTGGGTATCTTAAAGCCATGGTTTTATCTCCGGACTGTTGGATGGGATAGAACAGAAGAGGAGAATGGAAGCAGGGATAGGAAAGGCGAACCTGACTATAGGGATCTCAGCACTCTGATAAACCTAACCACAGAAGCACACCGCTCCCCTCTTTTTAATTTTAAGGGGGACATTATTTCATTCACTGTCGTTTATAGCAGTGCAACTAAGTTCCAAGCATTTGGTGGGTCTTATCCCTCCTTCCTGGAGGAAGGGGGGGTGGGGCAGTTCCTCATCCCTGTGGAGAAGGTCATCCCGGGGAAACTGCCTGGATTCCCCCTGAACTGGCTTTCTCCTTCCCTTTTAAGAACGCAGCATGTTTTCCGTAACAGTGCTGCCTCCGCCACTGATGACAAAGCTCCGGGAATTAGACACTACAAGTGCCGGGGACATCTCTTCGGGGTCCTCCATCTCTAGCTGGTGGTCCTCACCCACAGGGCCCTGCAGGCCTGTCTCCTGGGAGGTCAATTCTGAGTCCGTCTCTCCGCACTGCAGCGGGAGCAACGCCTGGTGTTTGGTCAGGGCGTCATTGTTTTTCTGGGCCTCCAGGGAGGTCTGGTGCGTGGAATTCCTGTGAGCCACGGCGCTCTTCTGAGGCTCGTCAAAGCTCAGCGAGAAGGTGACGGTTCCGCTGCCGAAGATGACCTTCTGCTTGCATCGGGGCGGCTGCTGCGACTGTGGCTGCGGGTGGGGGGGGGGGGTGGCCGCGGCTGTGGCTGCTGCGCGTTGTGCGGGCTCAGGGCCAGCGGCTGCGGCTGCTTCTGCCTCTTCGGCTGCTGCTGCGGGAACGGGTCCTCGCTGTTGCTCTTGCTGCTGATGGAGGAGGAGGGGGTGGATCCCGTGGAGCCCCCTAGGCTGCTGGACCGCTGGCGGGAGACGTTGCTGCGGCGCAGCGTGGCTCGGGCGGCCACCTTGAAGGCGTGTGCCGCGGTGCTGCAGCGCACCTCCTCGATGGTGTTCCGGGAAGGCTTGAAGAGGATGGTGTAGACCT
>NW_011494604.1:380238-387535 GCF_000754665.1 Bison bison bison | reverse complement strand
AAGCTGGCCGCCAGGATGGCGATCACCTCCACGGCAGAGACGAACTTGCCGTAAGTGCTGGCGTAGGCGGGGATGAAAGAGATCCAGACGATGAAGAAGATGAGCATGCTGAAGGTGATGAACTTGGCTTCATTGAAGTTCTCTGGCAGCTTCCGAGACTTGAAGGCGAAGAAGAAGCAGATGGCGGCCAGCAAGCAGGTGTAGCCGATCAGGAAGCCCAGCGCCATGAGCGAGCCCTCGTGGCAGGTGATGAAGATGATCTCGTCCTCCAGCTCGTGGTTGCGGTAGCTCGAGGGGGGCGCTGTATTGAGCCAAATGGCACAGATGACAATCTGCATGAAGGTGCAGAGGAAGACCAGCAGGAACTGCAGGTTGAGCCCCCACCACTTCCGGTGGAAGCTGGTGGGAATCTTGGCCTCAAACACCAGGAGGACCCGATTGGTTTTCACCAGGATGCACGAGATGCAGAGCACGAAGCTGATGCCAAAGGCCGGCTGGCGCAGGCGGCACGTCCAGTCCTGGGGCTCCCCGATGAAGAACAGGGAGCTGGAGAAGCAGCAGAGCAGGGAGAAGAGGAGGAGATAGGAGAGCTCCCGGTTGGTGGCCTTGACGATGGGCGTGTTGCGGAACTTGATGAAGACGCCCAGCACGAAGGCTGTGAGGAAAATGCCCAGCACAGCAAAGAGCGTGAGTGCGATCCCGAAGGGCTCGGTCCAGGACAGAAACTCGATCTCCTTGGCGATGCAGGAAGTGTGGTTCTCATTGGACCAGAAGTCATCAGGGCACTTATCACAGGCACTTGCATCTGTAAAGTGTCGCAGTGAAGGGGTTAGTATTGCGTGGCAGAGACTGAAATTTGTGAGTTTGAATGTGGTGATGAGGGAACTTTAAATTTGCTTTATTGATGAAATAATTGTGATTTTTACATTATCAGATAATGTACTGAACCCTGACTTATGCTTAATAATAAACTTAATTTCATGTTTCTTTGATGGTTCTATTATTTTTTTCTTTTGTGCTGTACTCAGTCACGTGTGCCGTGGTCAGTCATATGTGCTGCGTGTTCAGTCATATGTATTGTGCTCAGGTCCCTTCAGTTGTGTCCAGCTCTTTTCCACCCTATGGACTGTAGCCCACCAGGCTCATCTATCCATGGGATTCTCCAGACAAGAAAACTGGAGTGGGTTGCCATGCCCTCCTCCAGTTTGTATATATGGGGGATACTTTTTGAAAAATTTTTAAATTTTATGTTGCAATATAGTCGATTAACAATGTTGTGATGGTTTTGAGTGTATAGCGAAGTGATTCAGTTTATACACATACGTGTATCTATTCTTTTTTCAAATTGTTTTTCCATTTAGGTTGTGACATAATATTGAACTGACTTCCCTGTGTTGTACAGTAGATTGTTGTTGGTCATCCATTTTATATATAGCCATGTGTACATGTCAATTCCAAACTCTAGGAGGGCTACTTGCTTCCTTTAACACTACTTGCTGATGTACAAACCATCATTCAGCAAGCACAGAATGATCAGTCTTGCCAGACAGGTGGCTGCCCTGCACACTGGGGGTCTGGCACTGTCCACCAATTTTCACAGTGATTCACACTCAGTCTGACTTATTTTGGACATAAGGATGGGCTTTATAGACACACCAGAGCAGCCTCTTAGATCACGGCAAAGTGCTCAACAATTCTGACCTGTGCCTTCTTCACTCCACATCAGTGGCTTTCTAGTGAGGGTGGCTGCAGACTCATTTGACCAACAAATGTTTATTAAGCCTGTGCTGTGTCTCAGTCAGTGTGTAGTTTTGGGGGGTGAAAGGGGCACGGACTTTGCAGTCAGTGGTCTGGATGGGAATTCTGGCCCTGCCATTTATTAGCTGTGTGACTTAGGTCAGGCTCCTTAACCATTCTGAGCCTCAGTTTCCTCATCGGTGAAATGGAAGCAATAATAACTCCATCATGGTAGTGAGGATGCAATGAGTTAATAATAATGAGAAAAAATTATATTTAGTATTTATAGAGTGCTTCCAATATGCCAATCAAATATTTCTCTATAACTTATCATGTGTTTTACCAGTTTTATCTAATTTAATCCCCCAAACTCTGTAAGATAGGTTTATTATTATTCTTACTTTATAGATGAAGAAACTGAGGCATAGGAGAAATATAAATAAGGTAGTAAGTCCAGTGCCAGGTACTCTGTAGACAATCTATCTTGACCTATTAACTCTGAAGCCTGGAACACACATCTCTGGTTCCTAAGAGCTCATTCTGTTGTTTAGCTCTATTAGCCCAGCTTTGAATTTGATGTTATATTGTGTTGCCTACAGCATCTTCTTGCTGCTGTCATCCAGTCTCTTACTCATTTTAGATGGTGATTCCCTGATATGCTGTCTAGCACTGCTGCTGCCTTAATCAGGGAACAGACACAACTTTGTCTATTCAGGATCACTGAGCTCTAAGAAAGAAAAACAACATTGGAGTGCAGTATCGAAGTAAGATGGAGGAGGCAATGGCACCCCACTCCAGTACTCTTGCCTGGAAAATCCCATGGATGAAGGAGCCTGGTGGGCTGCAGTCCATGGGGTCGCTAAGAGTCGGACACGACTGAGCAACTTCACTCTCACTTCTCACTTTCCTGCATTGGAGAAGGAAATGGCAACCCACTCCAGTGTTCTTGCCTGGAGAATCCCAGGGATGGGCGAGCCTCGTGGGCTGATGTCTATGGAGTCACACAGAGTCGGACACGACTGAAGTGAATTAGCAGTAGCAACAGCATCAAAGTAAGAGAAAGATGTGCAACAGATGTGTTTGTAAACTTTTACGGTATTACAGAGATACCTAATATTCTGATTCTATCCCCCTCAGTGTGCAGCCCAGTGTGATGCTCAGATTGCACCTTGTTAAATGAGAAACCGTGCTAAGCACCATCTCAGCCCAGCCCTTTCAGGGACTTTGCTGAGCCCAGGGCCCCACAGTGAAGGGAGCCCTGCATGCCCACCAGGGGTTGCTCCTTTACCTGTCTCGTCGCTGTACTCCCCATCAGGACATTCCACACACTCAAAGCAGCAGGTGGGCTCCCCCTCAATGATTCCTTTCCTGGTCCCTGCCAGGCAGTCTCGGCTGCAGTTGGAGAAAGGCACCTGAGGGCGGAGATTACAACAGAGAGGGGCTGCAGCTGTGGGATCAGTCTTCCAGCTCCTCTGACAACGTGTCAGAGGGAGGAGCTGGGCACTAGCACCAGTGTGGCAGGCTCAGGCCCAATCCAGGCGGAGGAAGGGCCAGCGGCCTGTGTTCCTATTATCTCTGAAGGGGACAAATGCCTATGGGAAAGTGCATGCACACACACACACACAGGCAAACACATCTCAGTGGAATTCGAGGAAGATTAATTGTTGTGAGTCTACACAATAACAAAATCCTCCATAAATAGCCTTCCCTTCCATCCTCTACAAGTCCCAGAATAATATACTCCTCTTTCCACTTACTTCCTCCCCACCACATAGTCATATCTGAGATGACCATCATCCTTGTTCACCACAAGCAAGTAATACTAAACTTTCAAGGAACAGAGCAATCTTATATTACACAAATTCTAGCAAAGATCAGGAAAATATATATATTCTTAAAGGAGCACCTTCCAACTAATTCTTGTAAGCCCAGTATAATAATCTTGATTCTAAAACAAGACAAGGACAGTATAAAGGCCCATCTTACTTATTAGGTTGTCTTCAGAAGTAGAGCTGAGTTGAGGATTTGTGTCCAAGTGATTTATAAGGAAAGTTCTCCCAAGGGAATCAGGAAGAACATGGAGGAAGTAGGACATAGGAGGGAGGAGAATAAGCAAGGCTATGATCCTGAGCAAAGTCCCTCCGACTTCTGCCTGATCCCCCGGGGGAGCTCTGGATTGTAGGTTAGGCCCCAACGCTGTCCTGACCTGAAGAAAAGGGCTAGACCTTTCACACTTCCACAGCACTCAGAGCAGAAGGGAAATGTAAATTCCTAGGCTCTTCTGAGGTTCTCCTTTGCCTCTCTGAGCCTGTAGGCAAAATGGGTTCCATTAGCCTGCAGGCAGTCTCTGAAAAAGAATATGAAGTTCTGATGATTGGAAGTAAAAATGTATAGAAGTTATTGGAAATAAAAATGTATAGAGATCCTGGAGATACATGCAAAGGGTAAGGACTCTGAAAGGATCTGGAAAGAGTACAACTACTTTCTACTACTTGAAAACAGATGAAAGTACTAAAATAACAAACTCAAAGAGCATGAAAAACAAAATACACCATGATCATGCTGAGTTTCTGCCAGGAATGTAAGCAAGTTTAATATTAGAAATTCTGTGTCACTCACTGTAATAATAAATTAACACAGGTAAACATGATCATCAATGGATGAAAAAATATTTGATGACATTTAACACAAACTGGAGAAGGCAATGGCAACCCACTCCAGTGTCATTGCCTGGAGAATCCCAGGGCCAGAGGAGCCTAGTGGGCTGCCATCTATGGGGTCGAGAAGAGTCGGACACGACTGAAGAGACAGCAGCAGCAGCAGAAGCAGCAGCAACACAAACTAGTGATAAAAAAACTTAATGATGTTTGACAGAAAACAAAATTCTGTAAAGCAATGATCCTTCAATTACAAAATAAATAAATTTTTTAAAAATTAGAAAAAAACCTAAAGTAGGAAGAAATATCTTTACCTTGAAAAAACATCTCCAAATTGTTAGCATACACATCAATCCATATGACACAATATTATTTAATTTAAAATAAATAAGGGTGTGTATGCCCAGCAGTGGGATTGCTGGGTCATAAGGCAGTTCTATTTCCAGTTTTTTAAGGAATCTCCACACTGTACACCTGTGGCGGATTCATGTTGATGTATGGCAAAACCAATACGATATTGTAAAGTAATTAGCCTCCAATTAAAATAAATAAACTTAAATTAAAAAAAAGTAAAATAAGGGTGCTCAGTATCACCACTATTATTATATATTACACCAGAGTTCCTAGTTAGTGGAACAAGAAAAATATGGGCAAACATATTGGAAAGGGTTAAAAATGTTATTTTTAATAATAATGCAGATAACATGCTTGTCCACATTAGAAGTAATTGGAGAGCAGCCCCAGGGCTAAAATGCCACAGACTGCCACTGTTAGCTGAGTTTCATTAGTTTTTCTTAAAAAAAGAAAACAAACAAAAAAACTTCACCTTTCGATGTATGCTATTGGTTGATTTCTAGCTTCTTAAATGATTGTTTTTGACGATTTTGCCCAATCTACCATTGCTTCACCATTCAGAAATCCTGCTTCCATCTCAATCTTTGATCATGCCAGGTAACTGAGTACTTATTAGGTATTTACTACCTAACAGTCTATGTGTATCAGAGACAGTAAATATATCATAAGAACGCAAAAAGCATACCTTTCTTGAATTAGGGAGCAAGTCTTCATTTTTGTAGCCCCAGTTACAAAGCCTTGAATAACCCTTGATACATGGTAGGGTTCATACTATTTTCAAAACATCTCTTTAAGAAGACTATACCCCTTCCCACTACTTGCTTAAACTGGAGACATCTTACAAAGTTAAACATATGGAAAGCAGTAAAATAATTATCATTGTTTCCAGCAAAAAAGAAATAACTGGCTTGACAAGGAGTTTTAAAACACTTGAACAGATGATCAGCAATATTTTCTAATGAAAGAGGAATAGAAGTGGCAATACCAGATCTGATGATCACTGAGACTCTCAGGGCCCTGGTTTGAAGGAAGGAAAGGATAAGCTACATCTATGAACACTGTGAACCGTGAACTTCCTGATGTTCAAGCTGGTTTTAGAAAAGGCAGAGGAACCAGAGATCAAATTGCCAACATCCTCTGGATCATGGAAAAAGCAAGAGAGTTCCAGAAAAACATCTATTTCTGCTTTACTGACTATGCCAAAGCCTTTGACTGTGTGGATCACAATAAACTGTGGAAAATTCTGAAAGAGATGGGAATACCAGACCACCTGATCTGTCTCTTGAGAAATTTGTATGCAGGTCAGGAAGCAACAGTTAGAACTGGACATGGAACAACAGACTGGTTCCAAATAGGAAAAGGAGTACGTCAAGGCTGTATATTGTCACCCTGTTTATTTAACTTATATTCAGAGTACATCATGAGAAACGCTGGGCTGGAAGAAGCACAAGCTGGAATCAAGATTGCCAGGAGAAATATTAATAACCTCAGATATGCATATGACACCACCCTTATGGCAGAAAGTGAAGAGGAACTAAAAAGCCTCTTGATGAAAGTGAAAGTGGAGAGTGAAAAAGTTGGCTTAAAGCTCAACATTCAGAAAACTAAGATCGTGGCATCTGGTCCCATCACTTCATGGGAAATAGGTGGGGAAATAGTGTCAGACTTTATTTTTTTGGGCTCCAAAATCACTGCGGATGGGGATTGCAGGCATGAAATTAAAAGATGCTTACTCCTTGGAAGGAAAGTTATGACCAACCTAGACAGCATATTCAAAAGCAGAGATATTACTTTGCCAACAAAGGTCCGTCTAGTCAAGGCTATGGTTTTTCCTGTGGTCATGTATGGATGTGAGAGTTGGACTGTGAAGAAGGCTGAGCGCTGAAGAATTGATGCTTTTGAACTGTGGTGTTGGAGAAGACTCTTGAGAGTCCCTTGGACTGCAAGGAGGTCCAACCAGTCCATTCTGAAGGAGATCAGCCCTGGGATTTCTTTGGAAGGAATGATACTAAAGCTGAAACTCTAGTACTTTGGCCACCTCATGCGAAGAGTTGACATATTGGAAAAGACTCTGACGCTGGGAGGGATTGGGGGCAAGAGGAGAAGGGGACGACAGAGGATGAGATGGCTGGATGGCATCACTGACTTGATGGACATGAGTCTGAGTGAACTCCAGGAGTTGGTGATGGACAGGGAGGCCTGGCGTGCTGCGATTCATGGGGTTGCAAAGAGTCGGACACGACTGAGCGACTGATCTGATCTGATGAACACTGTAATGTTTGCTATTATTATGTGCTTGTAAATTCACTGCAAATTCTACTGGATCACGATATGTATTTCATACACTGCTGGTCCAACTTTGTTGACATTTTATTTAGGATGTGACCACTGGCTCAGGCCTATAATTGCTTTTTCTTGTACTGTTATTGCCTGTTTTTGATATTAAGATTATATTAGCCTTTTAAAATGAGCTTAGTAGCTTTCCTTCTTGGCTTCTGTTAGGCTGTGAGTGGCAAAAACCTCAAAATAACAAAATAACAATGGTTCAA
>NW_011494604.1:367013-380094 GCF_000754665.1 Bison bison bison | reverse complement strand
TCGTGACATGTTTATAATTGAGAATTCATTCTCTGAGATAGAAACTATAAAGACTTGCATACTGTGGATGAGATTTGCTATCTATAGGAGAACTTCTTATAGGTAACTTATCCTTTAAATTGCGAAACAGTGAAATTGTAGTATCTCATCAGAAACCCATCAACCTATGAAGCATTTGGTAAAAAGATGAAGTTGAATTTTTGGTCATGTCATAAAAAGTGGTCCAAGATACCCAAAAGTGATAATAGAAAGTGTTAGTCCCTCAGTTGTGTCTGAATCTTTGTGACCCCATAGACTGTAGCTCACCAGCCTCCTCTGTCCATGGGATTTTCCAGGCAAGAATACTGGAGTAGGCTGCCATTTCCTACTCCAATAATAGAAAGGCAAATGCAAAGAGAAATGTAGCAGTTCTCATCCAGGCTTTTTGGAAGAGTTAGAGAGGATGCCCAGTCCAGGGTTTGTTCCTACAGAGGATCTGGGTCCTTAGAATATACTGTATTCTAGGACACAATTATTGTAGAATGGTTATTATTTCAGCCTATCACGTATCTTTTCCTTAAGTGCATATTCACTGGGAGTAATGTGCCTCTGGTTATTAATCAGGCTTCTAGATGAAGTGATACCTCATGGAAGGAGGCCGTGATCACAGTCACAAGCATCCTCCTATTTGCTACAGGTTTCCCATAGAAGGAGAATAAATTGTCCTTTTGATTTATAGGCCAGTCCTAAGCTATTTTGGGTAACAGGGAGCTACCTCTGTATGAATTGTCCATGCCCTGTCTTGAGTGATGCATGTGTTTGCTTAAATATTTTGCTCTGGTTGGGGAAAGTTTTAGCCAAAGAAACTATTATTAGCCATGGAGTCAGATTTGTAAAGAATAAAATTGTTTCAATACAATAAGCATGGGGCTCTGGTTCTGAAAATTCTCTTTAGACTCTAAACACTCATGGATTTCACAGGGAATCCTGACAACGCAGTTAGTGAATTGATGGAAGTGGACTCGTGATTCTGCAACTCCAGTGGCAAAACCCAAGGCCCTCCCAAAGCCCAGCACAGTTTCTTCCCGTGGTGGAGGCATCTAGCATCCTGATGGACAGCACATACCTCCCTTGAGAATCCACTCCACAGAATTTTTTCATCATTGATGAAGAGTCTCTCTCCTTTCTTGGCATAGACATTGTAATATCCAACTTCCTTAAACACTATGGAGCCGTCCTCTGGGGAGAGGTGCCAGTTGATGATGGAATAGTTCCCTGCCAGGTCTCCACATTCATCGAAAGTTACTTGCTCCCCCATATTGCTGGTAAAATTTAGGTGCCGAAGGTGTTTCAGGACCTAAAGAATAGAGATGAATACTCTTAACACAAGCCACAGGGCTGCCACATACGGTTATGTAGGTTGCACAAGGACAGTAAGCTATCTTGTTTACAAAGTGCAAGGGACATGACTTGAGGAAGAGGCACCTTTTTGTAATTTATACTAAGGTACTTAGATGTGTTAGTGGCAGCCTTGGTAAGCCATGAGCTTTATTTGGTATGCGAATTGTGTCAGATGGTCCAAAAAGTTGTTTGGGTTTTTCATAAGATGTGACGGAAAAACCCCAATGAATTTTTTGGTCAACCCAACAACTGGGGTAGGAAACATTTTCTTGAAGTCAGAAAAGGAAAAGGAATACATCTTGCCATGGAACTGGCCAAATCAAGGCTTTTACAGGTGCAGCATCATCTGTTGGTGCCCAGGAGGGAAAGGGTTGTAAGCCAGAGCCATCCCTGGTGTCTTCTGAGATGGGCTTTGGAAAGAGTAAGTACTCTTACACTCTGCACCATCTTTCTCTAAGCTACTGCTTCTGTGGAAGTGTCCTGCTGCCAAAGTTCACAGAGAGAAGGGTGGAAGGAAGAAGGAAAGAAGGCTATGAGTGGAGCTTTGGCCATCACTGCTATAATCATGGCCAGTTATGGGGTGTTATGAGTCACAAAGCCCTTGTACAAAAAATTAATGATAATAATCACCAAACCTTACTAGTCATTTTATTACCTTTGAGGCACAATGCTGAATGCTTTATATTTGTTATCCAATCTTCACAACAAATAGTACTATTAACCCTCATTTTGGGACTTCCCCAGTGGCTCAGTGGTAAAGAATCTGCCTGCAAAGCAGGAGACACTGGTTCAATCCCTGGGTGGGGAATATCCCCTGGAGGAGGAAATGGCAACCCATGCCAGTATTCTTGCCTGGGAAATCCCAGGGACAGAGGAGCCTGGGGGGTGGCGGGGAGGGCTACAGTCCATAGGGTTGCAATGAGTCAGACACGACTGAGCATGCATACACTCCCATTTTACTGATGGAGAAACCGAGGAAACAGGAAGTAGCTAGGCCCGAGTACACAGCTAAGAAGTGCTGCCAAGCCTGCACTTGTATTGGCTCTGCTCCACTGCATCGTTAGGCTCCTGCCTCTGCTTCTTGTGCACCCCTGACTTGGGTCAAGAGGAAGCAGTGGGCACTCAGCAGCTTATCTTTCATGTGGGAACTGCCCAGGGCCAGGAGGTCACTGAGGCACCGAGAGAGAGTGATACATACACACAGTCCAGACGGGAGAGTAGGGGTGCTCACTTACACTGTGCCTCGTGACTACAGGGCTTTCTCACTCTCTGGTTCTGAGTGCGTTTCCTCACCAGCAGGATGAGAGGGCTGGGCCCTAGAGACTGCAGGAATCTCCAAGTTCTAGTTTGAACTTCTCTCTGTTCTATGCTGTGGTGGCCCTAGGAATGCATTTAGAAGTACCTCTCCCATTTAGCATAACTTTTAAGGTACCTGAAAAACCAGCATCCAATCTGACACCAAGAAAATCTGGGCCCTATTATCCACGTGTGTGACGAAGGAAGGGCAGCTTTCATCTTCTACTCCACTCTAGAGATGATACAGCTTTTTTAAAAAAACAATTTATATCTGTATTTGACTGTATTTTAAAGCCAACATCTATTGTAAGGAAAATTAAATAAAGAAAAGGAGCCACCTGAACTTGCTCATAAACAGCCCTGGGGTGAGTGTGGGGACCGAGAATGTGGCTGGCCACATGTGCATAGAGACACAGCACCTGGGCGCCTCAGTCACCTGCTGTCCATGTGGTGACCCCTTTAGTGCTCTCATTGCTGCCCTGGTGGAAGTTGGCTGCTCTGATTTTTGTCCCAGGCTTGTGGGGGATGGGGATCCCTCACTCCTTACTGCCTGGTTCATTTGCTCTGCAACCAGAGCCGCTGAGTTATCCTCAAAAAATAAATAAATAAATAAAAGATGGAGAATGAATCCTACTAAGGATGTTCTCCCAAACCTTCCTCAATGATCACCAATCTTACATTTTCCCTTCATTTTTACTGAGCCCTTAAAGTAGTCCTCAGAAAGGTGGTGCCACAGACATGCTCCTTTCCTATATTAGATATCTCCAACTCTCCTCCCTTGGCCCCCTTGCTCTCAGGATGACTTGTACACAGTGAGGGTACATCCTTTTGTTTCTACCCAGATGTCCTGAGACATCTCCTTCTCTCCGAGGAACATGCATTCCTTCTGCTCTATAAGACTGACCCCTCATGCAGCACTCAGAACCTCATTCTTCCCACCTACTCTGGAACTTTTCTGACATGACCAGCCCACCCTTCTCCATTCTATAACCATGCCTCTCCTACTTCCTAGTGGGGATCGTCCATGGTTTAGACGAAACGTGCTTCAAACTTCTCTAGGTACCTTCCAAAGCCTTTCATACTTTGGTCCCATGTATCTACCACTACCTGTCAGTGCAAATGTTTTATCCTTGTCATATCCTTTCCACATGTCATGCTAACTCTGTCTTTGCCCTGATCTGCATAAAAGGTAAGAAGAGTGACGAGAGAGGGGACTACTTCTTATTTACACTTCCTTTCTGCCAGGCATTGTACTAATGCTTTGCACACATCATCTCATCTGACCCTCATAACACATCTATGGATAGGGACTATTAATATCTTCATTTTATAGATGAGGAAACTGAGGCATGGAGAGGTCAAGAAACTCACTGAAGTCATAAGCTAGAAAGGTCTCCAGCTGTGATTTAAACTTGTGCTTTTCTGCTGCACCCTCTAGACACCAGTGTGAATTGTTGACAGCATGGATGGCAAGTATTTGTCAGAAATATTTCCTCATTAAATATATTTTTTAAAAACATCATTCTTGTTTAAAGAATACTTTAAAAGGCATATGCAACAGTAAAGATAGATTATTTAGCATACATTTTCTTTTGCCTATGCAAGTTTCAATTCCTTGGTTCTTATTTTCCAGACAATTAGCTCCTCCTCTACTTTTCTCAGTCTACAGCTTCTCTGCAAGAAACACTCTGGGCAACAGTGGGTGAACTGGAAGGGGAACTGGAATAAGATCATTTCACAATTAAATGGTCATCTTCCACGTTAATCAGACTGGACAGAAAAGTGACTCAAAGATCATCACTGTCTATAATTATTCTGTATTGTTGTTGGCATAGGCTAGTGATTTCTAGCATATCCTACCTTAAAAGAAAAGGGAACCAATCAAAATCATTTAAAAAATTTTGATTAAAAAACTCATTGTAGGGGCTTCGCTGGTGGTCCAATGGCTAAGACTCTGTGCTCCCAATATTAAAAACTAAGTTATATGTCAATTAAAAACCCATTGTAAATTCAAGGTTATATTTTTATACTGTTAGAATCAATCAACAAACAAATATTTATAGAATATCTACTATGTGATTTGAATTGGGCTGTGGTAGTACAGGATGTCGGAGAAGGCAATGGCACCCTACTCCAGTACTCTTGCCTGGAAAATCCCATGGACGGAGGAGACTAGTGGGCTGCAGTCCATGGGGTCGCTAAGAGTCGGACATGACTGAGCGACTTCCCTTTCATTTTTCACTCTCATGCATTGGAGAGGGAAATGGCAACCCACTCCAGTGTTCTTGCCTGGAGAATCCCAGGGATGGGGGAGCCTGGTGGGCTGCCCTCTCTGGGGTTGCACAGAGTTGGACATGACTGAAGCGACTTAGCAGCTTCAGCAGCGGCAGTACAGGATGTAGTAATAAAGTCCTCAAGGAGTTTACATATGGATTAGAGTGATAAGATATAAGACATATTGGATGGTAGAGCCAACAGTGCAAGATAAAATACAGTTAATGCCTAACTTATGGGAATCAACTCTGAGCACAGAGGAATTCAGGGGAGATGGACATTAAAAGGGGCTTAATGCAGGCTTGAGGCATGGGAGAAATTTGGGGTGGTAAAGGACAAAGGAAAGGAAGGTGTTAAAGACAGTGGGCACAACATGGGCAAACAAAGTATTATGGGGGCAGTGAAGAGACCAACTTCTCAAAATCTGTATAAGTGTTAGAGAACAAGAGGAAATAAAGTTGACAGGCAAAGAGCAGTCAAGGCAAAGAGACTAGATTTCATATCAAGAGGCATAGGATCAGGTAATAACAAGTGTTGATATGAATGAAGAGAAATTAGAATCTTCCATACACTACTGGTGGGGATGTAAAACGAAGCGGCTACTTTTGAAAATAGTCTGGCACTTTCTCAAAAAGTTAAGCATAGAGTTTCCATACAACCCAGCAATTCCACTCTTATGTATATACCCAATAAAAATGAAAACATAATTCCACACAATAACCATACATGAATGTTCATAACAGCAACATTCATAATAACTAAAAAGTGGAAACAGCCTAATGCCGATCAATTAGATGAATGGGTAAATAAAATACAAGCAGATACTATTCAGCCATAAAAATAAAGTACTGATAGATGCTACAACATGGATGAATCTCAAAAACATGCTAAGTGAAAGAAGCCAGTTGCAAAAGACCACATATTTTGTGACTTCACTTATATGAATGTCCAGAAATGTCCAAATATACAGATACAGAAAGTGAATTTGTGGTAATTTAAGAACGGGGGGAATGAGGTGAGAGGGAGTGATAGCTAAAAGGTACGCTGTTGCTGCTAAGTCGCTTCAGTCGTGTCCGACTCTGTGCGACCCCAGAGAGGGCAGCCCACCAGGCTCCCCCATCCCTGGGATTCTCCAGGCAAGAACACTGGAGTGGGTTGCCATTTCCTGCTCCAATGCATGAAAGTGAAAAGTGAAAAGTGAAGTCGCTCAATCGTGTCCGACTCCTAGCGACCCCATGGGCTGCAGTCTACCAGGCTTCTCTGTCCATGGGATTTTCCAGGCAAGAGTACTGGAGTGGGCTGCCATTGCCTTCCCCAAAAGGTGTGAGGTTTATTTTGTTTTAACTTTTTACTTTATATCAGAGTATAGTTGATTAACAGCATTGTGATAGTTTAACGTGTACGGCAAAGTGATTCAGTTATGCAAAGGAAATGGAAAATGAGATTTCTTTTTGATACAGTGAAATGTTCTAAAATTGATTGCAGTTATGTCTGCACAACTCAGTGAATATACTAAAAACTGCTGACTTGTACATTTTAATAGGTGAATTGTATGGTGTATGAATTATATCTCAATAAAAGCTGTTTCAAAAAAGAAAGCAAGGAAAGAGATTTAAAATATACAAATATGACTTCGCTGGTGGAGCTGACATTCAGCAGCAGGTAGAGACCTTCATACCAAGATGACCTCCAGGATACTTGGTGCTGAGAGTTTACTAATGCGAGCTGGTAACTCTAGCCTCAGACGGGACAAGAGATAAAGATGGGCAGAGGTAAGACTTAGTGCAAACATCTTATCCAGAAAAGAAAGCACCCTGGGACCTTTGTGGCTGGAAATTTATTTTGTTGTTGTTGTTGTTGTTTGGTTGCTAAATTGTGTCCAGCTCTTTGCAACTCCATGGTCTATAGCCTGCCAGCTTCCTTTGTCCATGGAATTTTCCAGGCAAGAATACTAGAGTGGGTCGCCATTTCCTACTCCAAGGAATCTTCCTGACCCCAGCATAATAGAATAGATATTAAATCAATACTGCTGGGTTTGTCAAATGGTGCCCCAAATGAGGTTTTCACTGACCTGAGGATAGATGAGAAAAATAAGGCCAATGTGATATTAAAGAGTAAATAGGCAGGAGGACCATAAAAATTAGGTTTTTTTAATAAGACTTTTACGGTTGGAACTTAAACCTATATATTAAAAAGCAAAATATTTAAAATTATACTGTGGGATTAAGGGCCAACACAATTTCTCCTTTTGAGGTATAAATGTAACCTAAGTTCTTGTTTCTGATTTAAAAAGATAAACAAACCTTCTGAAAGTGAAAGTGAAGTCGCTCAGTCGTGTCCAATTCTTTTCGACCCCATGGACTGTAGCCTACCACACTCCTCTTCTGTGGTCTTTTTAGAAAATTGCAGTTAAATATTATATTTTGCATGTTATGTTCTTGGTTATAGGCAAATTTAATTCTCAGTAACCGTTAAAAAATGGAGTAAACTGACTATAAAACCCCTACCACTTTCTTGAGGAAAAAGAAAGTTGGAATCACCATAGTGTAATAATGTTGGAGTGAAAGCTGGGAGTTGCCAGAAGAGAAGGGTAAGTCCCAGACCACAGCTGTTCCATATAAGAATGATGAAGGGATCAATCAACACCTAAAATGCAGGACGGAAGTCTGTTAATATAGTGAGTGCCAGAATTATTCACTTGGCTGCAATAAAGTAATTGACAGTAATTACATAATGCATGATCCTTTCTTTTTTAATAAAAAGGCCAAATATATTAAAAAGTAGTTCATTATGCATAGGCAGTGTCTTAAGCACTGCATGCATATTGACTAATGTCATCTCATAACAAACTCGTAAGTTTCAGATAGAGGCTTCTATTTCTCAGGTGAGGAAAATGAGGCACAGGCACATTAAGTGACTACTTGAGGCCATGAAGCTGTTGGGTAGCAAGTGGGATTTAAATCCAGTTAGTCTGGTGCTTGCACAGAATCAGACACGACTGAAGTGACTTAGCATGCATGCCTGCATTGGAGAAAGAAGTGGCAACCCACTCCAGTATTCTTACCTGGAGAATCCCAGGGACAGAGGAGCCTGGTGGGCTGCCGTCTATGGGGTCACACAGAGTCGGACATGACTGAAGTGACTTAGCAGCAGCAGCAGTCTGGTGCTAGAGTCCGAACTCTCCGACGTTACAATATATACTACCTATATAAGGGTGCTGTGTGCTGTGCTAAGTCGCTCAGTTGTGTCTGACTCTTTGTGACACCATGGACTGTAGCTCACCAGGCTCCTCTGTCCTTGGAATTCTCCAGGCAAGATTACTGGAGTAGGCTGCCATGCCCTCCTCACCTATAGAGGTATAGGAGTCAGATTAAATCGCCTAGCTATTAGGTTGTCTATCTCTAGCTACAACAGTGTGACTAATGTGAAATTTAGGTTGAGAAGATGGACATATTTTAAAATGGGATAGTAGAGACATGTATAATGCTGGTGGTGACACAAGAGGCAGTAACTGGAAGTGTTCCAAACTGAACGGCATTCAAATCTCCGTGCATGACCTGCCCTCCCTTGGAGACTTTCTGTTGTTTCCCCTATTTAATCAGCTTTATTGACATATAGTTTACGTAGGATAAAATGCACCCATTTTAAGTGTAGAGTTCTGAGTCTTGGTGAATATGTATGCCTGTGTAACTACCACTACTGTCACCCCAGAAGGCTTTCCTGATGTTCCTTTCAAGTCAACCTTCACCCCATTTGCAGCCCTGGGTCACTGCTGATTTGTTTTTTTTCTATCATTAGAGATAGAATATCATATAAATTGCACAAACAGTTTGTACTCTCTTTTTTTCAATATGGATTTTTTTCATGATGTTTTTGTTATTCATCTGTGTTGTTATATTTGCCTTTGCATTTGACATTTCCTTCAAGGAATAGATCCTTTCCATACATCGTACTGTGCTGTGCTTAGTCGCTCAGTCATGTCTGACTCTTTGCGACACTATGGATGGTAGCCTGCCAGGCTCCGCCGCTGTCCATGCGGATTCTCCAGGCAAGAATACTTGAGTGGGTTGCCATGCCCTCCTCCAGGGGATCTTCCCAACCCAGGGATCAAACCAGGGTCTTCTGCATTGCAGGCGTATTCTTTACCATCTGAGCCACCAGGGAAGCCCTCCATACATCTTATCCATCCTTAAAGGTCCATTCAGATATCATTTACTTTCTCCTCACTTCAGATATCCTGACTTGCACAGTACTGTAGTGTTTCATCCTCATAGCAGGTATATAAGTAAGATAACATAAGTGTTGCACTTTTGTAGTCAAAACTTGCACCTTGTCCATTAATAATCAATTATCAGTTTATTAAGTCATGTCTTCAAGTCATCTCTTTAGGCATCTTTAATATTTCTTCTGGTATATTGACTTGCAAGTTAGGTACTCAAGCACCTGATTTTCTGGATCATATCAATAGCTTTTGTATCAGCAGAGGGAGAGATGGAAACCATTTCACCCTTAAACGCAATGATAGGGAATCTTTACTGTCAATTCTTTTTATTTTATTTTTTTTAAGTCTTCTGGTGTGGGCCATGTTTAAAGTCTTAACTGAATTTGTTACAATATGACTTCTGTTTTTTTCATGTTTTGGTTTTTTGGCCAAGAAGCATGTGGGATCTTAGTTCCCTGACCAGGGATTGAACTCACACCCTGTGCCCTGGAAGGCAAAGTCTCAACCACTGGACCGCCAGGGAAGTCCCTGATAGGGAATCTTTAAAGTGATAATCACTGACCCACAAAAAGGCAACATAAGTTAAAAAATAATTTAGATATTTCCCCCAGAGAAAACACTCTTCTTTTAGAATTTTATTTTATTTTTTAATTTTTATTTTCTTTTTGGCCAAGCCATGCAGCTTGTGGGATTTTAGTTCTCTGACCAAGGATTGAACCCTAGCCCTCAGCAGTGAAAGTGTGGAGTCCTAACCACGGAATTGTTGGGGAATCCCCACACAGACACACTTTTTTTTTTTTTGAGAATTTTAAAAGAAGGAACTAATAGTTCCATTAAAAAATGAAATACAAATTTTACTTGAGATTATAATTCTGTGTAATATGCTTCTAAATTATTTTATCTGGGGAGAAATATGAGAAAGAGGGCTTCCCTGATGCCTTAGCAGGTAAAGAATCTGCCTGCAATGCAGGAGACACAGGAGATATAGGTTCAATCCTTGGGTTGGAAGAAAAAGAAAAAAAAAACTGAAGGAAAGACTTAAACATAGAAGATAATATATAGACAGAGACTGACAGAGTCAAAAAGAAAACTAAATGCCAAGAAAGGCATCCTAGAAGAAGGACCATGCATCACTTATTATGTATTATTATGTATTGTCTATTGTGTGTATTATCATGCATTATCTAGTATGTGGTAATATTTCCATCTTGTGGCCTTTTGGGGTATTTCTTCTTAAGGATTTTAAAGTCAAATTATTGTTCATTATAAGCATAAATGGGAATCACCTCTTGGTATGTACTCTAAAGTTCAATTGAATTAAGCCAAAGACTAGAAACTAGACTTTCCAGCATGTACATATGACATAACTTCTTAGCACAGAGGGAAAATGGGATGGACTGCATGAAGCCCTCTGTTCACAAAAACGAGGGACAGCTCACATAGAGAAGAAGAGTCTATTGCTTCATGGCCACTTCCTGTGCTGAATGTAAGGAAATCCAGGAACAATTCCTTTCTCTAACCTCAGTCATGTTTTCTTATTTCCCCTTACCTCAATTCATCCCCTCCCTCCCAGACCCCAGTGGTACCAGCAATTCCTAGAAAGATGAATTCCATTTGACTCTTGTTATCACCACCATTCTTTCATCATGCATACCTTTATTGGGGCTGTGTTACTCGGCTTATGGGATCTTATTTCCCCAACCAGGAATTGAACCCGGGCCCCCACAGCGAAAGTATCCACTCCTAACCACTGGACCACCAGGGAATTCCCATGCATGCCTATTTTTGACTAGTAAGTGGCTGGTATAAGGTGGGAGAAAGCAGGAAGCGTGCCTTGTGCACAATCATCCTGAAAGAAGGAAGCAGGTGGTTCCTTACCTATTTATGTACATGATGTTCCATTCAAATTTGATTATTAAATCAAATTTAATATGCTCATTCAATCAGAGTTTAGACTGTCCTGGGAATGTGACCCAAGCTCATCCAATCAGCATCTAGAATATCCTGGCCAGAGTCATTGATTCAAGGCTGGGTTGTTGGGTTGAACAATTGTCTGCAAAGGACTCTCTCTATGTTGTGTTGTCAGGTCAAATCAACTAGATTGCTATTCATTCATTCATTTTTTTCTACACATATTCAGGTGTCAGAGGTTCTAGACCCAGTGCTGAACAATACAGACATAGTTCCTGCTTTTATGAAGCTCAGAGAACAGCAGAGGAGTCAGAGGGAAGAGAAAGCTGAGGAGTTGTGAGAGGAGGCCTTGGGGGTGTCTGTGGAGGTCAGGAGGGAATTGTATGCTGTGTGCTGTTACCTGTTAGTGTTACTTTAAAGGCATATGACTTGACTGATAAATTTTATGGGGAGAAAAGATCAACAAAAGAAGAAAATTGTGATTGACCTTATTTAACTAGGGCTCCTCTTCCCGGGTGGCTCAGAGGTTAAAGCGTCTGCCTGCAATGCGGGAGACCTGGTTTCAATCCCTGGGTTGGGAAGATCCCCTGGAGAAAGAAATGGCAACCCACTCCAGTAGTCTTGCCTGGAGAATCCCATGAACGGAGGAGCCTGGTGGGCTACAGTTCACACGGTCGCAAAGAGTTGAACATGACTGAGCGACTTTACTTTCACTTATTTAACCAGAAGTTTTGTTGATAAGAATCTATTTTGGTCAGTTGAGGAGCTGTAGAAGATTAAATTGGGTCTATATAAATGGTAAAAGTGAAGAAGAAAGAATGGTCAGAAAATGTGTGTGTGTGTGTGGTGGTGGTGAGGGGTATAACTAGAATAGACTTCCAGAAGAAAGAGAATTTTGAAAAAAAGTTAAAAGTTCATGGTGGACAATAACAGAGGAGACAAATATTGACAGCTCTTCAGGTACAAGTACTATGCCCAAAACTAGTAAGTGCTTTGTGGGGAGGTATGAGGCAGATTGGCTTAGAAGAGAATTGAGAGAAGGTGGGGGTGGAATTCCAGGATTAGACTGTATAGATTGTACAGGTGATATGCTTCCATGCAGGTGTTAATAATGAGAGTGAATAATTGTTGGTCCATCTCCTGACAGACCGAGACACGTCGAAGATCTTAAATTGCAGAACGCCCACCCAACCACTGGGTTCCTGAGGCTTAAAGGAGACTTTACAGCAAGCACACAGGACACTTTGCCCAATGCCCACATGTTGCTCCTCCCCAGAGCACTGACCCTATTTTCCTGTCTCCTCTCCTGGATTGTACCAGACCTCATGTGAACCAGGAGGACATATACTTACCTGTCCTAGGGTCAGCTGAGGTGTCTGTGTAGTGGCTACTCTTTATTTTTGCCACTTAGCTTTTCTTTCCTCCTCCTTTTGCTAATAGCATTCTGATTGCCCTTTGGGGATCCAACTCCCCTCTTATGCTCAGTCTAAGTAGTTTGGGAGAACTCCATTCCTAACTTCATGGATGGACTTGTGATCTCAAGCTGTCTAACCAGTGTGGTTTCTAGGACTTTTCCAAGAAATCCTGGGAAGTAAGGGTAACCTAGCAGTAAGGATTTTATGAGCCTGAAGCTGCTGCAGAGGTGGAAAACTGCTAACCCCAAGGGATAAGGAACAAAGAGATGAAGAGAGAGTCTAGTTTTACTTGGAGTCTTTCTGAGATTTTCAGTATTGTGAGATATTAATAATGTTTATGCTTTTGTTTAAGCCAGTTGGTTTGAATTTTCCACTGCATGAAACTGAAAGTCGCACTCTTGACTATAGCTTAATTCTTTTTTTTTCTCATATGTCTGTTTCAGCCTTGAACATCCAGATTTGACTTCCTTGTCTGGGAAAAGCGTCATTTAACAGCAGACCTGTCGAACTACCCACTGGAAGCCTCTTTCCCCTTCAATCCCACCCTGGGATTTTTCTTTAGGGTTTTTTTTTTTTTTTACCA
>NW_011494604.1:340202-366913 GCF_000754665.1 Bison bison bison | reverse complement strand
GCCTCTTTCCCCTTCAATCCCACCCTGGGATTTTTCTTTAGGGTTTTTTTTTTTTTTTTTTTTACCCATAGGCTTCTCAGGAAGGAAAGGAAGAAGGAGAAGGAGACATGAAAGGGAAGAGAGAAAGACACTAGTATTTACTAAAAGATGGTCTATTCTTCTTTCTTGAAACTCCACTCCTTAATATCATTGTTTCTAAAGTCTTTTTTTTTTTTCAAGTGTGTTTTTTTAAGTGTGTTTTTATTTTTTATTTATTTTATTTTATTTTATTTATTTATTTTTATCTAAAGTCTTTTTGATCTTTGACCTTCATTAGAGCTCCTTTTTCTTTGTCAGGCAGTGTGTGGGGTGCAATGTGAGGAAGGAAACTTTCAGTCCCTCATAACATTTAGCCAACAGTGATGTCTGAGTGAGACTTTTCATACACGAGGGCTGAGAACCTGTAGGTCCTCCTGGCTCATTCTACCAGCCTAGACAGTCACTCCTTATTCTATGAGAATTGATAAAGTGACGGACATAGGATGTACACCCTTTGTTTCTTGGCAACTTTTCCCACAGGTTTGAGGTGGTTGGGTTCTGTATGTAAAGCTATTTTCATTATCAATTTTTACCCAGTTTATTGATTAATTTGAGGCATGTTGGACTCCTACTTAAAACAATCACCACCTGTTCAGAGTTTGAAAATTTACTAATTGCTTTCACATAGATCATCTCATTTCCTTTTCCAAAAAACTTGGGTGGAAAGTAGGCTGGGTATTACGGTCATTTTACAGATGAAGAGACTGACTTAGAGCGGTGTCTTTCCTGAGATGATGCAGACAGTAAAAGGGAGAACCATAGCTGAAGCTAGATGCTGAGTCATTCGACCCATATTCAGGGTTCCACACTCTCCCCTCACTACCCTCTCATCATGAACTCTGATAGTTTAGTCTATCAGAGGAAAATACAAAGAGAGCGTAAAACATGGTCTGACTGAAAAATCAAAGTACATATGCAAGACATGAATGGCTTCATGGGATATGTCAGGTCAGACTCTGATCTTCAGAAGCTCTATGAAATAAAAGAAGATTATGTCTCTCCTGTGTATAATTCAAAAATACAAAACAAGTCTAAAGAGTAGAGGTTCCACTGAAGTTTGGATTATTTTTTACGATAACTACTTCAGGGCTTCTTTTTGAAATATCCAGCATCTTTTTAAGAAGAGTTTTTTTTTTTTTTTTCTTCTGTGCCCTTGATTTACTTGTGTCCTAAGCTTAGTTGACTTTCTTGGGGTCCAACACATTATATTGTGAGTAATATAAAGGCAAAAGAGGTGGCTGAACATAGTGACACTAATTTTATGGTTTTATGCCCCTTAGCATATGGGATATAATAGGTACTCAAGAAATATTTGTTGTCTACAAGGGAACAATATCTTTAATTTAAGCACTATAAAGACACTCCGCCCAGTACTAAATCTGTCCTGGGATATTTAAAGATATTTAGGGACCATACTCCAGGTATTTTGAACCACTAGCCTAACAAATAGCTCAGCTCAAGGCTTGAAACAGAGAATCAAATTAAATTACTGTCAGTTTTCAGAAGTCAGTTGCCCAGATGTTTGAAAAGGATATTTGACTCCAAGGCTACATCTAGTGACCTCATTCAGGTATTGACTTTTTGAGGTAACCACTTTAATCTGTCTTGCTTGGATCAGTCCAACTCTGCTTATTACACAGTGAACTGCTAACTAAGAGAAGGAGGTACCTGCCAAGCTTCAACCTTCTTGATATCTGCGCAGGAACCGTTGGTGAAGAGCCCTCTCCCAGGTATGCAGGTGTATATATCTTGTAGGGCATGAGCAATGGAGTAGACAGCTAAGTAGACGTTGTAGGATATCCGTAAATGTGTATAATCCATGTAAGGAGTCTCGACACTGCTGATGTTCTCCTCCCCAGTACACAGAGGTCGGAAGGCAGTGGAACTATTGCTTAACCTGGCACCTCCTTCTTCATGACCTCTCAGGAAGGTGTCCACCGGTAATGGGCCTTTAGCACCCTCTTGCAGGTGGCAGTTAAATGTTTCTTCCCAAAACTCCTTGGCAAAACCATTGTGGACAGACTTCCTGGGGTGGACTTTCTGCAGGAATTCCCGGAAGCCTGGGATCTGCCCAGCTTTCAAACCAAACCCAATGGTGCCTCCGACCACATGGAAATACTCGGGCATAGCAATCAGGGAAGAGCTGGCCCAGGCCTCGCTGGCCAGCCAGATCCTGCCTGTGATATTGCGCCGGACGATCTCTTTGATGAGGGGTTCCAGGTCTGGGCCGCTGGAGAAGACGACAATGACTTTGGCGGTGGAATTCTGGATCACCTCCACCACCTGCTGGATCTTTTCCTCATCAGAGTATTGGGAGATGAGCTCGCTGAAGTCGATGCAGATGTCCCTCTCCTCAGCTTCCTCTCGAAACTTCTCGATCCCTGGCCGGCCATAGTCATCGTCAGCTGCAATTGTGCCCACCCAGTTCCAGCGGAAGTACTCGATGATGTCAGCCATGGCCGTGGCCTGGTGTTCATCATTGGGTATGGTGCGGAGGAAGGACTTGAATTGATTCTTGTTGCTGAGGAGTCTGCTGGAGGAGGCATAGCTGACCTGGAGAGAATACAGATTGAATGAGTGAGGGAAGTGCCAGGTGGACCACAAGGTGGTGTGGAGGAGAATCTTTGAGCATTCACTGATCTAATACATCAGACATGCTGGCCATGCTGGCCACTGCAGACAGAATAAAAGCGTGAGGACAACCAGAATCTGTTCCTCTCCAGTGTGAGCACTCAAGCACCTGCCAGTCTATCAAGGAGCATTCTAATTTCTAGTAGGTGATCCTTCACATTGCTCCCTTCAAAATGGGTCTGGGACTTCCCAGGTAGTCTAGTGGTTGGGAATCCACCTGCCAATGCAGGGACAGGGGTTCGATCCTCGGCTAGGAAAGATTCCACGTGCCCTGCCTGGGGCAACTAAGCCCCTGAGCCACAACTACTGAACCCGGGCTCTAGAGTTCTTGAAGATGCAACTCCTGAAGCCTGCACACCCAAGAGCAAGTGTTCTGCAACAAGAGAAGCCACCATAATGAGAAAACCACGCACCACAACTGGAGAAAACCTGTGTGCAGGAACAAAAACCCACCATAGACAAAGTAAATTAAAAAAAAAAAGGATCTGGCTATAAAGTCAACTCAACAACCATAGGATCTGCTTATCCTGTATGCACTGTTCCATAATTTTTCCTTTCTCTGTGCTTCTTCATTGGTTACAATAGCTCCATGTACATATCTTCTGTCTGTGGGGTCCACACTCTCATTTGAATATTTTAGCTTCCCCTTTACTATAATGAAGACTTTGTCCGTGACTCACTTCTGGAAGGAGTCAGGTTCCCTTTGGATTATGAACCTAAGGCTCTTTAGAGGAGCCCCAGGGGTTTCCCTTTCTTATCTGCCTAGTTTCTCTCTTCTAGTCTCCAGCTATTCCCTCTCTTTCTTCCCCTATCTTCCCACCTACTCTACCCCTACAGTACTTTAGACAAAAGTACCCACAATTGCAGTCATTTCTAAGAACTGCTTATCATTTAGGCTCAATTAGCCATTTAGGTTTATTAGGCTCAATTCCCCTTCATCACAATACCAATGAGGCGCATGACCAAATATAGTCAGAAAAACATCCTTTCCTGTCCTGGCTTCTCAGTGAGCTCAACCACCACTGAGAGCCCTTTCCTCTGCAGTTTCAGGTGGTGGTCGAGGCCGCTTGACAGACTTTTTAAAAAAAATATTTATTTATTTATTTGGCTGTACTGGCACACAGGATCTTCAGTCTTTAGTTTTGGCATGTGGGATCTAGTTCCTCGATCAGGGATCAAACCCGAGCCCCCTGCATTGGGAGCTTAGACTCTTAGCCACTGGACCACCAGGGAGGTCCCTTGACAGGCTTTTGATGCGGGTCTCCAAAACTTGGAGAGGCTGAAAAACACCCTGGAGAAGCTGTCTTGATGTATTTCCACTTTCTAGGACATAGCCAGTTCTATATTTGAGCATGGGAGTGGGTCACCAACAACTGAAAGCCAAGAGCTTTGGTGGTAAAAGATCTTTGCCTAAAGGGGTATCCAAATACCATGTAAAGCATTCATTAGTGCAGAGCTTCCAATTTCTTTTCACCTTACGGCAAGGTGGGGTGAATGGAGGAGAGTGACCAGCTCTGACCACCCTAGACCCCACCCACCATCCCAGACCCAGAGAGGATTAGTGTCTTAGCTCATCTGCAGCACCCTTGGGTATTCTGGCTCATCAGTGAGGAAGTTCCAAGTTACTGGACCATTTCTTCTGAAGGACAAAGCATTTTTTACACTAAATGGAACTTCTCAGAAATGAGGGAATGGTAAGAGCTTTGATTTTGGGAATTATAATGTGAAAGTGACACTTTTTTCTTTCACTGAAACAACCTCCTTCCTGTTCTACTATGAGATCTCATCAGGCAGGTAGTTAGATTAATTGTTGAGATGCTATTGTTTTTAGAGAGCTCCATTTGCAGATTCAAGTGACAGAAAAGTCTATTCAGGCCTTTTGTAAATTCATTCATTATTGTTCACTTCTTGATCTTCTTTTGAAAAATGGGCCAAAAGGGTTTCAAAGATTTAAAAATTACAAACAAACATATCCTTCATGGATATGTTTCTTTTAAAGAATGCATTTACAATATTTGTCTACTTTTAGAAAGGCAAACTATAAAAGTGGGGATAAATACCACTTCATTACCCACTCCTCCCCCAAAAAAGCCCCTTAAAAACACACAAAACTTTTTTGTTGTAAGAGGGAAGAGTCTCATGAATGATTCAGAAAACTTCTAACCACAACTTTTTTCCAGCCAGCCCACTTGTTCCAGCCACTTGGTGGCGTGAGTGGCATTAGAAATACAACTGGGGCCTCTGTAATGGCACCCCACTCCAGTACTCTTGCCTGGAAAATCCCGTGGACGGAGGAGCCTGGTGGGCTGCAGTCCATGGGGTTGCTAAGAGTCGGGCATGACTGAGCGACTTCGTTTTCACTTTTCACTTTCATGCATTGGGGAAGGAAATGGCAACCCACTCCAGTGTTCTTGCCTGGAGAATCCCAGGGACGGGGGAGCCTAGTGGGCTGCTGTCTACAGGGTTGCACAGAGTCAGACGTGACTGAATTGACTTAGCAGCAGCAGCAGTCCTCACCTTGCAGGGCAGTGGTTCCCAGTTCTGCTGTGTGTTAAACTCCTCTAGAGAGCTTTCAGAACTTCTGATGCCCAGGCCGCATCTCACGTTAATTAAACAAGGATCTCTGGTGGGTGAGTCCTAGTCATCAGTATGTTTAAACCTCTTGAAGTGATTCCAACATGCAGCCATGACAGAGAACTGGGGCCACAGATATACTTACATTGGTTTGACTGATAATCATTATGGTTTCCTCAACACTTTTAAAATTCAAGTTCAACTTAACTTGATCTTTCATCCAAACCACAGTGAATTAAAACCCTCCCCTTCATGTTCTTTATTTACTTGATGGCAATTACATCTTACATCTGTTGACCATGACAACTTGCTTTAACTGTGTTTTAAAGTATTACGGCACAATATGCCAAATATAAAGATGCATATTTGCATCTTGCCCAACACATTTACTGTTGCGGGCTTTGTTAGATCATTTTGGCACAAAGATTACAGAGCCAGGGTTTCCCCATGGGAAACACCTTTAATTCCCTGAAGTAAGGATTTGGGAAATGATGACAAGACTTTGTCAGTTGCCATGTATATAAAAAGGGATAATGGCTATCACCAAGGAAATGGAAACCTTCCAGCCTAGAAATGTCAATTAGCAAAGGTACTCTTGCAAATTTTAAATACTAGATGTTGAAGAAAATAATTTAAAGTGTGATTTATAATTACATTTAAAAATTGATATCAGAGATGCAACCCAGTTGGGCTGATTCTCCCATCCACGGACATTTAGGTTGTTTCCAATTTTTCACTATTATAAAATGATGTCACAGACCTATAAATATTAACACGAAAAAAGGTTTGCTCTATAGACTTAATGGGAAAAAAATCAGGTCACAAAATGGCATTTAGAGTTTGCTGTCTTTTTTTGGTGAAAAAAAACATGCAACTTCGAACAAATATTTATTAAAGCAGTGAATTGTTAGTATCTGAAAGTGTAGACATCTATTTCCCTACCTAGGCTGAGCTCTTGCACAGTAGACACTGCTTATTCATATACATTGTACAAGTACTTGTTGAATGAAACAGGATATTTTCCAGGTCTAGAATGTGCAAGATAATGATTAAGTTCCGGCGAGAAAATATGCTCTACTTTCCTCTGAGCTAAACTTTCAGCCAGAGGAGAGAGAGACAGAGACTTTTCAGGGAATAGGATTTACGGTGGATATTTTTGGTTTGAAAGGTGGGATTTACAGCATTTGGTCTTACTCCTTTTAGGAAGGGCAGAAGAATGGCCATAAACACTAAAGTTAAAAAAAAAGTTTTATGTTTGAAATAATTTTGGAAGAACTGTGAAGGTCTAGTAGATGTTGATGACTCTGGGGTCTCAGAAATCCCCAATGGTCATGATACAGATAATTAAAAGATCTTTGGTGCCAAAGTAATGCCAGAGAAAGGAAAATATAACAGCAAACTGTATCAACACTGGGTGTGGCATCCTCCGAGCCTGCTGTTCCTGATCCCTGCCCTCATCGCCCCATCTAAGGCAGCATGGGTACCTGGGGGATGTAGAAGAGCCCCAGCAGGTTGGCCACTGCTGTGGAGATGCCCGAGCCAGTAGCTCCCACCACTGCGATGGTAGAGGGGATGTGCTCTGAGCAGTTGCAGAACTCATCAAGGTTCAAAGAGTCAATTTTGTTCTGGGCCACAAAACTCAGGGTGGCCTCCAAGGCTTTAGAGACGGTGTTACAAGTGTCGAATATCCTGTATCCCAGGGTCATGTTGGGAAGAAGGGCTGGACTGCTGTTTATTTCCTCTATGGCAAATATCATAGCTTGTAACCAGCGAAATCCTCGGAAATTATACCTGGAAGAAAGAAGAAATGGAAGAAAGCAAGAGGCTTTCTGGTCAACTTTTTTAGAGTACAGACCGGGCAAAGCTGGGTTTGAACCTGCTCTGTAACTCTAGTTTCATGACATTGCCTTTTCTGAGACTCAAAGTCCTCTCTGTAAAACAGGGATAACACCTACTTCAGAGGGAGGCTGTGAATATGAGATAACTACACAAAATTCTCAGTGTGGTGCCTCACACAAAGTTAGGAATCAATAATAACAAGGACTGTGGTTAGTAATACAATGAATCATTTTTTCTGTATCATCCAGTAAAGAATTTGAAGTAGCTGATATGAAGTATTTTAATAACAGTAATACAGAGATTAAAAAAAAAAAGGATCAGTGAAAATATAAATAGATTAGGATTTTAACACATAGGAACCTAAAACTAGTTTCAGATTTGCAGTCACAAATTTAAACTATGACATTTCTGGAGGTTGAAGGGGAAAGAGAAATGAGTGATCTCATCTTCATAAACAAACAAGCAAACACATATTATGCGTAGGAAGCTGTTCACAAACAGTGGTTACTTCTGGGTGGTAGAATGATGAGTTTTAACATCGTGTGCTTTTTCTGGTCTCTTTTATACTTTGTATTTTTAAAAATGAGCATGCATTACTTTTCAAAGAACATTATTTTAAATAAAAATCAGGCAAATGAACAAAGAGAAATAGGGTCCATGACATAGGTTTTGCCCTCCCAGGACACAGCACATAGTGAGAACTTGGTAAGTGTTCTCTATCTGTATCAGTGCCCAGAGAAGAAAACCTAACGATTTCGCAGGTTCTCTCTTTGTATTGTGGGTTTCATGACTTGAACTCAGTGGCAGGGGGAAAGAAATATAAGCTGTTATACTTCACTGTATCAGTTAGCTTCCCAAAGTTCCTGGTCTAACTTTTAACGTGACATTTTCTCTTAGTAATATTTCTTCATATTTCCTTCATTTGTTTATTTTTAAACCTGAAAAGTTATGAAGACATATTATACAATTTTTCATTATACAAAACATCTATACTGCTAAACTGATTTTCCTATCTTTGTGTGTGTGTGTGTGTGTGCACGTGTGTGCTCTGTTGCTCAGTTATGTGTGATTCTTTGCAACCCTATGGACGATAGCCTGCCAGGCTCCTCTGTCCACGGAATTTTCCAGGCAAGAATACTGGAGTGGGTTGCCATTTCCTCCTCCAATCTTTCTTTAATACAATTAATATATACATATTACTTCAGGGCAAGCTCTTACGTGATCTCAGCTATGTATGTGGTACCTGCACAACTCTGTCCTCTAGGGTACAACAAAGAGGATATGTGTCCTCATGGATTGTGTGAAGGTTATAAGCAGCAGCATCAAAACTCTGCACTTAGCTTTTCTGCACTCATAAAAAAATGTGAGAATGTTATCTAATTTGTGAACCCTCATTAGAACATGAGCAGAAAACCAGTTTTGCTGGAACAATTGTAGCTTTCATTTTCATTTTCTAGCTATCAGAAAGACAAAGGAGAAGTGCTGGATCCCATCTGGAAGTTATAAGTTTCAAGAGAAAGTGCTCTTCTCTCTCAGAAGATGGGTCAAGGCTTGAGGTGCAGTAACGGTCTTTGATGTTCAGATTAAGGGTGGTAATATACAGCCTACTGTCCTCTGCAGAAGTCAGACACTATTTGAAGGAATTGTGCCCAGTGTTAGATGCCATAAGAGGAGTCATGATAAATTAGGGAACATTAGACAGAGGGCATCCAGAGTGGTGAGGGTCTGAAAATCATGCCCTGAAATAATTATTTAGAAAACCGAGACTACTAGGTCTGGAAAAGAAATGATTCAAGAGGGCATGTTAGCTGTCTTCTAATGGCTGAAGAGAGAGTCCATGAGGGAGTTAGATGGATTCTGTGTTAGCAGGGCGATTTCAGCTTTCTATAAGACTTTCTAATAGGAGTGGTTCCAAATGTTATGGGCTGCATTTTGAAGATGCCTGGGTCATGCCAGTCACTGAAGCTTCTTTCAACTTTAAAATCCTTAAAAAAATCAGAGTGAGGCAGCCAACACTCAATTATGACCATTGGGAGCACTTAAGGTCAATGGGAGGTTTTACTACTCAGGTTTGCAAAAACCTACAATAAATTTCTTTCTAGGTACTTAATCTTCCATTAAGCAACACTGCTTCCAGATGAACAATCATGACGCAGTTACCCAGTGACCGAGCACAGGCTCCAACAGCCAATGGGTTTTTCTATTTAATATCTTTGACATTTGATTTTTAGAAAAATTTCTTTTAAAAAAATGAGGGGAGGGGATAATAAGCAACAGCATGATGACTAATCACCATTTTTGAAAAGAGAACCAACTTTGAAAAAATTATTTTGGGTTTGGTACAGCTTTTTTCTAACCACCCAGAGGAGAAGCAACTTCTGACTTTACCTGATACACTCCACGGACTCCGGCCTCGACTTTAGATCCTGATCTTTCGCTGCAACCCCAAAATGAATAGGAAAGAGCCCCCCGAGGATAATGTCCCCTTTCTTTTGGGCTCGTTGGTCAGGCCCATAGGCGGAAGTGCACCAGGTAGAAAAAGCCAAGAGGATCCAACAGCAGCTATAAAGTGCCATAGTTCTGCTTTCTCTCCAGGAAGAGGGACTCAAGCGCTGGTGGTCTGGGGGCCCCTGAGGACTTTCCCCCTTGGTGCGACTCACTCCCTGCAGTGGGGGCACATGTCTACAGAATTAATAGAATGGAACCGTGGAGTTTGACTTTCCATTTCTGCCTTCTCCATTGCAGACTAGTGAAGTGGGTGGCTCTTGAGTCTTCAGAAGTCACATCATGCAGAGACCGTGTGTAGTACTTTCTAAAAAAAAGAGAGGCAAAATGAATTCAACTAAGCCTCAATCCCATGTTAGGATGACTGCAACAGAAGTGGCTCAGTATTTCCATTTAGAGAGGCAGGTGGGGAGGGCATCGCTTAGAGGCTCATGTTTATAGCAATTCATGTAAGATACAGAAAACTTCACTTGCCATATTCAGAGCAGAACTGTGTTTAAAGAGGCCACTGATAAACTAAAGCTTCACTGATGTTGCCACTGAATTTTAATCCATTCATTCTTCCCTATGAATAATGCTTAGAACTGGCTTAGTGGTAGCTGTTCCTTGTATTATAATATTATTAATGCTCTTTTATTCAGCATACATGTTTTTATGGAAAATATAGAGTGGGTCATATTTAAGTTTAGATCTGACTATAAGTCAAACAAAAATGTCAGAGAAGGCCACTTATTTTTATTTATTATGGTAGCCTCCCATTTTGGGGCCTCTTCATCCCAGATCTATGGTTTCGGTTTGTAAAATGATACTCCATAAACCTTTGAAGAGCAGTTCTTGTAAAGGATGCAGATAAATCAAGGGTCTGATTATGTTCTACCAGACTCTACAGCTGGATCTAGGGAATGGTCCTTCTGCCTTAGCACCATTATCCTAGTAGGAGCTCTCTGCTTCTCACTTTACACTCTGTCTCACCCTTTCTGTGGGTCAACTTCCAATCACCAATTACGTGTTGATTACACAGCCTCTCCTGAGGCTCAGGCCAGGCTCAGGCCCAAGCACTGTAACTGTGAGCTGGGCATCTCCACCCCAATGTCCCACAGGTGCTTCCAACTTGACAAATTCTAAACTCACCTTCCTCTCAACCTTGTTCCTTCTCCTCTGTTTTCTGGCTCAACAAATGACATGCTATCCACAAAGACACAAAATAAGGACTCCTCACTACCTCCTCCCTCTTCTCATGACTGTCTTTCACATTCAAATAGTTACCATGTTCTATAGACTCTACTTCCTAAATGTCATTGGAATGCACCTGCTGTTTCCCATTCCCAAGGCCATCTTAAGTCCACCAGCATTTCTTATCTGGATTTGTGCAATTATTTCCTAACTGGTCTTCCGTCTCTGGTTTTGTCCCTTTGCAATCCACCTTTGCAAGTCTTTGGATGCCATGGAACAAGTGGTTTGGAGCACAGGCTCTGGAGTTAAACCTGGCTTTGAATCATAGTTCCAACCATTTGACTTTGGAAAAGTTACTTAACCTCTGAACTCAATAAAATAATGCATGGAGAGCCATTAGCACAGTGTAACTAGTAAACTCACAGGAAACACCAGCTGTAATGAATACCTTTCCAGTCTCTTGCTAGTCTTCCCTTTGAACTCCACACTGCAGCCTCACTGAACTTCCATTATATCCTCAAGTACAGGCCTTTTTAAAAATCCTTAGACCTCACATATGCCATTCCCCTACCATGATCCCTCTGGCCTAAACTTTGCCTGGAAAACATCTTCTTGTCTTTCAGCTTTCAGACATCCATAACTGAACTCCTGTGGGCCAGACACAGCCTTGTACCAAGATGTGTGTCCAGCTTGGGAGTGGAGCACAGGTTGGATTTCTAGCCACACTAACCCCTCAGTTGTGCAGTAAGCAACTCAGAGGACTCTTCAGGGTCTCTCAGATTAGGTAGGTCCACCTGTTACAGTTTTTTATATCTTGTATCTTGGAGTTCCAGTCTTGGAAGACTGATCATACTTTATTATAATTAGATGCATAAATGTCTGATTTCAGACTCCAAGCTCTTAACCATGGTCATATACAGCCCCAGCCCCTTAGGAGCCCACCTCCTTCTCCAGTAGTCACTCTAGCAGAGGGTGCTGAGCGCCCATTGGAAGGAGCACCCCAGCAGATACTCAACATTCACAGAATTGTCTCCAATAACGTCTGAACATCCATGACCACCCTAGTTCTATGTCTCCAGTCCTGCTCTCAGACTTTTGGCTTCATTTCTTGTCCTTGGTCATATATTCATTCATACATTTAATAAGTACATGTGCTAAGGACTGGAAATATAAAGGTGCCACACACAAGGATGTTCTCTACCCTCAGGAGCTCCTCAACCAGTGGGCAGAATCTACTTCAACATTCAGAAGTAAACTACACACACACACACACACACACACACACACACAATAGTAACTTTGTTTCCAGTGATTACATTCAACTTTGCTCACCAGCACTTAGCACAACGTCTGAAATAGGAATTGCTGAATAAATGTTTGTTGATTGAATGCATATACAGGAAAGTACTTTGGAAAAAGATAGAAACTAGCATCATGTCAGGTCCTTTAAACATCCAAAGTATTTTGAACCTCACAATGGTGAAGAGGGCAATACCAATTCCACTTTCTAGATGGGGAAATGGATTACTCATGTGAGAAATTCTGGTGCTTGAATTAAGAATGACTCAAGAACTCAGAATTTTAAGAAATCCTGTGTGGTGTACTTTATGAGGAAAGGGGACATTATAACTTGCTAGGGGAAGTCTCTGAGACCTGTTAGATTTTTCCTGTGAAAGATTAACTACCTGGAGAAGTTTATTAACTTCATTAGTACATTCAACAGAAAATTTATGGCAAGTAATAGATAAAGTAGAGATTTTGGGTCAATTTACAGCAGTTAATTCCACGAGTCTAATGTGGTTTCCAAACTACCCTTTTTAGTCTAATTACCGGGGTCTAATTGTTTCAAAGCTGAGAATCATTTTATACCCTTCTTCCCCCTTACCTCCCACATCCAAATATATTGTTCCATTGACTCTACCATCTCTTTCCACTCCGTTTTTCCTTCTTGATTCTTGCTGCCACTGCTTTAGCTAGACTACCATTGCCCCACCACCCCCAACTTCTTTGTTGCAAAAGTTTTCTTTTATTTCCACCTCATTCCTCCTAACCCCTACATATTGACAATCACAGAAGTATCAAGTGTGATCCTAGCACAGAGGATTAACTATTGGGTTCATCATTGTGACTTTAGCTTGTAATAATTCGAATGCAAAAGTTCTGAATAATCACTAACATTTCAGTTGTAGGATCTATGGTAGGGACTTTGAATTGTATCCCTCATATATTATACTCCTTTTATGGCACAGTAAAATAGTTTTTACCTGGATAAGGTTGTTCAGAATAAAGACTACTTTCTCCATAATTATGTGTGGTCATATAACTACATTATAATTATGTGTGGCCATATGACTACGCTTTAGCCAATGGGACGTAAGCTGAAGTACCCTATGGCAGCTAACTATGCTTAAGAAAACTACGAAACTATGCTTAAGAAAGAGTTGGTGTTTGTTCTTTGTTATTTCATCTCCCCCTATGCTTAAGAAAGAGTTGGAAACTATGCTTAAGAAAGAGTTGGTGTTTGTTCTTTGTTATTTCATTTCGCCCTTCCTCTGTTCTGCTGCATGGAGGTGGATGTGACAGCTGGAGCCTATCTTGAACCATGAACCATATCCCAGGAAATGATGGTGCCATGACCTGAGGATTTCATGAAGCAGAATCTCAGGCTGTTCCTGAATTTTTACATGACAGAGAAAGAAAGCTTCTAGCTGGTTAAGCTATGTTATGTATATATATATGTATGTATGTATGTATATATATATATATATATAGGCAGCTATGTTAACAGTTGGTTTCTCTTGGTGGTTCAGTAGTAAAAGAATCTGCCTGCCAATGCAGGAGATGCAGGAGAGCCCAGTTTGATCCCTGGGTTGGGAAGATCCCCTGGAGGAGGAAATGGCAACCCACTCCAGTATTCTGGCCTGGAAAATCCCATGGATGAGGAACCTGGTGGGCTACAGCCCACAGAGTTGCAAAGAGTTGGACACAACTGAGTGATTAAGCAGCACATGCACGATATTAACAGTGTCTTATCCAAGAGTCACAAATAAACTCATTTGTTCTCCTCACTATAAGTTCATTTCACCTAAATCGTATATAATCATGTTTACCTCCTGCAAAAAGTATCTCAAACACAAGCTGAAGCTAGTATTTCTTCTTTGTCTCAATGGCAGACAGAAGAAGAAGAAATGACTCAGACTAGCTGGTTTTAATTTAGAAGGTCCTTGAAGTCGTGAGTGTTTCAGTACTGACAGGTGATTGATTGATCATTGAGCTCCTCATCCAAGAGACTTGGGATGGGAGGTCAGAGCAGACTGGTCTATGGTTCCACAAGTTCATGAGCTTCTAAATTCATGCAATTACTTATTCACTCAAAAAACATTGATTGAGCTCCTCTATTTGCTAACCAGTCCATCCTAAAGGAGATCAGTCCTGGGTGTTCACTGGAGGGACTGATGCTAAAGCTGAAACTCCAATACTTTGGGCACCTCATGGGAAGAGTTGACTCAATGGAAAGGACCCTGATGCTGGGAGGGATTCGGGGCAGGAGGAGAAGGGGATGACAGAGGATGAGATGGCTGGATGGCATCACCGACTCGATGGATGTGAGTTTGAGTGGACTCCGGGAGTTGGTGATGGACAGGGAGGCCTGGTGTGCTGCAATTCATGGGGTCGCAAAGAGTCGGACACGACTGAGCGACTGAACTGAACTGAGGGAGTGCGAGGTATTAAGGAAAGAAAGTTGAGATAGTTGTCGTCAAGGCACTCAAGGTTTAAAAGGAGACAGGATGGTATATTATAATTACAGTGATACAAATGCTAAGAAGAAGAATGAATTAAGCATTGAGAAAGTACACAGGGAGGCGTGACATTCTTTCTGGTGACTGCCTTGAGACAAAATTAATTCACAGTGGGGGCTGGAAGCTTCAAGGGGGTGGGGCCTGTCTCTTTTCCCCATTGTAAACTGGCACCAAGCACAGTGCCTAGAACTTAGTAGATGCTCCACAGATATTTGCTGAATGAATAAATGAAGCATAACCAGTTAAAACTAGGGACTGGTTGGGCAATTCTAGGATGGAACAGGGAAGGGGTTAACCCACAAGACTGAAAGTTCACAAGGGAAGGGGCTTCAGGATCACAGTTGCATCCCCAGCATGGAACCAGGAACCTGGTACTGAATGGGTGCCCCCAAAATACCTGTTGAACTTGGCATTTGTCCAAAAAGTTGGATGGCTCATCCAAACTCCAGAGTCAAGGACAAATTAACACAGGACAGTGAGGCGAGGTTAGGGGGTCAACCCAGAAACACTTCAATTTTCATAAAAGAAATCTTGGCTCTTTTAAATGGCTTTAACATTTTGAGAAATTCTGTACTCTAGAGGAGAATGGTTTTGTCCACATTTCAATGAGAGAAAACAGAGGCACAGACCTTCTGAACATAAAATCACTTAGTAAATGAGAAGCACAACAAGCTCAGAAACTACAATTTCTCAACTCCCAGCCTGCAGAAATAAGAATTCTAGGTTGCCTAGAAAAAAGGTGATTATGGAACCCAAATAGATTTCCAATAGAGATCACTTATCATTTTTCTTCCTAGGGCAAGTACACGGATTTGTCTCTGGTTTATTGTACTGTAATCTTTGCCCTCTTTCGTCATTCTGATTTTGAAGAATACTAACAGTAAGCTGTGAAGCCACCACTGCAGAAAGATGAAACGTGTATGTTTTAATGGGGGTGAACAGGAAGGAAAAACCTGAGAAAGTTCAACTGATAATCACAAAACCCCATGGAGCTGGTTCTGGTTACAGACTTTTTACCTCTTGCTGAGGACACATCCACAATGTGGGTTATTATAAGCACCTGATACACATTTGCCAAAGAATTAGAGACCTCTTATCTGTGATCACCGATGTGACTGATCTCAGTTCTGTGTCAGACTTCACTCTTTCTATATGAGAGCAGGGGACACCTTGTTTTACCATGAGGGCCCTCTTTCAGCACCGCGGGAGCACAGACTGCTGGGTCACACTCGGCTGCCTTTCTCCAGCCCTGCTCGCCACTGCCCACCAGCTGCACAGGTTCTTACCCTCCATCTCCCTGACGACAGGTGTGACTTTTGAAGAGTCCATGCCTCATTTAGCTCTGGTAATGGCTTAATTGAGTCGGAAAATGCAAGGACAGGAGCGTGATAAAAAACCAGCTGAGTTGGGTTCCTGTTAGTCATTGGAAAAAACTACCAGGGAAGGGACAAGAAAGGAAGGATGGACTGGAGTGGGGAGGAGCAGCATGGGGTGCCGAGCAAAGTGGGGCAGAGAGCTCAGACAAAGCAAATAAAGAAGATGAATAGGAGAGGAAATGGACATTCATTAATGTTGTACTATGAGCTCCTTGATGCAGGGTCTGGGACCTGGAGGGGTTCCGTGAATGACTGAATGACTATGTGTGTGGAGGGCCCAGGGCATGATACACTGTCTTAGAAGTTTACAAAACTATTGCAAAAAGAGACAGAAGAAGAAAAAATAGAATGAGAGTTGAGGGGGGTGAAAATTCCAAGTTAAAAAATGACAAGAAATGCTCATTTCTCTGGTTGAGAATCTCGTGAGTTGAAAATAAGTGGACACTGGCTTTGGGCTTTGATTTTGCCTGTTCTGTTCCATGGCAGAACTGAATGAGTTCCTGGGGGTGTGAGACACAAGTTACGAAATTCCTTGTTCTGAAATGTTTCCTTTAAGAAAGCTCTGCTGATAGATGTGTGGACACCCTCAGACTTAGTGAAATGTTTCAGGTGAAAAGTAAAGACATGCAAGTCATGTTTCTATAGAGAAAATGCCAGAGCCTCAAGTCCTATGTGAAAGAACTATTTCTGTTGAGTAATGTCTCAGTATTGCCTTTCAAAATCTCAGGGAACCCTGACAACCCAGGGTGGCATTTTTCAGCTTCGTTCCCCAAGATGATCTGCCACCACAAAGTATTCTGCGGGTAAAATAAGGTTGTGTACTTTATGCCACAAGGGCACATTCACCTCCCCAAAGCTCTGATAAGTCTTGCAGTAAAGAAAGCTGCTTCACTTTAACCCACTCATTTCCAGATTTATTTCAGCCTGGGACACTTTTCTCCCTTCAGGACACTTGTTACAATGCTGTGAAGTACAGGCTGGGGAAGTGCTGATGTAGGTGAAAGCATAAAACCCTTCACCTGAGCCTTTCCCATTCTCTCTGGATGCATTTTTGAATGAGGAGGTATGTCTGCCTCTCCCTGGACCTAGCATTTTTTGTAACCCCAGCTATGAAATTCCAAAAGATAATACCGGGGAAAGGAAGGATTGAGGTGGAGAGGTGAGCACTGACACATATTAGAGTCATTTTCTGGTTTTGAGCATATATGCCTTCTCTCTCCTCCTAAGGGAATATTTCTGCTGAACTCAATAAACTTGCACACCCAGCCTTTCTCTCTCCTACTTGCAGCTCTTCTGGCCTCAAAACTGTGTCCCCCTACAAGACCATGGGAACATGCAGTGGTGTGCTGGCAAACCAGCTCTTTGAAGGCCAAGTGAAAAACAAAAACAAACCCCCAAATGCCCTGATTTGTAGTGTTTACTGAACATTCCCACCATGGCTGAATTCAAGCTACCAATGGCTTAACAAACAACTTGCGTAAATCCTGGATATTTAACCACGGGCTCTTGTGAAGCACTAGAATCTACTGAAGCATACCACTCGGACACATCTCTAAGTAAATGGAATCCTGGTCTTTGGCAAAACTGCCCAAATTACTTTATAGACATTATGAATCTTTTATCTGCTGTTTCCCTCTCTGCTCCAACTGCAAGCTGCAAGGAAGCTGCAAGCCAAATTTGTGGCCTCATTCTAGCTAAGATAGACACTGCTGCTAAGCTGTTAAGTCACTTCAGTCGTGTCCGACTCTGTGCGACCCCAGAGACGGCAGCCCACCAGGCTCCCCCGTCCCTGGGATTCTCCAGGCAAGAACACTGGAGTGGGTTGCCATTTCCTTCTCCAATGCATGAAAGTGAAAAGTGAAAGTGAAGTCGCTCAGTCATGTCTGACTCCTAGTGACCCCATGGACTGCAGCCTACCAGGCTCCTCAGTCCATGGGATTTTCCAGGCAAGAGTACTGGAGTGGGGTTGCCATAAGTTTGCTAGATGATACCAAATTGCTTTCAGAAGTGATTATACTTATCTTTTTTACTTATCTTTTCATGGTCACCATATTATCCAACTAGATTGTTAGCTATTTAAGACAGAGATAGATCTGATACTATTTTTGCCTAGAAACATTAGGCATTTAATAAATATTAATTAATTAATTGATTCACTGATTGGTATTAAAAAGAAAATCTGAGGGATTCTTTTGGTATTTTCACAATAAGAAGATGATCCATGGGAAAATCAAATGTAAGAATGTTTCGTTCACTACCACAGTTGTTGGGATGGGCTTGATTATGATCCTGAGGAAAGCTTAAATTCTTCAAGATCAAAGACTAGGTGCCTTTTCATCCAAATGGAATATTGTGATAAAGGTACGTTGGAGCAATGGATTGACAAAAGAAGAGGCAAGGAACCAGACAAACATTTGGCTTTGGAGTTCTTTCAACAAATACCAACAGGAGTACATTATATACATTCAGAACAGTTAATTCATAGAGACCTTAAGCCAAGTAACATATTTTTAGTAGCTATGAACCAAATCAAGATTGGAGACTTTGGACTGAAAAATGATGAAATGTGGACAAGTAAAAAGGAAACTTTAAGATACATGAGCCCAGAACAGCTTTCTTCCGTGAAAGACTATGGAAATGAAGTGGACATCTATGCTTTGGGGCTGATTCTTACAGAACTTCTTCATATATGTCCCACTTATTTAGAAACAGTGAAGTTATTTGACGATCTAAGGAGTGGCAACTTAGACGTATTTGATGACCAAGAAAAAGATCTTGGAGAAATTACTCTCAGTGGACCCCAAGAAACGACCTACCACATCTGAGATACTGAAGACTTTGAAGGAGTGGAATAATGTTACAGAAAAAAGGAAACGAAACACATGTTAGATACTTAAAAAAGTATCCTGCTTCTGATAATTCCATTTTCCTGTCAGTGTCTAAAATCTGCTTGGGAATATTGATGGTATTTATCTTCTATTTTCATTTTTTCTCTTAATTTTTTTTTTTTTGCCACATTTGAAGAAAGGTTTACATTTTTTCTTACTTCAGATAGAAACTAGAAGCGTGCATTTTTGTGTTCTAATATTATTTGTGGTATTACTTTTTCTTATTTCTTACTGCTCTTGTTTCACTCCAATTTCCTCACCATGTTAAATCTTTCATTTTTATAAACGGTGATGGGAATATAAACACACAAACAAATGCATGAATCTGGTGTTTTGCTGCAGGCAATAAGTGTCCCCAGGTGAAACTCCCTGTGTAAGTAGGAAGAAGGGGCCTGGGAAAGTCATTATTTCCTCACTGAGTGAGTAGATTTAAACAGACTGGGACACCAGGACATTAGTTTAAAATAAACTACAGAATTTTAGAGGTAGACGGGACCTGGGAAGTTTATCTAGTTTATACTGAAGCCTTCTGACTCACTGATGTTTGGATTGTGGTGGCCAGTTTTATCACGCATAGGAACTTGAACTCAGAACTCACTGAAAAAACTCATTGTAAGGTTTAGTAATGAAAAGGAAGTAATTTTCTTTCTTTCTTTCTTTTTTCTGATTTGTCAGTGTACCCTAATATGTCTTAGTATTATTTTAGGTCTTTGAAAGATTAAACTTACTTTCAGTTACAGTCTGAGATCTATTGTGGGAATTCTCGTAGTTTTAATTGGACCTCAGGTGCACAAAATTGGATTAATCCATGGTTGGTGACACAGCCTCATCATTGGCCCTTGGTCCTTTTTTATTTCTTTATTATTTTGATTTTTTTTTTCTGTTCTTATATCTTTCCCATTTTTTCATCAGAGTTTTGGTCCTTTCTTCTCAAATTTTAAGACTTCTTTATATATTACAGATTAGCCCTGTATCTGTGATATATGTTGCAAATGTTTTCTAATTTGGCAGCTCTTTTTTGATTTTACCCTACCATGCAATTTAAAAAAACACTTTCATGTAGCCAAATTTATGAATTATATCTTTTACTGCCATTGGATTTTGAGTCAATGTTAGAAAGCTTTTCCTTACATTGAGTTTATAGAGAAATTCACCATATTTTTTCTAGTTTATTAAATTATTTTCAATCAATTTCTTTTTTACATTTAGTTTCCTAAAGAGTGTGGAGTTTATTTTAGTATACGGTGTAAGGTATGGATCTTTTTTTTTCCCCTGCTGTATCCTTGTCCATCTTTTATTTATTTGTTTATTTTTGGCTGCACTGTGTTGTCATTGCTGCACAGGCTTTCCTCTAGTTGTGTTAAACTGGGGCCACTCTCCAGCTGCAATGCGGGGGCTTCTCATTGCAGCGGCGTCTCCTGTTGTGGAGCACTGGCTGTAGCGTGCACGGGCTTGGTAGTTGTGGCTCCAGGGCTCTAGAGCACAGGCTCTATAATTGTGGTGCATGGGATTAGTTGCTCTGTGGCCTGTAGGATCTTCCTGGACCAGGGATTGAACCAGTGCCTCCTGCACCGGCAGGCAGGTTCTTAACCTCTGAGCCATCAGGGAAGCCCTAAAGTTTGAATTTTATCTTTTTTCCAAGTGGCTGCCTCCTTGTGCCAGCAATAGTTATTAGAAAGCCCATCTTCGCTTCCATGATTTAAAATACCACATTTATTATCTCCATATTTATTCAGATATACTTCAGGTCTTTCTATTCTATTCTACTGGTCTATAGGTCTATTTTGGCAGTTAGGTTCAGTTCAGTTCAGTTGCTCAGTCGTGTCCGACTCTTTGCGACCCCATGAATTGCAGCATGCCAGGCCTCCCTGCCCATCACCAACTCCTGGAGTTCACTCAGACTCATGTCCATTGAGTCGGTGATGCCATCCAGCCATCTCATGCTCTGTTGTCCCCTTCTCCTCCTGCCCCCTCCCAGCATCAGAGTCTTTTCCCATGAGTCAACTCTTCGCATGAGGTGGCCAAAGTACTGGAGTTTCAGCTTTAGCATCATTCCTTCCAAAGAAATCCCAGAGCTGATCTCCTTTAGAATGGACTGGTTGGATCTCCTTGCAGTCCAAGGGACTCTCAAGAGTCTTCTCCAACACCACAGTTCAAAAGCATCAAGTCTTCGGCATTCAGCTTTCTTCACAGTCCAACTCTCACATCCATACATGACCACTGGAAAAACCATAGCCTTGACTAGACGGACCTTTGTTGGCAAAGTAATGTCTCTGCTTTTGAATATGCTATCTAGGTTGGTCATTACTTTCCTTCCAAGAAGTAGTACATTATTTTCATTATGGGAACGTATAGTATAGTTTCACCTAGTACAGTTTGATACCTGGTAGACTGGTCCACCTTTGTGGCTTGTATTTCTTAGTGTGTTCCAGCTATTACTGCATGTTTTTCCTTAAGAACTTTAGCATCAACTTGTCAGTTCCACAAATAGCTTGTAACTATTTTTACTGGGATTGTGTTTCACCTTTATGATGATGAATTGTCCTATCTAAGAACAGAAATGCCTTACCTTTTGTTTAGGTCTAATTTTCGAGTGTTTCATCATTTAGGTTTTGCACATTTTTGTCAAGTTTATTCCTAAGTATTTAATCCCCTTTGTTATTATAAAGGATCTTCCTTTACAATTATGTCCTTAAGCTGATCATTGTTTGTGTCTGTGAAAGCTATTGTGTTTCATATATCAATTATATATCAGATACCTTGCTGAGTTCTTTTACCATTTAAATTTGCTTTACTGTTCACTGATTCTGTAGTATCTTCTAGAGATATTCTTTTTTCTTTCTTTCTTCCAACCAATTTTTTTTTTTTTTGGCCACGCATGTGGAATCTTAATTCTTGTAGCAGGGATTGAACCTGCACCCTCTGCAGTGGAAGCACAGTGTCTTAACCACTGGACTACCAGGGAAGATCCTATTATTTCTTTTTTTTATTGAGACATAATTAACACATAACATTATATTAGTTCCAGATGTGTAACATAATGATTCATTTGGCATTTGTATATATTGTGGAATGATCACACAATAAGTTTCATTAACATCATCACCATTCATAGTCACAAGCTTTTTTTTCCTTGTAATGAAACTGTTAAGATCTACTTCATTAGCAACTTTCAAATATACAATACAGTATAATTAACTATAGTCCCCATGTTGTACATTACATTCCCATGACTTATTTATAACTGGAAGATTGTACCTTTTGACCAATTTCTTTTATTTCTTTATTGACCCACTTTTATTTCTTTATTGACCCACTTTTATTTCTTTACTTCTGAGTTACTTTTAATAATGAATAAAATCTATCATCCAAAACAAAGAACATCAGTAGAAACCTATGTTCCCCTCTTGTATACTGTTCTGCCTCCCTCCCACCAAAGAAACCATCACCCTAAACCATGCATTCATCATTTCTTTGCTTTCCTCCCCACCCTTACCCCCCAGAACACCTGCCTAAAGACTTTTAAAATCATAATAAAGCCTGGGAAGATGCACATCAAAATGGTGAGTGATTAGATCTCAGTGATGAGATTTGTATTTTTCCTTGGTTGTTTTTGTTTTTGAAAAAAAAAAGTATTACTTTTAAATCAGAGGAAGGCAGTATTGTAAATTTTTACTTAAAAGGATGGCAATACAAAACAAAAACATTTACCAGGAATGAAAAATATTGCAAAAAAGAGATTTTACTAAGATTTTACCATCTAGTTTTAGTATATATGGGCTTCCTGGGTAGCTCAGCTGGTAAAGAATCCGCCTGCAGTTCAGGAGACCTGTTTCAACTCCTGGGTTGGGAAGATCCCCTGGAGGAGGGCATGGCAATCCACTCAAGTATTCTTGCCTGGAGAATTCCCACGGACAGAGGAGCCTGGTGCACTACAGTCCATAGGGTCACGCAGAGTCAGACATGATGGAGTGACTAAGCATGCACACACTCAGTATATATACTCTGAAATACATTTTGAAAATATGCCTATGGATACTTTTACTTCTTCATATCCTCCATATTTTTTTTTCTTATTTTTAACTCTCATTTTTACTTCATCTCACTTCTATCTCTATCTCTCTCAAAATAAACGTTTAATTTATATCTAAGACATTAGATATGTACAAATCATAAGAAAACTGGCACAATGTAAACATATCCATGTAGGCAGCATTCAGATCCAGAAAAGAACCAGAATCCCTGAAGTCTCACTCATGATTCCTCCCAGTCATTACCCTTCACCCAAGGTAATCAGCAACCTGACCCCAGAGAAGGGCATAGCTACCCACTCTGGTATTCTTGCCTGGAGAATTCCATGGACAAAGGAGCCTGGTGGGCTACAAGTTCATGGGGTTACAAAGGATTGGACACAACTGAGTGACTAACACTTTCACACTTCACAACCAACAGCCTGACCTCTTAAGATTACAAACCAGTGTTCCATATTTTTGAACTCTGTATAAATGGAATTATACAATATATACTTTTTTGTGTCTGCCTTTTGTCCAACATTGTTTTTGCAAGATTCATCTGCATTGTTATATGTAACCACAGTTTGTTTTTCTCACTGTTATATAGAATTTTATATGATTATATAATACATTATCCACCTGTTGATGAACTGTTTGGAGTTTTAATGAATAGTGCTGCTGTGAATATTATTGAATGTGCCTTTTGGTGAAATATGTTGAGTATCTACCTAGAAGTACAAATGTGGGATCATAGAGTTTGTGTATGTTTAGCTCCAGTAGGTAATGCAAAAAGTTTTTTAAATGGTTGTAACCAGTTTATCTTCCCATCAGCAGCATATGAAAATTTCCACTGATCCATACCCTTGCCCACCCTTGGTATTGCCAGTCTTTTATATTGTGGTCATCTCTTGCTTTCCTTTTATATAGTGATATTGTGTCCATCTGTATTCCTAAAAAGTATTAAAATTGTTTTTAGTTTTGAACTTTATACAAGTGTATCATGCTGTAATCTTCTGAGACTTACTTTTTTTGGCTTAATATTATATCAATAAGATTTGCCTATATGACTATGTTTTACTACGGTTCATCATTTGACAGCCGTATAATAGTCCACTGTGTGGATATATCACACTTATGCACTTTCCCACTGATGGGCATTTGGACTGTTGCAGTAAATGGCAATCCTTTCCTTCAAGTTTGCTCTAGGACTGTGCAGGACTCATGCAAGAGCTTAAGAAATTCTAAAGAAACTTGAAATGGATAACTGCTTTTAGCTTCTTGCACATTTATTTGCAAGGCCAAAAATGACATACCCTCAGTATTCTATCATCCTGCTTTCAAGAAGATGTTCTCCTCAAAGTTAATGAAAGTTACATACATTTAAAAAATTAGGGCTGTTTCCTCTTGCTTATTTTACCACTGCAATGAAAGACCAGAGGTAGAAAACTCAATCATTTAAAGGTAGAATAGAGTGGCTTCATTTTTTTCCAGGCTTAGCAACCCAAATTTCTTTCAAATGTTTCTGCTAAGGGTTATCTCAAATATTTTCTAAAGAGATAGTACACTCATATCCCATGGACTTTCTCTAACTCTTTTATGTCATTTTTTAGAGTATGCTAACAAAACTTGGTACCATGGTTGAGACTGACCTCAGGTTGGGGTGTACCACATCCCAGTCCTCCCATGACAGATCTCAGGATGCTTTTGCTGCCTTTTGCCCATAACTCCACACTCTAGCTGACTCACATCCACATTCTGTCATTTAGGTCCTCCTCATTTTTCTAATACACATTTGATTGAACAGTCCTATCCAAACTTACATTTGTATGTTTTAAATCCCCAAATATATCACAGTGCAACCATTAAAACTGAATATTATGTTATTATTGAAGAACTATTGCATCCTGTTAAGTTCATTTTGGATTTTGTTCCTATTTTTTAAGGACCATGTCTCCCTGTCAGGAAATGCCAGGAAAATTTTAAGGACTGAATAACTGGCCTCTCTAACTCTGTACAGAAGACTCATGAGCCATTATTAAAAAAAACAAATCCTACAACATGCCACCTTCCATTGCCCCTGTGAGAAGATGCTCCACTGTTAATGACACCTGCTGCTCTTCTGGAGAAAGCCTGTCTCAAAGTGATAAACTTTCCCCAAATAAATCACATCTATGTTCCTATAAGCCTGACTTTGAAGCTGGAATATGCGACACATCCTCCCACATGGTGGAAACCCATTCAGTTGATTCTCTGTAATGTGGTACCCCTTAGGCAGAACTGTGACTGTATAAAGAGCTTCATATCTATCAGGCTGGGTGCAGGGCAATGTGAGGTCCTTGGATCAGCAGCAGCAGCAGCATCACCTGGGAACTTGTTAGAAATGCAAGTTCCTGGTCCCACCCCAATCTACTGAATTAGAAATTCTGTGGGTGGGACCCAGCAACCTGTGTTTTAACAGGCCCTCTTGGTGAATCTATTGTACACTTAAATTTGAGAAACACTGCATAAGCTCAAGTGAATAGTCTATTCTTTGCCCTGAAAAATCTGTTTCCTAAAATATGATTTTCAGAATGAAACTTTCCCCCCACAATACTATAATCACTTCCCCCAACTCCTGTCCATCCCCACCAGCATAACCTAGGAAAACCAAAATGCACAGGAACAACAACAGTTTCCTGTTAATTCATTCTTCAGTTTTCTTGAAATTTTTCTCATGCAATAATTGCTAACATTTTAAGACACTAGTATTCCAGGAAACATAATTCAGAAATCATTGCTCTCTTGCTAGGGTAACTTTCTGAAATGCATCCATAAGCAGTACACATGTTCTGTGAACTAGAGAAAATGGCCATTTACCACAGAATGGCCACTTCTTGCCCTTTCTCCCAAGAAATGGAGGGGTTTCCATTCTATCTGGTTTCCATTCTCCTCTACCTTTCCCTGCAGAATCTTGGGAGCTCTATTTTTAAACCTAAATCTTTCATTATTAACCATTTTAAGATTTGCAAAATTTGAGGTACATACTCCTCACAGCCAGTACATTAACCCCAGAAGCCCAGGAAGGCGGAGGACCCTGTTCACACTGGGCCATTAGAAGTCACCTTCACAAACAGTCCCTGTTTAGCATCATTGGTCTCTTCTGCTCTCTCTCAGAGTCCTTCCAGGGGCTCAGAAAGGCCTCTCTTCCCCAGGAACTGTAACAGTCCTGAACACTCCGAATCCCTGGCCATCCAGTATCCTCTAGTGCTCTCTGCTGGCCCCTGAGCCAGTGAGGGGCTCCTGAAGAGCTGGTCAGGGTAAGAGGCAGCCACCAGAGGCTTTACAAAGAGCTCCCCATCTCAAAAAAGGTCCTCATTCCTTTTTTGAAATAAAATTCTATTCTCTTATTTTTGTTCTCTTCTCTCTCTCTTTTTCTTTCCTTTGTCTTTTGGAAGTTTTTAACTTTTAAAAAAATCTTTCTGATGAAAAATAAAGCTCTTTTACAAGTTACAGGTAAGGTTATTATTCCTGCTCTTATTCAACAGTGCTCATGTGTCGATTACAGTAGACCAAGGGTCAGCACACCAAGCCAGTGTTTTTATAGATAGTTTTCTTGAAATACAGGCATGCATATACACTTGCATATTATCTGTGGTTGCTTTGGGGCTAAAAGGGCAGATCTGAGTAGTGATGGTTTGGTCCATCCAGAGACTATTTGGTCCACAAAGCCTGAAATGTTAACTGTTTGGTTCTTTACAGAGAAAGTCTGTTGACCCCTGGATTACATGGAACATGGAGAAAACTCTACTTTTGCCATGACAGTATGCTGACAGTTTTGGAAATAGTTATGTGCCT
>NW_011494604.1:319401-340102 GCF_000754665.1 Bison bison bison | reverse complement strand
GAGCAATGATTTCTGCAGGTTAAAAGGAGCTGACTCCACTAGCCTTCTCAGAGAAATGAGTCCAACAGTCTGTCCTGTGGCCAGAGAAACAGGTCACTTCTTCCCCTTGGTTGCCATCTGACTCAGGAGGCGTCAGGGGGTGGTATTTGTTTACCATCTGTTTGTATGAACAGAGTAGAGTGGGTTGTCCAGTGGGACTCTCCCCACAGTGAAAACACTTTAGCTAAGGATGGGAAGTCCAAGCTGAGAAACTGAATCACCACCAGCAGCAATTTCTGCCCCCATCAACACTGCCAGATGAGTCAGTTCTCTGGGAGCCAGCTATCTTCCTGTGAAGATGACTCTGAGGGAGGGTATGACTGCTGTGGGTTTGGTTGGGAAACAGAAGTACCACTACCTCCTGTGTAGCCCAAGCTCGATCTGGTGGGGGAGGGGTGGGGGTGCTGCAGGCCTGAAAGAGAAAGCCCAGGGCTTCCAGCGAGGGAAGAAACATCCACTCTGGAGGCAGCCTTAATTCTGCTCCTTCATCCTTGTTGTTGCTGTTTAGTCGCTAAGTCGTGTCCAACTCTTTTGTGACCCCATGGATTGTAGCTTAGCAGGCTCCTCTGTCCGTGGAATTCTCCAGGCAAGAATACCAGAGTGGGCTGCCTTCTCCTTCCCTAGGGGATCTTCCCTTCCCTTTCGCTTCCCTTCCCGAACACAGGTCTCCTGCACTGGTAGGTGGATTCTTTATCACTGAACCACCAGGGAAGACCCTCCCTCATTGTTGGATGGGAGCAAATTCCCTGGTGATGTTGTTCTCTTGAATTTTCCTTCCTCACTCTCTTCTCCTCCCCTACTTCAAGGCCCCACTTCTTAATATCCTGAGGCCCAGAGCTGGGTGCCTGGGCTGAGATTAGAGAACATCAGAATTAGAAAAGGCTGATGTAACACCCTTTGGCCAAGGAACACCAGGATGGGGCTGGAACTAGGATGAGGAAGGAGAGGCAGCGAGGGTCCAAAATGTAAAAGGCGCTGCTTGCTATGGCGGCCCACCCTGCTCGAGGAACACCCCTGCAATTGGACAAGGGGGTTCATTACTCACTGCAGAGATGTAGACTGTTAGCAAGGACTTAACAGGGTTAGGGCTTGTGTGTGGTGATTTGGGAAAGGGTTTAAGGAAGCAGAGCTTGCTTGCTGTCAGGAAGCAGGGGTCCTTCTATGATTGTGTATCTTAGTAAATTTTGTCTAGAAGGGGGAAAGACTAGAGTGAAGCTGAAGCTCACTCTAAAGAGGCAGCAGTCATCTGAGCCAGGATAGGGAGATGTTTGGTCATTTCTGAGGTTTGGACAGTGTTCTTTTTTTTTTTCTATGTACAAATGTGACTGTGGAGTGGAAACAATGTTATTATTTTTTTTTTTTCGTGTTCAGATGTGATCACAGAGTGGCCTTATTTTTGTCCTTATCCATCACAGTCACAGAATGGCCATGTTGGACGGTATTATTCTATGAAGTGGTTTATGTGTAACAGGAGAACACCAGGGCCTCATTGATAGTGCTACCCTGCTCCTGGCTAGCAGCAGCTGTTTTTCTCTCTTTTACAGATCACTTCACTTTTTTTCAATGTCACAAAGTCACTGGAGAGTGGAAACAGAGAGAACTTTAGAAATCAACTGGTTCAAAGTTCTCATGTTTAAGCTCAGGAAATGAAAGCTCAGAGATGTTACCTGCCTTACTAATGTCACACAGCCAATTAGTGTCACAGTTGGCACTAGGATCCATGTTTCTTGACTCTGGAAGCACTGAATACACAGGCCCTACCTCCTTAGCAGCCTCATCCGTAGGTGCAGGGAGAGCCTACCCTGCTTTCCCTCTTTCTGTGCTCCAGCCTGCCCAGCCCTTAAGTTCCTCCAACAGGTTCTTTATCGTCTTAGGCCGTACTCACTAGCTATTTCCTCTGCTTGGGATGCTCTTCCTCCCCTCTGATTTGTACCTCTTGCTTAATCCATTCCTTCTTGTCCTTAGGGATTGGTTCAAACACCACTTCTCAAGAAGGCCCCTCCTGATTCCCCAGGCCTCGCTCTCTTGTGCTCCATGCATCATTCTAACACTTCCCTGCCAGAGTCCTTCTGAGTCTCCAAGCAATCAGGGGTCTGGCCTATCAGGTTCCCTGCTCAGGACATAGAAGATGCTCACTGATGAATGGACACTTTACCCCAGGCCTGCTGGAGGCTCTGCTACTAGAATTCTTTTTGTAGTAGAGTTAAAAAAAAGGATTCTGAAACATTTTCCTGGGGCTTCTATATAAACAGTACAGTCTTATTGCAAGTAAAGAATACAACAGGCTAAAGTAAAAATGCTGAGGTGTTGCAAGGAGGTGGAGGGTGAATTTGATGATCTTATTCCAATGTCGTCTTTCCTGCGATTGCTATCTGGACATGCGGGTGTTCTTGAAAGGCCTCCTTGTGCAGCCAGGAGCCCTTCACACCCCTGAACCAGAGAAAGGTCCTGGAGTCTGCAGCTGTAACTGCATCATTGTCTAAAATGTCAGAAGAGAATATAGAGTAGACTGGCATGGAAAAGCGTAGAAACTTAAGATAGTTCAGAGAGCTCTGACACATACATATTATTTTTTGCAGGGGAGAGAGGGTATATGAATCTAACTGAGATTCAGCTGATGAAAACTATGGCTCCTCATCCCAGAAACATGCACATAATTCTATATGTCTCAGGGGTTTCATGTACCTGAAAAACAAGGCGAGGTGACTTGCCCACAGAGGTAGAGCCCGAATGGAAGGCTTGCTTCCTCATTCCTCATGGAGCATCCTTTCCCTTACACCAAAACATTTATTCTATTATGAGCAGCAACAGGGCGTAACCTTTGAAGGCACAGGTTCAGGACGAACCTGGGATTCAAATCTCTGCTTCAACAACTACTGTTGGTGACTTGGGGGCAAACTGTTTAATTTCCGTGACTCTTTTTACTCATCTGTATAACAATACTGGGATAACAATAGCAGGGTTGCTGAAATGGAAATCTTAAAATAACACGTGAGAATCTGGCAGAGAACCTATCACATAGTAAATGCTCAAGAAACCTTGGTTCTTATATGATGAAGATGGTGACTCCCCACTTGAATTGAGCAGAACTGTCAGTTTGTCAGGGCTTCCCTGGTGGCTCAGTGGTAAAGAATCCACCTGCAATTCAGGAACTTCAGGAGACCTGGGTTCAATCCCTGGGTAGGGAAGATGCCCTGGAGGAGGGCATGGCAACCCACTCCGGTATTCTTGCCTGGAGACTCCCCATGGATAGAGCAGCCTGGCGGGCTGCAGTCCATGGGATCGCAAAGGAAACGACTGAAGCGACTTAGCCCGCATGCACACCAGTTTGTCATTTCCCTCTGGTCCTAGAAGTCACCTGGCTTAGTTCACTTGCAGCATGGGTACCTTCAAACAGCAAGTGTATGATGATGAGACAGGACTGCTTCAGGAAGCCAGGCAAGCCACCCAATAGCTTGATTAGAGAAATGGAACTGTCCCAGATGCAGTTAGCATCTTGTCCACAGGGTGGATGAGATTAGCTGTGTGACACACTCTTAACATGAGACCATGGTCAAAACATTTGCTGACATCTCTAAGGTGACACAGGGCAGATGGTGACACTCTGGAAGCTGCAGAAAATCTGAACTGACGGCAAGCAGAACAAGCAAGCAAAGTCTGCTATTGATTCCATAGGGAGTTTTCAAACGCGCAAAGCCATCAATTTGACAGGTGAATGCAACAACTCGGAAGGCTGCTAGCGAAGAAACCCAGAGAAAGCCCTTAGGCTAAAGGAATCTGGTGGAGGACACAGTGGTCTAGAAGGGGTCTGGAGACCCTGGTCCTAGTCTCGGTTTCGCCCCTGCTCCCGGAGACCAGCTGCTGCCCGCACCTTGGGCGTTGGTCTGCTCATCTGTATGCTGGCTGAGTTGAGCCGTGGGTACTGAGGATCCGTCTACACAGGCGGAGCCTCAGTAGAGGCTGGATTTAGAATGGCCACTCTTCCTGTCCCCTCCCCTCGTTTGTGACAGGGTCCCTCTTCTCCTTCCCACCACCGCCCACCACCTGGGGACTCAGCCACCGTCCTGTGGCCAACGCCAGGCGGTGAGAGAACGCCCCACCGGACGCGGGCTTGCTCGTTTCTCCGCCGTCAGCAGCCAGCCCGCCGCCAGAGCGCCGCCCTCGGCCTTTCAGCCTGCGCGTCGGCGCCCGCATCCGCGGCGGGGCCGGCTGTGCTGGAGCAGAAAGATTGAGGATCGATTTTCAGCCCCGTCCCGGCCGTGGCGTCAGCAGGGAAGAGAGGCTGTTTTGACTTGTGATGCGGTGGGGCTGGAGGAGAGGCGCTCCGGCCTGGCCCCGCGGAGAGGGGACGCTGTCTTTGAGCCTCCTGGTCCAGGCTGGCCACTCCCCCAAAGGGCCGGCCCTACGCGCCTCTGCTGGGCTTGGAGGATCCCGGCCAAGGGTCCTAGCTCCTCCAGGGGTTATCGATATCGTAAGACCAGTGACATACTATAAGCAGAACGAATATGTAATTAGAACCCAGTCATACCTGGGCCAGAAGGCATCTTAGAATACGTTTGGCTTAAATCTCTCATTTGTAAGTAAGTACAAAACTTTTTTAGTGTGACTTTTTACAAGAGAAAGTATAACAACAGAAATGAAATAATTCATATTTTAAGTCAAGACAAGAAAAATTTAAACAAAAAAATTTTCTCTGCCCGTTTTTGCCTCCTCTCTGCTCTCTGTTGTGCATTATGCCTTAATCAGACCTCCCCAATGGCAGAAATACCCTCTTAGCAATAAAAATTAAGTTTTCTTCTGGTATCAGCCCTATAGCTCCCCAGACAGTAACATTTTTTTCTCAATTCTGTAAGGACGACCTTACAGGTCACAATGTTCTACCACTTGCCCTGCATGTGCAGACATCTTGATGAACTTTATGTACAAATGCCAATATATTATCTCCCTTAAAGATATCAACTAGTGGAGACTGGTCAGATGATCTGGAAAGATACTGGGCACCGCATAATGGAAGTTCTTAGCTTAAATACTTACTTATGATCCTATTGATGTTACTTGCTATATTACTTTTATTTTGCCAATTTTATACGGTTATTATTTCTTGCATTACCAGATGTGTGACTGAGCCTCCAGTAACATTAACAATGATTAGGTGACTTGAAACAATTGACCAAATTGGAGAAGGCAATGGCACCCCACTCCAGTCCTCTTGCCTGGAAAATCCCCTGGGCAGAGGAGCCTGGTAGGCTGCAGTCCATGGGGTCGCTAAGAGTCGGACACGACTGAGCGACTTCACTTTCACTTTTCATTTTCACGCATTGGAGAAGGAAATGGCAACCCACTCCAGTGTTCTTGCCTGGAGAATCCCAGGGACGGGGGAGCCTGGTGGGCTGCTGTCTATGGGGTCGCACAGAGTCGGACACGACTGAAGAGACTTAGCAGCAGCAGCAGCATAGTCCTATAAGATCAATGATTGTAATAGTGTAGCTCTAGATACAGAAAGAAGCAATAAGAGAGAACCATTTTTCTTGGATCATAAAAGACCAGTAAACTGGTGATTCAGAGGCTTTTGACTACTGTTAAAAAGTAGCCAAGTCCAGTAACAGCACATGGAGTGGCCTATCAATAAAGTCCTCACCTGACCTGGGAATGAACATTCCTAACACCATGGGACGAACTGGTCACAAAATGCCTCCCAAACCTTGGTCGAAATTAAGACTGAAGGGAAAGAAAGGAAGTGCAAGTGCTGGTCGCTTCAGTTGTGTCTGACTGTTTGCAATGCCATGGACTGTAGCCCACCAGGTTCCTCTGTCCATGGAATTCTCCAGGCAAAGATACTGGAGTGAGTAGCCATTCCCTTCTCCAGGGAATCTTCCGAACCCAGGGATCAAACCCACATCTCCAACCCACATCTCCTGCATTGCAGGCAGATTCTTTATCATCTGAGCCACCAGGGAAGCCCATGAAGGGGAAGGGATGGCAACATAAAGAATGTTGCCCACAACCTAGTGCTACATGAATCCAGTCATTGGCCTATTCGGGGCTGCTGACCTAAACACACCCTGAAAGGAATTCAGGGTGAAGTTCAGGATGAAGCACTCTGTGCTCTGGGAAAACTGACAGAACTGGCCCTCAGATACAAATTTTCAGGAGAAATTTTTTATGAACCTGGATTCTGGCATCTTCTCATGCTTAGGAAAGCACTAATATAGTTAACTAAGATGTCTGTTCCTCATGCAGCAACCTTCGACCGAGATGTGTGCTTGATTGCATGTACCTCTTTCACCAAAATCACATACTTCAAATCACAAAATACCCCCTTACTTCTTCAGAACAGTTCTCTGAGCTCTCTGAGAGACTGTCTTCTGGGTTATAATCCTCAGTTTGGCTTGAATAAAATGTTCTATTTCTTTCTTAGATTGACTATTGGTTAATTTATTTTTGTTGACAGAAAGATACATCCCACTGGAACATTTACATATTATGTCCAAATGATACAAAATTTTACATTTAGAAAGGATATTAGAGGTCTTCCAGCTCACTCCCTCATTTCAGTTATTGTGACTTAGTGGCAGAGAAGAGCATCATCTTAATAGAAATGCAAATAAACCCACACACTCCAGAAGAAAGTAAAAAATTTTTTCTTCTAGTGTATGTCCTGATTTTGAGGGAAAAGTGTGTATGTGTGTGTGTGTTAGGCACTCAGTCATGTCCAACTCTTTGCAACCCTATGGACTATAGCCTACCAGGCTCCTCTGTCCATGGGATTCTCCAGGCAAGAATACTGGAGTGGGTTGCTATTTTCTTCTCCAAGGGATCTTCCCTACCCAGGGACTGAACCTGGTTTCCTGCATTGCAGGCAGTTTCTTTATCATCTGAGCCACCAGGGAAGTACCAGGGAAAAGTACAGAGGCTTGCAAAAAGTGTTTAGCAGACTTAAAATGTATTTCAAATTTAAGACTGTTTACAATAAAATATGCATTTAGTATAGAGTATCTTTATAGTGTTGTGGGATCATTAAATTTTAACCTCCAAGTGTTTGTCTATCTTGTAAGGACCTGACTGCACACAGGCAAGGCTGTGTGAATAAATTGTGGTCACCCTAAGAATCTGAGGATTAGGTCATTCATACCAAAATGCTAATATGTGACTGAGAATTGCAGAGAGGATAAGTTAGATGGTATCCGAGGGATGTATTTGAAAGGAGTGGTGTGTTAGGGGGTGGAAGGTGTGGACAGGGGCACAGCAGGGGTGGCACAGTGTGGTTCTGTTCTTAGGGGACAAACTTTACATTGCAGAATTGTTGCTCTAGCACATGTAAGAAGTGTCAGACCTCAATAAATAGACGCAGCTCTGGCTCTGTTCTAATCAGCCCCTTCCTCCTAAGTCACCAATCCTTCAGTCCCTTGGGTTTTCAGGGTCTTGATTCCAGCAAGAGACAGATACAAAGATGGATCTATTTATGGAGAGAGCGAGAGGTGTGATCTCAATTTGAGGAGCTCAGATTCCTTCCTTTTCTTTGCATCTGGCAACACTATTTCTAAATAATGGAACTCCATGACCAACAAGTGAGGACTGGCATGCAAAGACAGTATCACAACAGAAGACTGTGCAGTCCGAAAAACACACAAGAAAACTACCTAGAGACGTGGAACAACACTCATGATATGTTGTTAAATAAATTTAAAAAGCAAATTTACAGAACAGTATATACAGTGAAATTAATTTGTTCTGAAAATATGAAGAGACAAAGGAAGGAAATATGGAGACTTATTAACATCCTTGTGAGCTAAATTAGGGAAGAGATTATTAGTGACAGTTCCACAATGCTGAAAACAAACAACAGGAAAAACAAAATTACCTGAGATTCATGGGGATTAAGCAATTTACTTGCCCAATATTATATAACTGGCAATCGACAAAGCCTTAGCTGGAACCGGATTTCACATTCTTGATTCAATATTCTTCCACTGCACCATTCTAATCCACTCCTTCTCAGATCGTTGTTGTCCCTCTTATGTATATATATTTCAGGAAGGGTATGTTCCTTTCATGTAGCCATACTGACATGGCCACGGGGTCATTTGGGTGCCATCCTCCTGGCTTCCTGAATCTCTCATGGGCAAGTGGTGTTGGCAAGCTGCCAGGCACTTTATGCACACACTCTTTGCACCTCACCTCTCAGAGCTGGTGGGGACCTTGAGAACTACTTAGCAAATGAGAAAACCAAAGGTCAAAATAAAGTGAATAGTGTTTACCCCTGGCTGGGAATGGACACTCCCAAGGGCCTCTTTGAGTCCCCATTACCTCACTTTGTAGAATCTACTCTGAAATAATGCTGTTGTCTTTTGAGGCCATCCCAGAACAACAACCCCACCTTAAACTTGGAAGAAAGAGGCCAGGCAATTCTCCTTTTCTGATAGAATTCTCAGTTGATGTGCCTGGGTTAGGACCTCACGTACTTGTAGCCCACTAGGCTCCTCTGTCTATGGGATTATCCTGGCAAGAATACTGGAGTGAGCTGCCATTTTCTCCTCCAGGGCATCTTCCTGACCCAGAGACTGAACTCTAGTTGAACCTGCATTGGCAGGCAGATTCTTTACCACTTGAGCAACCCAGGAAGCCCCTTGGGTCAGAAAGAAGGGGTTTAATAGATGTGGATGCAGATGTTTTGAGTGGAGAATGTGCTAGCTTACTGGATCTCAAAATATTTGGGAGCTAAATAGACAAACAAGAGAGAGGTGAATAAAAGGTATTTGCCAAAGCTGTTCATTAAATCCTCTTAACAATTTCCACAAATGTTTTTCTCACTCATAGGACAAATTTTGTGAGACTTAGAAAGGGGAAGCAACTTGGCCAAGTCACATTGTAACAAATGATAGAGAAAGAATTTAAACCTAGAGTGAATTGTTCCCAGAAGACTTCACCGGTATACTGGAGATTTTTGCTGTTTTTATTGTTGCTCTGGCCATCTGATGCAAAGAGCCAACTCATTGGAAAAGACCCTGATGCTGGGAAAGATTGAGGGCAGGAGGAGAAGAGGGATACAGAGGATGGGATGATTGGATAGCATCACTGACTCAATGGACACAAATTTGAGCAAAATCCAGGAGACAGTGAAGGATGGGGAGCTGGCATGCTGCAGTCCATGGGGCTACAAACAGTGGGACATGACTTAGTCACTGAACAACAAAAACAATTGTTACATCTTTCTAGCTATAATAGATCAGTAAAGATTCTGTATCTTTAACAAAAGACTTGACTCTGGGTGGCTTAATAAAAACTGCAGAATTAGTGTCTCTGCCATACCAATTGGATTCATTCTTCATTTTTGTCAAATGAAAGATTAATAATTCTAAGCTTCCTCCAATCCATGCTACTCTGTGCAGTGGGAGTGATCTTGGAATACAGGAATTTGGTCATTTCATGTTCTTGTTTAAGTTACTTCAATGGCTTCCTTTGCTGTGAAGGTCAAGACCACAGTTGTTGTCATGGTCTACAAGGCCCTGCCTGTTTCAGTCCCTGCCAGCTCCCAACCTCATTTTCTGCTCCACAGCCCATCACTCTCATTCCTCCAGCCATGACTATGTCCTGTTCTTCCAGCCTCTGGGCCTTTGCTTCTGTCATTCCTTCCCCTGGGAATCTGCTTATCTTTATCCTCTGGTATGTTTGTCCTGCTCGTTATTTGGATCTCAGCACATCTATCATTTACTTAAGGAAAATTCCCCTGAATCCTCCCTACCTGCTCCCCATCCACCCACACCTGATTAGGTCCCCTAAGCTGATCTCATAGAATTATACTTTCCCATAATTACATTTAAGTTCTAACAGAATATTCATTTCTGTAATTGTTTACTGCTTGTCTCCTTCGCTAGACAGTAGGCTCCATGGGGATGAGGGCTGTTTGGTTCTCTGTTGTATCTCCAGTGGACACACAATGCCTTACATATAGTAAACACTCAATAAATATATGACGAATGAACACCAATAAGGACTTCCCTGGTGATGAAATGGTTAGGAATCTGCCAGCCAATGCAGGGGACATGAGCTCTGTACGTGGTCTGAGAAGATTCCACATGCCACAGGGCCGCCCCTAAGCCTGTGCACCAAAGCTACTGAATCTGTGCTCTAGGACCAGGAAGCTGAAGTTACTGAGTCCACATGCTGAAACTGCTGAAGCTCAGGCACTCTAGGGCCTGTGCTCTGCAACAAGAGAAGTCGCTGCAATGAGAAGCCCGCACACCGCAGCTAGAGAGTAGCCCCTGATCTCCACAACTAGAGGAAGCCTGTGAGCAGCAGTGAAGACCCAGCACAGCCAAAAATAAATACATAAATAAAATAAAAAAGAATTAAAAGTAGAATACAAATAAAAAAGCAGACATTCCAAATGGTGAAATTATATCTATAAATTACGTTTGAGTAACTGTAGATCATTACTGCTGAGGTACTCTTTCATGTATCAAAGTCACTGATGACATATACATCGACACCTTTCTTAGAGAGTCAATAGAGTCCAATCGTTTCTTAATAATAATACCAAAAGTAATAGCTAGCATTTACTGAGCACTTCTGATGTGCCAGACTGTACCAATACCTAAAATTTAGCCCAACTCAACAACCTATTAGGATGGTACATTTATTACTCCCATTTTTATAGATGAGATAACTGGTAGTTTTAAGTCTTCCCTTTTTAAATACATCATGGGAATTCAGATTCCCTTGTTCTGAGAAAGGTGATTTGATGAGTTTCAAATGTCAAAAGAACTTTCAGGTAAATAGTAAATTGGCCAGATCCTTTTAAAATTCCGAGATAGATACTCCAGACTGAGATCACTCACACCTTTACCTGCACTGCCTGCCCTCACTGGCTGCTAAAAGCTAGAAATGCCAGGGGTAATGAGTCAAACAGTGTCCCACTGGCCTTCTCTGATTCTCCTTGTCCATGTTCGGATATTGGAAAGTCAAGTAAAATGAGCATAAGGCCAAGGGCAAAGCAGCCTTGAAGGGATAATAAACCTGCAACCTGAGGAGAGCAGAAGGGAAGAGAATGGACCTACCCACTTATGCTTTGATGATGTGATCATGGAGTGACAGTGTTTGTAGGAAGTGCACCTATCAAAAAACAAGATTAATTTGACAAAATACTTAAGTAATAGTGCCTTATATTTGTACAGGGCTTGCCAGTTTGTAAAATAGCTGTCACATCCATGACTTAATTTGATTCTCATAACAGCTCATGAAAAGTGGACATTATGAACATCTCATTAAAGATGAGCAAACAGAGGCTCCATAATGGTAAGGTCCCTGATTGAGGTCACACCCTCAAGTCAGGGCACAAGCCTGGCTCGGTTCCAGAGTTTATGGTTCCCTAGGCTTCTGCCACTCTGTGCACACAGCCTTCAGAGACAGCTCTCAGAGGGCAGCTCTTGTTGATGCTCAGAACAATTCTGATATGGGTGCCCCTCTTGGAGCCAATTTCTGAGCTGTCCAAGAAAACCAATTACACCCGACTTGGCAATAAAATCTTGTTACTTAGCTTAATCATTACCTTCACCAGACTTAGCTGGTTCTTAGCAACTTGGACCTATTTATGAAAATAAAATCCTCTTTCAAAGATGGAAATTTTGCCAAAACTCATATTCAACGAATGGCAAATACAGATAAATGCCTGGGATCATGTTTACCAAATAATTAGTGATAAACTTTTAGGTATTTATAAGCAATCTTTTAATTTTTGTTTCTTTTTCTATATTACTTGAAATCACTGTAATAAACCATGTTTCATTTTAGTGAGAAAAATAGAAAGGAATTTCTTAAATGAAGAAAAAATGACAGAAGCAAATATGCCAAAATAATAACAGCAGCTAATTCTGAGTTGTAGATATAGTTGGTTGTCATTTGTGTATGTTTTCCTTAACCCAATTCCTCAACGATCTTTTGAGCAACAGAAGCATCATGGAATAAGTGGAAAGCCTTTCAAAAGCCTTTTCTTAAAAGGAGACCACACTCATATGGCTGTGTACCCAACAGCATGTTGGTAGAAAATCAGTAAGTTATTTTATACTTCATTCGTAGTCCAACTGTCCAGCTGCACCCTTGGGTCCCACCAGGAGGCAGAGGGCTATAATCATAACAAGGCCCAGCTCACACATATGTGCAGGCAAGGATCTTTCTCCATTTGTTAGATGGTGCAGCTTCCATGTTTGAGAAAGTAGCAAAGGCAAGGCTAAAACTACTTCCTCCTTTCTTCTACCCTCCCCCTTACAGGTCCAGAAAACTCTGGTTCATGTCCTTTCAGTGATACAGATTAGTCTCTTGGTGATGCATTCCACACTCCTGAGGTTAATAAATGACTCTGAAGAAAAGCAAGTCATTTATCATGGTCTTTTGTGTGACCCTCAGTCCAGTCCATGAAAAAATACTGTGCTATGGGCGCTTTTGAACAAGGCTTTGGCCTCACTGACCCAATGCCACGTGTCCAGTTAGGGGACACGTTCTTTTTTGGTCATTTTCATTCCAAGGACTACTTAGCAGCCAAGAGAGATTTTATTTGGCTAAATTTTAGCCATTAGAGTCTAACCTGTAAAGTGTTTCTATATAGTCCAAGTTCAAAGTGAATGACAACTGAACTTACTTGAATAGTTGGTCACTGTTCCCTGCTGGTCTAGAGTTGGGACTCAGATGTGGCATTAGATGATCCTGATGTTTCCAGCCCAGCATTCCCACCTCCCACCCAGCCCACTATCTCCCAGAGGTTTATAAACATTCTTAACGAAGAGGGAACAATAAGGTTGTGTCTCTATCCTCTTGTCCGTGACACACAATGAGAAACAGGAGAACTGGGTTCTCTTCTAACTCTGAAACTGCTTGTCCACCACTTCCTCTCCCATTTAAGATGCCATAAAACTACTATGGCATATTTTAGAGAGGATCTGAAGAAAGCTTTTTTCCCCTTTTTTAGAAGACAGAACAAAATAAAGATTTTAATGGGTAAAATATATACTCTCCATTAAAGAATCTTCAAATGGATACTGTAGGTAGAAAAAAAGAACATAGTCATAGTAGAGTAGAGTAGACTCAACAAACCTAAAAGAAAAAATGACAGACTCTGGCGCAGCAATCAGAGGGACAAAGAGATAAGGAAACAGTGAATAAAACAACAAAAATGCAAAAATGCAGGCCCTTCTAAAAGTCACCTTGGAGTTTTTCAGAAGAGGGGATGACACAGGATCAAGTGTTGAGCTAAATGTGAGCAGACAATGCCCTGATACAGGTCCGGGAAAACAGGCAGAATCTGGTTGAGAGCAGCAACCACATGCGAGAAATGAGAAAGGCATCTTCAAGTGGAGGCTTGTGCCTCTTAGAAACCATAGTGAAATAGTCAGGTGCCACCCTGAGCAAGTCATCCTAGAGTATCCTTGACCTTTTCTTGCTGAGGTCGTCAAAATGGCAGAGAATAAATGATTTCAGTAGTTCAGACAGGTGATTTTTTTCAAGTATTTTTAAAAAAGTCTTTATTGAATTTGTTACAATATTGCTTCTATTTTCTGTTTTGGTTCTTTGACCTTGAGGCATGTGGGGTCTTGCTCCCTGACTAGGGATTGAACCCTCAACCCCTTTACTGGAAAGTGAAGTCATATTCACTGGACCACCAGGGAAGTCCAAGATAGGTGTTTCAGACACTGGCTTAGTAGCAGCGCATAAATAGAAAAAAAAAAAAGAAGAGTCTATAATGCCTCATAAAGACAATATGAGCCTCGGGGTCAGGTGATTACTAAAGCAATGGATCGTTAGCAAGGACCAAGGGAACCAAGAACCTTATCAGCCTCGTCTTGGCCTAGACTTCATACGTGGTATGGTGTCCATGTATATGTACTTCACTCTTAGAGAAGAAGACCCAGACAATGAAAGCTTGGAAAGGAAACCATGGAGAGGAAACAACTGTGGGACTGCTGAGAGTTTGCCTGGAGAAAACAATTCTCACTTGGACCATGATTGGGATCTTCAGGATGCTAAGAGAAGTCTTAGACTTTTTTTCTAGATGAGTATGGGGAATAGGGCTGGCCAGACAGGCAAAAATTCCAGGGAGACAGATATTGGTGTGATGTAAGGAAGAATATTCTAACCATCAGAACTGCAGAGCAATGCACTAGGTTTCCAACAGAAGTCAAGTCTCTCATTACAACAAGAAGGACTATTCAACAATGGAAATAATACCTCCCAAAGTGAAGGTGAGAAATTCAGAAAGAGGCTAGATGATCAGGTGAGAGGGAAACAGAGAGGTCGCTGGCACAAGGGTGAGTGCAGACATTAGATGCAGGTCCAACTAGAAGAACTTGCAACTCTAAGAACCATCTCAAATTTATACTGAGCATTTTTCTCTCTTGAAACTTGAAGTTCTTTTACCTCTAGTCTCACAAGATTCAGTGAATCACAGACAGTGTTAGGCAACTTGCTTAAAAATTGTTTGCAGCCAGTTCAGATCAAAACTCTTCCTAGGGACTTCCTTCTTGGTCCAGTGGTTAAGGATCCGCCTGACAATACACAGGACATGGGTTGGCTCTCCGGTCTGGGAAGATTCCACATGTCTCCGAGCAACTAAGCCCATGTGCCGTAACTACTGAGCCCATGAGCTGCAATTACTGAAGGCCACACACCCTAGAGCCTGTGCTCCACCATAAGAGAAGCCGCTGCAATGAGAAGCCCGCCCACTGCAACGAAGAGTAGCCCCGCTCACTGCAACTAGACAAAGCCCTTGCAAAGCAATGGAGGACCTAGTGCCACCAAACAAAAACAAAACAAACAAAGAAAACCTTCCCAGGAGCTCCTAGTTTGGGCCTCTCATGAGCCCCAACAGTGATGCTGTCCACAGGGCAGCACAGCCTTTCTGTGCACTTGTCAATTGGTGGCCAGCGGGCTCTGGGCCTCTGAGAACCATCAGTGGCTTCAAAGGGTTTAACCTATTGCAGGTTAAAGCAATGAGTTATATTGTTGTTAGTGGGGATGACAGAAGTCATCCTTTGCAAAAGTAGACTTAATATTCTTAGTTTAGAAATCATAACATTTACTTTGACAATGCAAATAACACTGAAGGAGAGTGATTTAAAAATTTTTTAAGGTCTAGCTTTTGAACGGATTTCTCTGGTGGCTCATAGGGTAAAGCATCCGCCTACAGTGTGGGAGACCTGGGTTCTATCCCTGGGTCGGGATGATCCCCTGGAGAAGGAAATGGCATCCCACTCCAGTACTCTTACCTGGAAAATCCCATGGACGGAGGAGCCTAGTAGGCTACAGTCCATGAGGTCGCAGAGTCAGACACGACTGAGCGACTTCACTTTCACTTTTACTTTTGAATAGCTGAAAAACATTTAGTTTAAAAGAGCTTTTTGGATTGCTTTTTTAATGCTTGCATTTTTTCCCCTTAATGCCTTAAAAATATACAACTGTGATATGTTCCCTTTGACACATGGTACTATTTCCGTTTCTCTTGAAACATTGGGCATAATATCATTTACTCTGCGATCTGGGCTCCAGTGAGCTGGTAGGATCAGATGTATCAGTCTGAGAAGCTAAGTTTTATTATTAAAATGAAGCTTCATCATTAAAATAAGCCAAAGACAAAACAACAACAACAAAACCACCCAAACCCTTCCTAGGAATATAGTTCTCTATGGTTTCTATGCACTTATACCTATGAAGCTACTTGAGTTTACCCAGAGACAAGATACTATATAAATCTAAGACAAGTTTTCCAGATTTTATACAGTAAATAAATTGAATCAAGCAGTCCTAAAAACAAATTTGTGAAATAAAGTAAATGAATGAATTCTGTTACTCTGGTTGACCTTTGGCAAGTCACTCCTGCTGTCTGGGCCCCACTGGACCAGCGAAGATCACCTCTGCAGATCTTTCCAGCTCTGACATGTTGTACACTACCAAAGCTAGAGGCAGCTTTAAGACGTGACGCCCCAGAGAGCCAGCTAGCCCTTGACTGGGAGGTGGTTGGCAGCAGGTATGAAAGAGGGGGGAAAAACTCACACCCTTCTTATTTTTATCAGTTGCTTATTCACCTTGTTGATGAGTAAAAACCCAAATTTGAAAGCGCCATATGATTCCAGTCCTCTGTGTAGAGTAACTCTTTGGCTCTCTTTGGCACTTCTGGTATTGCCTTCCCTCCAGCACGGCAAAGCCCCAGCCTCGTCCTCCTCCAGTGACTCTCCCTGTCCCACCCCTGCCACCTTGCAGGCCTGAGCCCAAGTCAAAGCCTCTGACTTCTGGAGTTGCAGCTCCTGAAGTGAGGAAGGTGACTTTGAGCCTTGTTTGCTTGTAATACTTCCCCCTTTCCTTTCTACTTTAAGACTAAATCCAGTTTATCTGCTTCATAGGAAACTTGCATTAAGCCTGTCACTTCTTAGAGCTTGGCTTTCTGGTTTATACAGCACTTACTGTCTTACCTGGCAGAGGCCCATCACTATTTGGAACAGATCTTCACAAGGAACTGTGGTTTAAATGGCCATGCTGCCACTTCTCCTTCCCAAAGCTGCATGGGTCTGTTATCCTTCCCCTCAGTGTTCTTTGTGGGATGCAAACTGAATGATCAGCCCCACCTGATGTGTTTGTTTACTCATGGCTCCCGTCATACTTTTCTGTGAATTCCTTACATTGTTCATTGTCTCGAACCTCCTGCATTTCCCTCTTTTTCCATTCTCTCATGTTTGGAGGTAGCTGACTGTCATCCTCCAGGGATGATACTCATTGGTTAGCTGCTGTCACTCTTTGGAGTTTTCCTCCTTCCTTCTCAGGCACTTTAATAATTTTGTTGCCTTGTCTCTGTTCTGCCCACTGTTAGGATGTTTTAAAGAGAGTATTAGGACAGTTTTTTCAAAGCATGATTCCAAAACCAGCAGCATCAGTATCACCTGAGAACTTCTTAGAAATGTGAATTCTCAGGTTCCAACTCAGACCTTCTGAGTTATAATCTCTGGAGTGGGACCCAACAATGTGTGATGCTGATACCCATCCATTGCATTATGACATGGCTTTGGTTGGGGACTCACAACTACTCAAATCTTTCCCTCAAGATTTCAGAGGAAAACGCACGTGCAGAGAATATTAGTTGGGCTTTGCCGCTCAACCCCAATGTCAAACCCTAGTGACTGAAGGGTGGCCCACACAGAGGATCCTCTTTCTCCACTATGTTAGCCTAAGTAATCTAGACTAAGGCAAGCAATCCTGCCTCTTCGTCCGAGGTTAACTTTGAGTTGAGTTCTTTCCAATCAAGTACGAGAAAAGTGGACTCCAAAATACACAAAGACTTGGTGCTAGAGGTGCTGAACACAGCATGTAATGATAAAATGTTAAAAGCCTTCCCTTTAAAATCAGGACCAAGACATTAACATTTAACATTTTGCCTGAAGTTTTAGACAGTTTAGTAACTTAGTGAAAAGATATAAGTGTAAGGTTTAGAAAAAAAATAAAATTATCATTAACTATAGACAACATAAGTCTTAGAATCTATGTTCAAATAATTGGAATTACTAAGAGAAATTAGCAAAGTTACTAGACATACTATAATACAAAAAAGTCAATTGAATTTCTATTAATCATCAGTAACAGAAATATATACTTTATAAGCAGATATTATTTATACTAGAAAAAAGTAAGTTTCTCAAAAATAGAATGAATTATAGATGTGCAAGAACTTCATGGAAAATTTCAAACATTATGGAAAAACTTTGAAGAAAATTTAAATAAAAGGAGATCTCTTTTGTGTTCATGGGTATGTTGTGATATCAATATTGTTATGATGTCAATTCTTCCCAAATAGATCTATAAATTCACTGCAATTCTAATAAAAGTCTCAACAGGCATATGTGTGCATGTGTGTACTTGATAGTAGGTATGTGTGTTGCATGCGCACAACTTGACAAACTTCTGAAAATTATACGGATGAGCAATGGGCTGAGAATAGTCAGTACTCCTGAAGAAGGATATAGAAGGGAGACTCACCCTACCAGATGCCAAAACAACATTATGCTGGAATAATTGAGACAATTGATAATGGCAGAGAAGACAAATATTACAGAACAGAGAGCCCCAAAGCAGATTCATGCGACATGGATGATTCATGAATAACTGGCAGCATTTACACTAGTAGGAGAAAGGGCAGACTATGCAATAAGAGTACTAGGACAACTGGTTAACCATGTGGGAAAAAATCAACTGGATACGTACTCAGATTATACACAAAAATCAATTGCAAGTGGCTTGAAGATTTAAATGTGATAGACAAAAAATTTTAAAATTTAGGAGAAAATATAGAATGTCTTTATAACCTTAAATATAGAAAGATTTCTTAAGTAAAAAAAGCACAAACAACAAAAGAAAAATGATAAATTCAACTATATTAAACTAAGAACTACCATTCGTATAAAGGTCCTATAAAGTGAAAAGGTAAGCTGCAAGTAGGAAGAGGATAGTTGCAGCAATGTAACTCAAAAAAAGTGGTATCCAGAACATACAACATCCCTATTGTAAGAAAAATAGAAACCTCCCAATAGGAAAATAATGGGCAAAAGACATCAACAGACATTTCATAGAGGAAAAAATCAGTTGACAAGGAAAGAAACATATACACATTTATAATCAAATTAAAATCACAATTTGGCGGCAACTTAACTGTTGGCAATGATGTGAATAAATGAGAAGTCTCATACATTAATGGCAGAAGTCTGAATTGGTAAAATCACTTTGCAAATCCATCTCACATTATCTAGTAAACATGAAAATGTGCATACCTTAAGCCCAGCACTTCTACCCATAGGTAAAATACACTAGAGATTTTTGGACAGTATGTCAAGGAGTCATGTACAAAAATATTATAACAACATTTTTTTTTAAACAACAGCAGGAAACTACAAATATTAGTTGCTGGTCGACAGGAAGATATATACATTTTAGTACACATGAACAATAAAATTCCATATAGCAGTGAAAATGAATGAACCATAGCTATTGCCATTAACATGTATTACTCTCACAAATAAAATATTTTTAAAAATGTACATTGAAGAAGAATGCAAAGACCATGACTCCATTTATACAAAGTTCAAAACAATGCAAATTAAACAATTTAGGGATTGTTTAGGGAAACACTGGTGTTTCTCATAAAGGGTAAAATATGTATTTTTTAAAACATAAATCTCTCATCCTAAAAAACGAGCATTAACAGAAAACCAGAAATTATGGACTGTTTTCCTATGGAAAAAAAAACAAAAAGAACTTCTACATCATGCTGTAAATTGAATATTAATAAAACCAATAGAAATCCTAATAAAAACATTAACATAATCACAACACACATTATATTCTTAATAAAAAAATACTACTGCAAATGCTGGGCTTCCCAGCTGGCACTAGTGGTAAAGAAACCTCCTGCCAATGCAGAAGATATAAGAGATTCAGGTTCGATCCCTGGGAGCATCCCCAGGAGGAGGAAATGGCTACTCACTCCAGTATTCTTGCCTGGAGAATCAAATGGACAGAGGAGCCCGGTCGGCTACAGTCCATGGGGTCAAAAACAGTCAGGACATGACTGAAGTGACTTAGCATGAGTGCATGCTCTACAAACATGAGAAAAGAGAAAGACAGCTTTTTACGAGAAGGTTTAAAAAAGGTTGAGAAAGCTGCCTCAGGACAAAATGCCTGAAGATCAGGGCATGTGTAACAAGCACTTTCCATACAGGATATGATGCCAAAGTTAGCCAAGAGGAGAACTTGGCGTGGATGAGCCTGGTGAGCAGAGATTCAGAGCATGCCGCATCCAGCTGTGTTAATATACTCTGTGGTCAATTGCTGATCCTTGGTGATACAGAACATTTATGTGTGGGTAAAAATATTGTATAAACAATGTGACATCTGTATATATTGACACAATTTTTTTATTTATTGCAATGTAAATATTTACTGATGTTTGTTTATTAAATACTTATTGATTGTATATGAACCAGCATTTATTACAATAACACTAAGTTGTAGCATAATGAACAATTGAACACGTGTATCCCATAAAACTATAAGGTAAGGGAATGTGAAATACAAATTTGGGAGTGGAAAAATGAGTAGGACTTGATTAGAGGCACATACGGGCCCCAAAAAACTAATTTTCTTAAGCTGGATTTTAAGTAATCAGGAATCCATTCTATTATTATTTTTTAAACTATCATGTTTTTGCTGACTGTATAGAGCTTCTCCATCTTTGGCTGCAAAGAATACAATCAATCTAATTTCAGTGTTGACCATCTGGTGATGTCCATGTGTAGAGTCTTCTCTTGTGTTGTTGGAAGAGGGTGTTTGCTATGACCAGTGCGTTCTCTTGGCAAAACTCTATTAGCCTTTGCCCTGCTTCATTCCTTACTCCAAGGCCAAATTTGCCTGTTACTCCAGGTGTTTCTTGACTTCCTACTTTTGCATTCCAGTCCCCTATAATGAAAAGGACATCTTTTTTGGGTGTTAGTTCTAAAAGGTCTTGTAGATCTTCATAGAACTGTTCAACTTCAGCTTCTTCAGCGTTACTGGTTGGGGCATAGGCTTGGATTACTGTGATATTGAATGGTTTGCCTTGGAAATGAACAGAGATCATTCTGTTTGTTTTTGAGTATTG
>NW_011494604.1:306646-319071 GCF_000754665.1 Bison bison bison | reverse complement strand
TGGGCACTTACCGACCTGGGGAGTTCCTTTTTCAGTATCCTATCATTTTGCCTTTTCATACTGTTCATGGGGTTCTCAAGGCAAGAATACTGAAGTGGTTTGCCATTCCCTTCTCCAGTGGACCACATTCTGTCAGACCTCTCCACCATGACCTGTCCATCTTGGGTGGCCCCACACGGCATGGCTTAGTTTCATTGAGTTAGACAAGGCAGTGGTCAATGTGATCATACTGGCTAATTTTCTGTGATTATGGTTTCAGTGTGTCTGCCCTCTGATGCCCTCTCGCAACACCTACCGTCTTACTTGGGTTTCTCTTACCTTGGATGTGGGGTATCTCTTCACAGCTGCTCCAGAAAAGTGCAGCCACTGCTCCTTACCTTGAACAAGGTTGCCCATCCTGACCTTGAACGTGGAATAGCTCCTCTTGGCCACTGCCCCTGACCTCAGACTTGGGGTAGCTCCTCTTGGCCACTGCTCCTGACCTTGGACATGCGGTAGTTTCTCTAGGCCGCCGCCCCTGACCTTGGGCATAGGGTAGCTCCTCTCGGCTGCGTGGTCTGTCGCAGCCGCCGCAGCAAAAACAAGACCGGGAGCTGACTGTGGCTCAGATCATGAACTCCTTATTGCCAAATTCAGACTGAAATTGAAGAAAGTAGGGAAAACCACTAGACCATTCAGGTATGACCTAAATCAAATCCCTTATGACCATACAGTGGAAGTGAGAAATAGATTTAAGGGACTAGATCTGATAGACAGAGTGCCTGATAACTATGGACGGAGGTTCGTGACATTGTACAGGAGACAGGGATCAAGACCATCCCCATGGAAAAGAAATGAAAAAAAGCAAAATGGCTGTCTGAGGAGGCCTTACAAATAGCTGTAAAAAGAAGAGAAGTGAAAAGTAAAGGAGAAAAAGGAAAGATATAATCATCTGAATACAAAGTTCCAAAGAATAGCAAGGAGAGGTAAGAAAGCCTTCCTAGCGATCAATGCAAAGAAATAGAGGAAAACAACAGAATGGGAAAGACTAGAGGTCTCTTTAAGAAAATTAAAGATATCAAGGCAACATTTCATGCAAAGATGGGCTCAATAAAGGACAGAAATGATATGGACCTAACAGAAGCAGGAGATATTAAGAAGAGGTGACAAGAATATACAGAAGAACTGTACAAAAAAGAGCTTCACGACCCAGATAATCACGATGGTGTGATCACTCACCTAGAGCCAGACATCCTGGAATGTGAAGTCAAGTGGGCCTTAGAAAGCATCACTACAAAAAAAGCTAGTGGAGGTGATAGAATTCCAGTTGAGCTATTCCAAATCCTGAAAGATGATGCTGTGAAAATGCTGCACTCAATATGCCAGCACATTTGGAAAATTCAGTAGTGGCCACAAGACTGGAAAAGGTCAATTTTCATTCCAATCTCAAAGAAAGGCAATGCCAAAGAATGCTCAAACTACTACACAATTGCACTCATCTCACACGCTAGTAAAGTAATGCTCAAAATTCTCCAAGCCAGGCTTCAGCAATATGTGAACCATGAACTTCCAGATGTTCAAGCCGGTTTTAGAAAAGGCAGAGGAACCAGAGATCAAATTGCCAACATCCACTGGATCATCGAAAAAACAAGAGAGTTCCAGAAAAACATCTATTTCTGCTTTACTGACTACACCAAAGCCTTTGATTATGTGGATCTCAATAAACTGTGGAAAATTCTGAAAGAGATGGGAATACCAGACCACCTGACCTGCCTCTTGAGAAACCTATATGCAGGTCAGGAAGCAACAGTTAGAACTGGACATGGAACAACAGACTGGCTCCAAAGAGGAAAAGGAGTACATCAAGGCTGTATATTGTCAGCCTGCTTATTTAACTTATATGCAGGGTACATCATGAGAAACGCTGGGCTGGAAGAAGCACAAGCTGGAATCAAGATTGCCGGGAGAAATATCAATAACCTCAGATATGCAGATGACACCACCATTATGGAAGAAAGTGAAAAGGAACTAAAAAGCCTCTTGATGAAAGTGAAAGAGGAGAGTGAAAAAGTTGGCTTAAAGCTCAACATTCAGAAAACTAAGATCATGGCATCTGGTCCCATCACTTCATGGGAAATAGATGGGGAAACAGTGGAAACAGTGTCAGACTTTATTTTGGGGGGCTCCAAAATCACTGTAGATGGTGACTGCAGCCATGAAATTAAAAGACGCTTACTCCTTGGAAGGAAAGTTATGACCAACCTAGATAGCATATTAAAAGGCAGAGACATTACTTTGCCAACAAAGGTGCGTCTGGTCAAGGCTATGGTTTTTCCAGCGGTCATGTATAGATGTGAGAGTTGGACTGTGAAGAAAGCTGAGTGCCGAAGAATTGATGCTTTTGAACTATGGTGTTGGAGAAGACTCCTGAGAATCCCTTGGACTGCAAGGAGATCCAACCAGTCCATTCTGAAGGAGATCAGTCCTGGGTGTTCATTGGAAGGACTGATGCTGAGGCTGAAACTCCACTACTTTGGCCACCTCATGCCAAAGAGTTGAGTCACTGTAAAAGACCCTGATGCTAGGAGGGATTGGAGGCAGGAGGAGAAGAGGATGACAGAGGATGAGATGGCTGGATGGCATCACCGACTCGATGGACATGAATTTGGGTAAGCTCCAGGAGTTGGTGATGGACAGGGAGGCCTGGTGTGCTGCGATTCATGGGGTCACAAAGAGTCGGACATGACTGAGCAACTGAACTGAACTGAACTGACTGAAACTATCATGTAAATTATCTCTAGTATGAATGACAAATTTCATAATAAGAAGCCAAGCAAAGGATGTTTGATGCTTTCATAGTAAACATTAGTAAACTAAATAAAATATGAAGTTAGTTATATAATTTACTAAGAAAAAAACTTGACTATTTTTGTTTAAAAACAAAATTTGCTAACTGTAAAATAGGCATGCAATATAAAAAAATATAAAGAAGAAATAGAAAATTAAAATTACCCAAAAAGTCCATCATCAAGAACTTCCCTTTGGTGACTCTATACAGATATGCTGCTGCTGCTGCTGCTAAGTCATGTCAGTCATGTCCGACTCCTAGCAACCCCATGGATGGCAGCCCACAAGGCTCCTCCACCCATGGGATTTTCCAGGCAAGAGTACTGGAGTGGGGTGCCATTGCCTTCTCCGCTATACAGACATAGATGTATAATTTTACAGAAGTGGGATCATCATATATTCCAGTCTGCAACCTCATTTATTTATTGCCATAAATACAGAATAATCATATTCAATGTCTTTATAGTACTTTATGGAATATATGAATCAAAATGTACATAGCTAATGATGTACTGCTGGGCATTTAAGATATTTCTTATTTTTTACTATTACAAACAACATTTCAATGAACCTAGTTTTAAACACTTCTTTTTAACACACGACAGAGATTTCTTAGGATTCATTCTCAGAGGTGGAAATGATGTATCACAAACTATTTTTTTGGGTAGTCAGGGATAATATATATATATATTTTATAGAGGAAATGCTAATTAGTATTTTGTTTTTCTGAGGTTAAACTGTTCCATCTACAACTTAGGTCCTAGAGAAAAAGGCAGGTGTCAGAAAACTCCACACCCCTCTCAGAAGAGTGTGTGGTGAAACTCATTTGTTTGTTTTTTTCATAAAAGAACTGAATTCCTTTTGTGGGGGATTGCTTTTAAATTATGTGAAACAACGCTTCCGGAAGGCCCAAAACAGAAGCTGAAATGATCAGACCAAGGATTACCAGCTAAATGGAGAATATAAATAGTTGAGAGACAAGGTGGGCCCTATTGAAACAGGAAAGGGAAATGCAAAGGGGCTGGTGAAGGAAGCAGCAGACAGATTGTGAGAGTGGTGAGAGAAGAAAGAAAAGCTGAGGCGAGAATGAGGGCTCTTTGCAAAGACGGCTTGAGGCCTGATGGAAGGGGCGGCAGTGTGATGAGTGCAGGAGATCAGTGTGAGTCAACAGCACAGGTGGTTTGGAAGTGACTTGGTCAGAACATCAAAGCACAATAGGCCAATGAGAAAAAGTGAATGAACTCTTGCACTAACCAACCCCTCTCCCACGCACCAAAAACCCCCTAAGACAACAACAACAAAACCGAGAAGATAGAATTTGGTGTCTGGAGAAATGCTTGTTTGTGGGGGAAACTGTAAATATAAAGTGGGAGCACTGGTACACGTTCAAACAACGAGCAGCCACTTTCCTAATTAAAAAATAAACAAATAAATACAAAATTAAAAAACCTCAATGTCAATTTAAAAAGTAATTATTATATACAAAAAAAGATACAAGAAAATAAAAAATCAGTCTTAATTCTATTCCTTTAATCTCACAAACTCTTCATAGTTTTTATATATACTACATATCTGAAATCCTATAGTATGTTATTTATTACATAATGAACACATTTCTATACCACCAAATGTTCTTTTTTTCAAATAATTTATAATGACTGCTTGGTATTTCGCTGTCTGTATGTATCATACTTAATTTAGCCAATTCCTTTCTGTTGGACATGGAGCCTGTTTCAAATTTTTCATATTATGAAAATCGCTGCGCTGAACTTCCTTGATATCCCAGGTGGCTCAGTGGCCAATGCAGGAGACTCAGGAGAAGCCAGTTTGATCCCTGGGTCAGGAAGATCCCCTGAAAGTAGAAAATGGTAACCCAGTCCAGTATTCTTGCCTGGAAAATTCCATGGACAGAGGACCCTGGCAGGCTACAGTCCATGGTGTTGCAGAGAGTCAGACACAACTGAGCACAGCACAGCAGAACTTCCTTAGGGTTAAATCTTTACACTTACTAATGATCATTTCCTTAGCATAACTTTAGGCATGGAAATTGTTAAAGTGTAAGAACATTTTAAAACTTTTAATATGCATTGCCAAATTGCCCTCCAGAAAGGGTGTACCCATTGACACTGTCACAACCATGTATACGAGAGCTTTGGCAAAGTCATATTTTCTGAAGGATGGAAGAAAGTTCCCAGAAACAAAATTTTGATTATGAGCTTTTGAATCTAGCCTGTTCTACTTGCTGGCCATAGACCTCAGGCAAGTCATTTAACCTCCTAAACCTCAGTTTCCCCACTGTATTGTGATAAAACCTAACTAAAGTTTTTGACAGGCTTAAACAAAACAATATCAGATCAGATCAGATCAGTCGATCAGTCGTGTCCAACTCTTTGCGACCCCATGAATCGCAGCACGCCAGGCCTCCCTGTCCAAATGCTTAGTACCACGACTGATAACATTGTAAATCCTGAGGAAACAGTAAAGGGCAGTCCTCAGAATGACTTTTATCCTAGGGTTTCACTCGGAAATCTTCCAAGAATATGGAATGAGGCTCCAAGGTGAAGGAATGGAGGTCCCAGGAGACACTGAAGGAAGGTGTCGGGATCACCCCAGAGTTGGCTCATAACCAGGGTCACAAAAAGCCTTCTGAATGAGAAACCTGACTGAATCTAAAATCATGGACTAATGGAGGTGCAGTTTAGCAGTGCAGCTCCGTGAGGCAGACACAACCAGCACTTTCATACTAATGGACAGGGAGGAAATGAAAGCATCACAGAAATCTCACCCTTCACTACGAGGCCCAGCTGCTCAGCAGACCCTTTACAAATCTGGGGGAAATTACAAAAGGACTATTACAAGCCCTGAGACGTGTAAGCCATCAGAGTCACTTTATAATGCCACCCATACAATATCAGGAATAATGACCTCAGAAGAAAGAGGGAGGGAGAAAGCAAAGGAAGGGAAGAGGAGGAAGAGAAGGGGGAAGGGAGTGGAGGGCAAAAAAGAACCAAAGTATACAGACCAGATGAATGTGTCCCATTGTATTGGCCCCAGGAGGGTCTTGTTAAGGGGGAAGTGGCCCCAAAGATGTACAAGTTAGAAGTGGGCAGGTGAGACCTCTTGACAAATACTTGAATGAAGACAAGGATGCACAGTGAAACTGAGAAGTAAAACAAAGGCCATGAGATTTGAAGAAATATGAAAGGAGAGGAAGATGTCTAGAAACCTTCAAGAAGATCCAAGGGTTAAAGGGCACTGCAGGTACTTGGCTGCCCAGTGCAGAGCCCCATGGAAAAGTGCCTTCTCATGACACTGTGGACATGAGCAAACCACCCACAACTGCACTGCAGGGAAGGGCATTAAGAAGGGTTCAACCTCACCTATTTAACACCTTCTCATTGATGTGGCTTGATTTTACCAAATTAGGCAGGGACATGGAGAAGGAAATGGCAACCCATTCCAGTATTCTTGCCTGGAGAATCCCAGGGACAGAGGAGCCTGGTGGGCTGCCGCCTATGGGATCGCACAGAGTCGGACATGACTGAAGCGACTTAGCAGCAGCAGCAGCAGGCAGGGACAGGAGTAGACTGGGAGGATAGGAAAGGAGGAGAGCAGGAAGGGGGGTAAGGCAGGCAATTAGTCGCCATCACAGCTGTTCCAAGGGGGACTCAGAGATGTAAGAGACGGGCCCTTCCTTTAAAGAGTTCCAAGTCCGGATAGGAAGATAAAATCCCTTGGTATGAAAATGCAAACATATAGGCTAAATGGCCAGATAAGAATAAAAGATGTAGAGGGGTATGGGCTGTGGCAGGACAAAGCTAGGAAAGCTTCCTGGTGTAGAAGGCCTGGATGGGATCTGGATGGGGGTTGAGAAGAGGGGCATTTTATACTGGGGAACTAAGCAGCTGGGGCAGGACTGAGAAAGCATGTCACGGGAGACTTGGTGACGTGTACCACTGTTCGAAAGAGGTAGGACAGTAAAATGGAAAGTAAATTGTTCCTCTCACTCACTGGGAGTCCTAACACCTCAGTTTTCTCACCTCTGAAGTCAAGATAACAATATCCTTTCGGGGTTGTTGCAGGATGAAAAAATAATATGAATAGAGTACTAATACCATTACCGGCACCTGAAAAGTGTTTAGAAAGTGATAGATAAGTTTATTATATTACTACTCCTGGACATAACAACACAGCATAGAAATAAAGGGACAGGAGAATGAAAATCTAAAAAGCAAGCTGAAGATATCCAGAAATGAAAATGTTCACATTAAAAAGATGCAACATAAGGGGTGTTAAAAATTAAGGCATGGATTACAGTGGGACTACTTAATGTGTGGTCCATGGATCAGATTACCAGCATCAGTTTGGGAGCTGTAAAAGGTGGACCTTTGTCTTCTCCCCAGACTTACTAACTCAGAACTTCTAGGGGTGGAGCTCAATAATCTGCATGTTAATAATATTGTTTTTGCTGTTCAGTCACCCAGTGGTGTCCAACTCTTTGTGACCCCATGGACTGAAGCATGCCAGGCCTCCCTGTCCTTCACCATCTCCCGAAGTTTGTCCAAGTTCATGTCCATTGCATCAGTGATGCCATCCAGGCATCTGATCCACTGACGCCCTCTTCTACTTCTGTCCTCAATCTTTCCCAGCATCAGGGACTTTTCCAATAAGTCGGCTGTTCGAATCAGATGACCAAAATACTGGAGCTTCAGCTTCAGCATCAGCCCTTCAAACGGGTATTCAGGGTTGATTTCCCTTAAGATTGACTGGTTTGATTTCCTTTCTGTCAAAGGGACTTTCAGGAGTCTTCTCTAGCACCACAGTTTGAAGGTATCAATTCTTTGTCGCTCTGCCTTCTTTACAGTCCAGCTTTCACAATATAATATATTATTTCCAAAGAAACTGTGGAAAGAAGAGGTTAGCTCAAAGTAGATATGCCTGACTTCAGTTAGTTTTGTCCTCAAAACTAATCTTTTCACTTGTGCATGAGGGTTATTAATTTATAAAAAGAATCTTAGAGATTCTATAAGGAAAGTAACAGTATAGAAAAGAATTAATACTCAATCTTAATTACAGTAGTAGAAAATAGCCACAGTAAGTAGAATAAAGTTACAGTAGTTTATGTTATTTAATCATGATAATTAAATTCTAAAAAACCTTTATGTTTTTAGAGCTTTGAAGATTTGAGAATTGTAAACATAAAATGATTCATTCAATTCACAAAACAACCCTTTTGTGGTAGGTACTCTTGTCATTGCCAGTGTATAGATGAGCAAAGTGAGACATGGAGAGGTATCTAAGCCTAAAGGGCTAATAACTGGCAGAGTCAGGATCTGAACCTAGGTCGTAAGACTCTAAATCCACGCTTCTAGCCGCTAGTCTGTGCTGCTTCACCCCCACCATAATTTATTTAACCTCTACGTTATTATTGGACACACAAGTTTTTTCTAGTGTTTCACTGTCATTAATAAACACTGTGAAGAACATATCTGGGTATAAGTTTTTAACCATATTTCTGATCATTTCTTTAGGACAGAAATTCTGAAACTGAAATCCTTGGTCAACCTTGATCAACAATTTAAAGGCAGTTATTTTACAGACATTATGTTATAAGAATAGCTATTTCCTCACTGCACCAGCATTATCTTTACAGTCTTAGTATTTTTTTTTTTTGGCTGCACCATGCAGTATATGGGATCTTAGTTCCCTGACAAGGGATGGAACCTGCGCCTCCTGCACTGGAAGCACAGAGTCTTAACCACTGGACCGCCAGGGGAGTCCTCAGTCTTGGTATTCTTGATCAACAAATTGGTATATCACTTTAAAAAAATTCTTACTTCTTTTATTAAGTAAAGTTAAAATATTTATATATGTTCACCTACTATGTGCTTTTCCTCATTTGAAAACTCTTACTATCCTTTGCTCACTTTTTTGAATCCATGGTTTTAAATTCTATGAGCTCTTTCAATATTGAAACTTTTAACCATCTGGCATACTTGCTGCAATAGTTTTTAGTTTATTTTCCTTTTAATTATGACTTTCTATATATGTGTTTTAAATGTTTATGTAATAAAATCTAACAAAATTTTCCTTTATGATTTTCTGTTACTTTTTCACTTTGAAAGAACTTCCTAATTCTTGTAAAATATCCTCTGCTTTCCTCCTTCACCTCCAAAAATAGAAACTTTCCAAACCTCAAGTTTTAACTTGAGGTTACTCTTTTGAGTATATTTACAGTAAGAAGGGGCGGCAGAGGGTTAGATGGTTAGATAACATCACTATCTCAATGGACATGAATCTGAGTAAACTCCGGGAGATGGTGGAGGACAGACGAACCTGGAGTGCTGCAGTTCATGGGGGTCACAAAGGGTTGGACATGACTTAGCAACTGAAACACAGTAACAGTAGTAAGAAGTTCATTTTTTTTTTTTCAGAAAGCTAAGCAAGCCATGTGTGTTCATTTTTTTTTTTTTCCAGTTGGACCTCCTTTGAGTTCCACTAAACATGCACAGGACTGGGAGACAACCAGAAAATAGGACGAGGAGAGGGCTAGCAATGGAGTCAGGAGAATTAATCAGCTCTGTCATTTACAGCTGTGCTTCCTCTGGCAAGTCACTCTACCTTTCAGTGCACTAGTTTTCTTATTTGCAAATGGAGATGATGACACCTGTCCTGCCCATCTCCCTCATTTATCTTGTGAGATATTCTGAGGATCAAATGTGTTAATGATACAAGAGTGCTTTGTCAGTCACTGACTACTACACCAGCCTATATATTAGACTTGTTCACTCAGTAATCTCCTCCAGTATACCAGGTAATATGCTGGATTCTGGGGTTTCAATGTTAAATAAGACACGCTGTCTATGCTTGATGACCTTGAACAATGTGTATTAGCTCAGTTAAGTCCTTTAATAATCAATGAGGTAGATAATATTAATAACCCCAGTTTATAGATAAGGAAACTGGGACATAAAGAGGTTGAACAACTTGTCTAAAGTTACACAATCAGTAAGGTGTCAAACGGGGAGATAATCCAGGCAATCTAACGATAGAGCCCAGACTTTCAACCAATGTACTGCACTGCCTCTCCAAAGACAAGGCTGAAAATTGGCTGACAATTGCACAGAACCAAACTTTAGCTGAAATATTTTAATTTTTAAGCGTGCAGAAAGAGATGGGCACCTGGCTTCCTCACTACCTTCTCCTCCTGGCCTCTCAACTGGGAAACACTAAGGACAGAAGGGTCCCTGTGGGCAGTGGCTGCGGGTGATGAGCAGACTGGGACCTGAGCCTGAAGGTGCTCATGAGCTGACAGACTTGTGGTCTGAAGCTGCGCTGGAGGCCCTCGGCTTGTGTGTTCCCCTCTCACCAGCTCTCTCAGATCAGCTGGCACTCCCTCCTCTCCCTGGGAACCGTCTTCCACAGAGGCTACCAGACTGGAGGTCTGGGTAACACATCTGGCGTCTCTGAGTGAATGGTGGCAACTCAGTGTCTGACACGCAACTGGAGCTCAACTGAAGCTTGTTGAACTAAACTATGTCAAATTATAGAATATTTAGAAAGACTGAAGAAATGATCATTCTTTCAACCATCAATCTCTATTATGAGCAGAAAAACAAAACTTTTTCCCCCCTCAGTATAAGCAGTTCACCATTATTAGGGGGAACAACTAGAGTCTCTTTGATCTTGCTTCTTTTTTTCTACATGAAAAACAATTTAAATAAGAAACATGCACGTCAGGAACTCCAGCAACAAAAACATGGATGAAAGAAGTGAAATAACTCCATTTTGCTATTTGATAGTAATTTTGCTTGTGTGTATTGAAAGATTTGTTGAAAGAAGAATATCTAAAATTAGCTTCCTCTCAGCAGGTATCATATTACCTTTGCCCCCATCACTGATAAGCATTCCCTGAAGGTGGAGGAAAACAGGTTTCCAACCAGTTCCCAGGGAGAAGGGGTGGTGTGTGTGTGAATCAGTCACAGATAAGAAATACATAAAAGTCAATTAATTCAGGTTACTTAAACAAAGAAATCCTCATTCATCTTACTTTTTCCATGTAAGCCCCAGAGATGAGCTGCGGCAAAGGATACAGGGCAGGTAAGCAGCTAACAAATGCCAAGCACTGTATTAAGCACTTTTCATATCTAGTCCATAAGGAAATATTACCTCAGTTTTACAGATATCAAAGGGATTTGTTGTTGTTATTAATATTTAGTCACTAAGTTGTATCCAACTCTTTTGCAACCCCACGGACTCTAGTCACCTGGCTCTTTTGTCCATGGAATTTTCCAGGCAAGAACACTGGAATGGGTTGTCATTTCCTATTCCAAGCGATCTCCCCAGCTCAGGGATCAAACCTGCATCTCTTGTGTCTCCTGCATTGGCAGGCAGATTCTTTACCACTATGCCACCTGGGATATCCACCAGTAAAAGCTGAGGCTCACAGAGCTTAGATACATTGCCAAAGGTCACAGAGATGGGAAGTCCACTTTTAACCAAACTCTAGACCATCCGTGGCAGAGGCAGACCGTTTTTCCCCTTCATTTCACATTTTGCCACCTTACTCCTTGAAAGTGAAAGTCATTCAGCCCTGTCCGACTCTTTGTGATCCCATGGAATAGTCCATGGAATTCTCCAGGCCAGAATACCGGAGTGGGTAGCTGTTCCCTCCTCCAGGGGATCTTCCCAACCCAGGGATCAAACTGGGGTCTCCTGTATTGCAGCAGATTCTTTACCAGCTGAGCTACCAGGGAAACACCTTATTCCTTCAGTTCAGTTCAGTCACTCAGTCATGTCTGACTCTTTGCGACCCCATGAATCACAGCACGCCAGGCCTCCCTGTCCTTCACCAACTCCTGGAGTTCACCCAAACTCATGTGCATCGAGTAGGCGATGCCATCCAGCCATCTCATCCTCTGTCGTCCCCTTCTCCTCCTGCCCCCAATCCCTCCCAGCATCAGAGTCTTTTCCAATGAGTCAACTCTTCACATGAGGTGGCCAAAGTACTGGAGTTTCAGCCTCAGCATCAGTCCTTCCAATGAACACCCATGACTGGTCTCCTTTAGAATGGACTGGTTGGATCTCCTTGCAGTCCAAGGGACTCTCAAGAGTCTTCTCCAACACCACAGTTCAAAAGCATCAATTCTTCGGCACTCAGCTTTCTTCAGAGTCCAACTCTCACATCCATACATGGCTACTGAAAACACCATAACCTTGACTAGATGGACCTTTGTTGGCAAAGTAATATCTCTGCTTTTGAATATGCTGTCTAGGTTGGTCATAACTTTCCTTCCAAGGAGTAAGCGTCTTTTAATTTCATGGCTGCAATCACCATCTGCAGTGATTTTGGAGCCCCAAAAAATGAAGTCTGACACTGTTTCCACTGTTTCCCCATCTATTTCCCATGAAGTGATGGAGCCAGATGCCATTATCTTCGTTTTCTGAATGTTGAGCTTTAGGCCAACTTTTTCACTCTCCTCTTTCAGTTTCATCAAGAGGCTTTTTAGTTCCTCTTCACTTTCTAACCTTATTCCTTGGCCCTGCCTAATTTAAAGTCGGTGCATCTCTCTGTCTTCAAGTAATCAGACAGTTGTTCA
>NW_011494604.1:285307-306476 GCF_000754665.1 Bison bison bison | reverse complement strand
CAGTTGTTCAAGCAGCTGAATCCAAAAGAAAAGAATTCAATCAGCATTCCCCAGGATCCACATTTGGAGGGAACAGGCATAAAGCTCCTAGCAACTTTTCAGTAAACACTATCATCCACATCTGGATTATTTTCAGTCTTATGAATGGATGATGTGGCTACCCAAACTACACTGTATTATAAAGTATGTGTGTATGTGTGTGTGTGTGTGTGTGTGTATTTCTGTGTGTGTGTTAGTCACTCAGACTCTTTGCAACCCCATGGGCTGTAGCTCACCGGGCTCCTCTGTCCATGGAACTCTTCAGGCAAGAATACTGGAGTAGGTTGCCATTCCCTTCTCCAGGGGATCTTCCCAACTCAGGGATCGAATCTGGGTCTCCTGCATTGCAGGTGGATTCTTTACAGTCTGAGCCAATAGGGAAGCCTGTATTATAAGGTAGGGAGCACTTAAATCCTCTAATTCTCACTGGCTTTAATAAACATGCTTCAGCCAGAGGTTATTGGATTGTGGGAGGACACTTGAGAAAAGAGAAGGAAAAATTCAGTCATGCTAATGTCAGGCAAGAGTTGCACCAAAAGTATCAGACATAAGCAACCTTTATATGTGCCACTTTATGACAATGGCAAATGAATGAAGTCTAATGTTCATTCACCTGGAACTAAAAGCCTCCCAGAAATGAGAGAAAGAGAGAGAGAGAAAAGGAAAGAGACAGGGAGAATGAATAAGTGAAACTCATTACAGATGAACTAGACCTTCCTGATCCTATCAAAGTTATGAGATGAAAGGTGTCAAAAGGTCTCTTAAATCAAAAAGACAGCTTTTTGGAGATACCAATCATTAAGTCCTCAGCATATAAATTAAATATCTGATTCCCAGTCCTGCTTGACACCTGGCTTCCTTTTGTTTATCCTAGGAACACCTGGATGACAGTACCAAAGGATGACAGACCAGAATCCCACTGCTCTCAACTAGTAAGTAATTGAGTTCTGTGGCATCTACCTTGCAGTTGTCTCAAGCACTTGTCTCCTTTTCTTCATGGTTCAGGCCATCATCACTATCATCTGAATGGCTATAATCTCTTTAAATGATTGGTTTAGTTGCTAAGCTGTGTCTGACTCTTGCGACCCCATGGACTGTAGCTTACAAGGCTCCTCTGTCCATGGGAATTCTCCAGGCGAGAATACTGGAATGGGTTGCCATTTTCTTCTCCAGCTTTAAATGACTGCTCTGCTCCAAACTTAATCCCCTTTCACCCAGCATCCACATGCAGCCAGAATAACTGTGCTCTAAATAAAACTGCTCCCTAAGTCACTTCTTTATGTAAAACCCTCCAGTGGCTCCCTTAGCCCTAGGATAAAAAATAACAGCCAGCAACAAGTGGGTGCATAATCTGTGCCAGGTACTCCATGACTTAACCTCAGTTCCTGCAACAACCTTATGAGAGATATACAACCTTCATTACCATTACTTATTACTAAATAAGTAATTATTATTTATTTATTACTAAGTGACTTGATCAAGACCCCACGGCTGGAAAGTGGCAGAACCACGATGCATGCCTGGGACTGTCTGACCTCAGAGCACATGCTTTAACCACAATGCTATCAGTGTGATGGCATGCAGGTTCTGTGACCTGGCATGTCTGCCACTCCAGCCTCATCTCTTAATGAGCCCCTCTTTGTTCCTCATGCCTCAGCTCTTCGAGCCAGTTGCACGTCCTGGACCTTGACACTCTGTTTCATGCCTGTTTGTTCTGGCACGTGAATTCCTCTTCTAGAATGCCCTCTTCCCTTTGTCTATCTTTTGGAATGTCTCATCTTTCAAGATTCAGCTCAAGTATTAACTCCTCCATGAACCTTTTCCGGCAGAAATGACCACTCCTTTCCCTTGTGTATCACTGTTCTCTACTTATGCTTCCATTACAGCAACCACAATACTTCCCCACCCTTACACAGATGAGTACGACTCTCTCCTCTTAGACTTCTATGAAGTCTCATCATCTTACTAATCCATCTTACCCACAGTATCTCACAGAGTGCTAGGCACATTGAAGGTTCACCGTCAATGTTGAATGAATAAAAATATTTGTTTGCACATGAAATATGATGCCTGGTCAAAGCTCACCATGCCATTACATTGTGAGATTTATATTAATTTTACTTTATTGCATCAATGCAATTAGCAATTTTTTTCTTTACCTAACAACTGTATATGAAACTTGAAGAGATACATGCAGCTTTAGGGCAACTAAAATCAAAGCAGTGGATAGGAGTGGAGAGAAGACACTGTAGCTGACCTGCCACACCTGTTTTCACCTGGGAAAGTATTCAGTGACAATAATGAGCTATCACCACACAAGCCAAATTTGGTATGGGAGTTATGCACATATCTACCTCAGCAGTGTGATGATTCACATTTGAAGCACAATGCATACATTTTATTGTGCACAATAAAATAAACTGACAGACTAAAATTAATCTAATACAATTTGTAAAGTTTAAAAAGAAAAAAAAAGAAAAGCAAGAACATCAGCAATGGAAAACCATGACCAACTCAGGACAGTACAAACGATGCTGTGATAACAAAGCATCTCTCCCAAATTCCAAAAATGTCAGCTCTACATCTGTACATATGCAGTATTGCAAACACTACATCTGCCTTCGTGATTGTTGTTATTGCTGTTCAGTCGACCAGTTGTATCTGACCCTTTGTGACCTCCTGGCTGCCCAGGCCTCCCTGTCCCTCACCATCTCACCAAGTTTGCCCAACTTCATGTCCACTGCATCGGTGATGCCATCCAGCCATCTCATCCTCTGACGCCCTTTTCTCCTTCTGCCCCCAATCTTTCCCAGCATCAGGGACTTTTCCAATGAATCGGCTGTTTGCATCAGAAGACCAAAATAACAAAATGCCTTCTTGATTACTGGCAACCAAATGGAATTCCTAACTGATTCTGATCCTGCCTCAAAGCCACCTATACCCCCAACATTTCCACTTACTCCCGAATCTCAGCTCAAGGGAAACTTCCTTGAGAAAGCCTTCCCTGATCTCTAGGGTAGTCTATATACACCCTCAAAGACCTTTATTTCTTTCCTTGACAAAGGTTATCTTAGTTTATAATTACATATATTCAATACTCAGTTATCTTACTACTGGTTGCCTCCCTGAAGCATCTATAAACCCCAGGAGATCAGAGACCTTGCCTGGTTTCATTTATCAACTTTCCCTCAGTGACTGGTACATAGCCAGGCACTCTGCAAACATTTTGAATGCATAAGTGAATGATGAATGGATTCCTTCACCTCTTATTTGTTTATTGCCTTGTTCTAAGAACTGTACCTGATTCCTTACCAGTCTCAAGGTGGTACTCAAACCATTCCTCTTCATTATTCCCCCACCTTACCACAAGGCTCAGTCCTTATTTTCTAATCTTCTCTCCCAATCCCCTCTTCAAAACGGTTCTTAAAAGTGGCAGTTTCTATCCAACCTGAATTTCCTGAACTGTGTGGGGTCAAGGTCACGCAACATGAAAAAATGAACACAGCAAAGGAAAACATCGTGACGGGAGTAGCTATTAGGTTATTTTAAATAGTCTACACAACTCCTAAAAAAAACAAAACCCATTAATTCAGTAAAAATAATTTTTTTTAATTTTTTTAAATTTTATTTTATTTTTAAACTTTACATAATTGTATTAGTTTTGCCAAATATCAAAATGAATCCATCACAGGTATACATGTGCTTCCCATCCTGAACCCTCCTCCCTCCTCCCTCCCCATACCATCCCTCTGGGTCGTCCCAGTGCACTAGCCCCAAGCATCCAGTAAAAATAATTTAAACCACTTCTATTTTATCACAAAGACAAAAGTGGCTTGATTTGTTGATTTTTTTCCACTTCCGAATGTTTTGTCCTTGCATAGAAAAAGCCTTGGAAAGTAGTTACTTGTGCTGGTTGTCAGCAAGCCGACTGTGTGGTCTCCCAGCCACATCATGTGGGGGTCCTTCCTAAATGACAGGGTCCTGTCTCCACAATTCTCCTCTTCAGGGTCTTGATCTGCTCTCCCCCTTCTAATCCCCTAATCCCCTCTAATTCCTTCTTCTATCCCTTCCCCTTTCCTCTTGACTACCACAAAGCTATGTCTTGAGCCCCTTCACATATATAAAAATCCACCCTATTAGGTTCCTACTAATGAAAAATCCTATGCCTGTTTCTTTGCTGGTCCTGGGTGGAGGCCACAGAAGTAATGAGAGGTGTGACTGGCAAAGCTCTGCTTTCAGGAACAGGAACTAGTGAAGTGTTAGCTTTTGGAAGTCTAGAGCATTTCAGGAAATTTCCTTCATAAATTTTCATTCTACCAGACTACTTAAATTGCATTTGGAAAGTCCAGTTTAAGGAAGATAACTGGTAGTATAAAATTCTTCAGGGACCCTTCCCCAAAGCTCCTTTCTTCAAATCTCTGGGAGAGTTAAGGCAAGTAAAAGAAATGTCCTCTTGGCAGTGGACTCACTACCCCAAGGGCTACTCTGGTGAAAGAGACGTTTAAAGAGATCAGGGGTGGGGCCAGCAAGGAACCCTAGAGATTAAGGGATGCGGGCGGTGGCGGTGACGTCATTTTCTTTGGATACTTTTTTAGGCAGGAGGTGAGATAAAGAATCAAAAGGAGGGGACGGAAGAAGTAGGGTGGAAAAAGATATGGGTTAAAAAACAAGCGGGTATAAGTAGACACAAATGCTAGTATAGGAATATCTCTTGAAGTTATATATTTTTTTATAAACCATGTATTGAAACTACAATTTTAAAAAATAAATAGTAAAAGACTATCAAACTGGTACTTCTTTTTTCTTCCTAAGAAATATGGTGTATGGTGAAAAGGCCTGGGGACTGACACCTTAATTGGGGTCAGTGAGGCTAGGTCCCCAAGGCAGCTGGAAGCTTGGGCCAAGTATCCTGAGAGGGGACTCATGGCCCATGAGGATGGATTCTGACACAGTACCCTTCCATATGCATATACTCCAGAAAACTGCCTGTTCCCTGTTGCCACACGGACAGGGAATACTTTCTGACCATGGTCACAGGCAGAAACAAGGTGGAGGCAGAAGACGGCACCCCACAGCCGCGTCTTGGTACGCACGCACTCCCGTATATCTAAGAGGGTGACCCACTGCCGCTTCTGAGGAGCGGTAAGCCTTGGGTCCTGTAAGCTGGACCCTGACGTCCCCCGTGCCCTACGCTCAGCGTCCCCAGGGCTGAGCTGGTCCAGCTTGCGCCCTTCGCTTAGCCCCCTGCCCGCGACCCCCAGATCCTCCATTCCGCCTCCCCACCCGGGCCCTTTCTGCCCGCCCTCCTCGCGGTCGGTGGTCCTACCTGGCGTCCCGGCTCGGGCTCCCTCACTCCGGGCAGCGCCGGCCCGTCGGCCGTGGGTCTCCACGAGGCGCGCTCAAGACGGCCCGTGGGGCCCACTCGCGATGGCAAGGTCACTGGCTCGGAGAGGCGCCAGTCCTCGGGTCCTGCCGAAGCAGCCCCCGCAGACCCTCTGGACCGCCGCCGCGGCCCCTGCCTCGGAGCTCCGCCCCTCTGGCGCCCGCCCCCTGGGGGTCCCCAACTGCAGAGCCCAGCTCTGCTCCACTCCTCTGGCGGGGTGCTCGCTAACCCTCCACCCGGCAGCCCTGGTTCCCTCACCGGCTTCCCAGTCGTGCTGAGCTGAGTCCCCGGGACCCCGGCGCCGAGGACCGCGCGTCGGGTCTGGTTCTCCCGGCCACGGGCCACGCTCTCGCCTCCTGTGCTGTTCTTTCCGGTGCTACCTTGGGGTTCTCGGACCCCAGATCCAGCTCCTCAGGTCGGAAAGAACCCCTCTTCCCTCCTTCTCCTTGGAGATGCAGAGAAGTTTAAGAGGTTGGGGGCTTACGACTCTGCCAACCTTCTCTGTACTAGAGTGGGGAACTTTTTTTTTTTTCCGATGAAAGGCCGGAGAGTCAAGGTAAAATAAATACAAATCGCGGACCAAAATTCTTACTCATTCTGCAGGACTCAGTTCTAAGCTGCAGAAACTCCTCGGTGTTTGCAGGCAGCTCCCTCCTTCCACTCTCTTGCGCAAAAGGGCACTTCGGTCCTCCCTAGGCGGAGGCAGACAGACACCTGTTGGGTGTAATTTCCTCTGCCCGACCTGACCGTGAGCTCCTAGGAGACCGCGACCAGCCGCCCCTGCTCATTCCTGTCTCCTTCACTGGCATGGCACCTGCCACCTATCAGGGGCGTGAATACTTTATAAGTAAGTGGAAAATTAATTTCTTTTGTAGAAAGCCAGTTATTTCCTTTTATCCTCAGATAACACATACTGTTTTACGTGAGCAATTTGCTAGTCTCTATAAAGAGCCACAAGAGTTGTTATCCTCTTTGATGCAGAGGATGCATTAATTCCATTCTTGGGGAATTTTCCAGAACAAAAGATACTTATGTGTAGATGTTCATAGCAGGATCTTTTTTTACAGAATGTCATAATTTTAAAAAACCACAAAAGCAAGAAACAAAGCCAACCTTGTCAACAATAGGAAATTGGTAAAATAAAATACTTTCATATTTTGGGGTAACTTAATGAGCTATAATATAGTCGTTAAAATGATAAACATCAAGGCAGGAGTGCCTCAAAATGTTTTTAGAACAAGGAGGGAGTATTTATTTACTTATAAAGCTAAAAAAAAAAAGGAAAATATGAAGCAATGTGATAAAGTGTTTACAAAATAACATTAAGCCAAAAGAGTAAAAAATTGCATAGTTACCATGCTTAAAAATGTCAAGTAAAGAAAAATGCAGATTTTTTTCTCAGTAGACTGGGGTTAACACTTACCTTAAGGGATTCTTGGAGCATTAAATGAGGTATTGGAGAAAATTACCTGATACTCAGCAAAAAGTTTTCTTTTTCCTGCTCCAAAGGGACAGACACTCATGCCTAGAGTCACAAATACATTGTCATCCTAGCTCAGTTCTGCTGGTTTGACCTCCTTCCGTTCAAATGTAGGGTAAGAGAAGGAGTTGAACAAATGTGGAAGCACCAGGTTAAAGTGAAAGGCAGAATCCAGTTAATAAGAATAAACGCCAAGTCCTGACTCAGGTCCAAATCTCCAGCAGTACAAGTTCACAATGGGGGATTTGGCTCAGCAGCAGTCCACATCAAAATATCTTAGAGATTTTAGTTGACTACCAGCACAGCCTGGTCAGTGCCCAAAGGAGGAATTAATTCAGCCCCAAACTGAATGACACTGCAGTCTTAGCCTGAATTTATACTCTTCAGTCATCAACTTACAACCAGAGCAAAACGTTCAAATATCCTTAAGAAAATCACTCTGAAGAGCTAGAGTTACTTCCACTTTAAAGACGAAGAAACTGGTTAAGGTGTTTAGAATTGGGCAGCTAGGAAGTGGCAGAACTGTGACCTGAATCTGATCAGGGTGAACACTGTCCAGGTGCTTTGCTAGTGGGTCCCCGTCTGTACACCTCCAATCAGAGGTATAGGCAATGCTTTTGAGTGGTACATAGACAATGATGTTAAATAACAGTGGATCACATGGTGAAAAAAGTTATGCTGTCTTCAATTCTGTTCAACCTATAGATGTTAAGACTTTGCTGACAAAGGTCCATCTTGTCAAAGCTATGGTTTTTACAGTAGTCATGTATGGACGTGAAAGTTGGACTATAAAGAAAGCTGAGTGCCAAAGAATTGATGCTTTTCAACTGTGGTGTTGGAGAAGACTCTTGAGAGTCTCTTGGACTGCAAGGAGATCCAACCAGTCAATCCTAAAGGAAATCATTCCTGGATATTCATTGGAAGGACTGATGCTGAAACTGAAACTCCAATACTTTGGTCACCTGATGCAAAGAACTGACTCATTGGAAAAGACCCTGATGCTGGGGAAGATTGAAGGCAGGAGGAGATGAAAGCAGGGGATGACAGAGGATGAGATGGTAGGATGGCATCACCGACTCGATGGACATGAGTTTGAGCAAGCTCTGGGAGTTGGTGATGGACAGGGAAGCCTGGTGTGCTGCAGTCCATGGGGTCGCAAAGAGTTGGACACGACTGAGCAACTGAACTGACTGATAGATGTTAAGAAAAAGGTATCATTCTATGGTGCTCTTTGGGATTTATCCTTGAAGGGAGTTAATGTAATTTACTCCAAAATCAAGTCTCTTCAGTGACCAGATCCCTGGGAAGCTGATTTTAAAAAATGTCATATTCTCTGGTTGGCAGCTTCTAGCCTATTTGGTGTTTGACTTCCCACAGTATTATTCATAACAAACAGGCATCTAACCTCTGCTTCAACCCGCAGAGTGAGGGGGATGTGGTTAACACCCTTAAGGGAGCCCTTTTGAATCTTCCTAGACAGCTCTGATAGTCAGAAAGTTCTCATTTGCTTTGAACTGAAACTTGCCTCACCACACCTTGCATCCACTGATTATAACAGAGTATAAGGCATTACTTCCCAAATGTCGGGCACTTATGTACCACCTCCACGTTCTGCCCTTTTTACCATATCTATTACTGGTTCATTTAGCTCCTTAATATCTTCCTTTCAAATTACCCAATTTTATTAGCCAAGTAATTTCACCTTAATTGGAAACTACATCACTCTGTAAGTGAGAAAGATACACCAATTAGAAAGTAGCAGCATCGGAAGGAAGAAAGAGTGATGTTAATTTCTGCTTCAGAACTGATGCTTGGCAAAAGTGTTGATCCTGAGGCAAGCTCTCTCTTTATTAGAACAAATTAGCAAATGTTTGGGAGAGAATGGATACACGTATATATAGTATAGCTGAGTCCCTTCACTATTCACCTGAAACTATCACATTCTTTGTTAACCAGCTATACCCCAATACAAAATTTAAAAAAAAATTGTTTTAATACATGGGAAGTGAAAAAGGTCAATAGCAGTTTAAAAATTACCTTAGTTTAGGAAATTTGCTTTGCAGCCATTTAGCCTAAAATTTATAGTGTACAGACCATGTTCCGCCTGCCTTAGAGTTCTAGAATATTTTGCACATGACCTATCTTAGAGGTCACCTGGGTCTATCACCTCAAAGGGCAGAGATCCTCTTAGGAGCTTCTTTTGCAGGTCAGTTGGAGAAAGAAGAACTTTCAGAAGTCCCCATCAAGGAATAATGGCTTCCACTTGGATAACTGCATTAAAGGAAAGCTCAACCAGTTGTCAGCTCTTTGGCTAGGAAGTTCTTTCCTGAGGCAATAGTGATGCCTTTCTTTCTCTCACGTTCCACGTCCAGTCTGTCTGCAAGTCTGTTGACTCTGATTTCCAAATACATCCAGAGGCATCTTATTTTCTCTACCTCCATCACTACCAGTTCCTCTAAGCCAGCATTATCTTATCCTTAGAAAACCTTCTAACTGGTCCGGCATCCACCCTTGCCAAGATCTCTGTTCTTCACATGGTATCTGGACTGATTGATAGATTTAAAACAACTTGGATATGTCATTTCTCTGCTCAAAACTTTGTGTGCAATGGCTTCCTGTCTCATTCAGAGTAAAGCCTAGTAAAATCCATGCTCCATGGAAACCAGCATTATCTGGTTCCTGGCTATTTCTTTGACATCATCCCCTACAGTCTTTCTTGGCTCCACACACACTGGTTCCTTTACTAGTTTTTGAATGTGCCCAGCACATTCTGCCTTGAAGTCTCAGCATTTTCTCAGCCTGAAATACTCTTCTCTCTCACTTCTTTTCTCTCTAAGCGTTACCTTTGCAGAGATGCCTTCCTTTGGGATTCTTATCCTTTAAAAGCAGAGCCTCTCTTCCATCCCACTTTATCACTATTTTTTATCCTGATTTACTATTTTTAAAAGATGTTATAAACTTTACTCATGGCTTGAGAGCAGTAAATTTGGGGTCATAGAGAGGTTAGAGCAAATCATAGCACAAAAAACAACTTAAAAATGAATATTAAATACTCTATTCTTTAAAAACACTTAAGGAATTCAGCTACTGTGAATTTCTTGTTGGCTGTCTTTCCTCCTCGGTTCCCAGTCTCCTGTTTCACTACTGTTGGGTTTTCTCACAGTCTCACTGGTAGCCCAAATTCTCTTAGTATTTTAGTCCCTCTCAGGATGCTCTAAAAACTTGAGTGGGTCCTGTCTCTTTTGCTCGTTTTTGTTTTAATTAACTAATTTCATTAAAGTGTAACATATGTTTAGAAATATGTACAATTTGACCAGTGCTCATACACTTTTCCATTCTCTAAACCCTGCAGAGAGTAATCACTAGCCTGACCTTTAACACCATATATTATTTATATTTCTACTAATGGGATCATCCTGTAAATACTCATTTATGTCTAGCTTCTTTCACTCAACAATTTGTGAACTTCAACCATACTGTGCTTTTTTATTGCTATGTACTATTCCATTGTGTGAACATGTCACAATTTATTGATTCATTTTACTATTGATGGGCATTTGAATTGCTCTCAGTTTTGAGCTATTACTAATAATGCTGCCATGAAATTTTTTTTAATATCAATAGAAATGTTTAATGTACAAGTACAAGAAGAGTTTTATAATAAAAAGATTTCCATCCAGTGATAATTTATCTTTCATTTGACATCTCTAAACCATTGCTATTGCTATGTTTGGAAATATTTATGTAACTGAATTGATATAAATAATCCAAAGGAATGCTATTTTTGATGTACAAGTGAATTTTCCTCTTAAGTTACCTTGGATAGTATTGGGTGCATTGCTTTTTATTTTTAATTGGAGGATAATTGCTTTCCAAAGGTATGACAAATCTAGATAGTGTATTAAAAAGCAGAAACATCATTTTGCTAACAAAGGTCTGTATAGTCAAAGCTATGGTTTTTTCCAGTAGTCACATACAGATGTGAGAGTTGGACTGTAAAGAAGTTTGAGAGCCAAAGAATTGATACTTTTGAATTGTGGTGTTGGAGAAGACTCTTGGGAGTCCCTTGAACTGCAATGAGATCAAACCAGTCAACTCTGAAGGAAATCAATCCTGAATATTCGTTGGAAGGATTGATGCTGAAGCTGAAGCTCTGATACTTTGGCCACTTGGATTGAAGAGCTGACTCACTGGAAAAGACCCTGATGTTGGGAAAGATTGAGGGCAGGAGGAGAAGGGGGCAACAGAGGATGAGATGGTCAGATAGCATCACCAACTCAATGGACATGAGTTTGAGCAAACTCTGCTGCTGCTGCTGCTGCTAAGTTGCTTCAGTCATGTCCGACTCTGTGCGACCCCATAGACGGCAGCCCACCAGGCTCCCCCGTCCCTGGGATTCTCCAGGCAAGAACACTGGAGTGGGTTGCCATTTCCTTCTCCAATGCATGAAAGTGAAAAGGGAAAGTGAAGTCGCTCAGTCATGTCTGACTCTTATCGACCCCATGGACTGCAGTCTACCAGGCTCCTCTGTCCATGGGATTTTCCAGGCAAGAGTACTGGAGTGGGGTGCCATTACCTTCTCCTAAAACAACATGAATCAGCTATAAATATACATATGAAATTCTTGTTTATATCTCTTCTGTTGAGCAATATATAGGAATAGAATTACTTGGTTAAAAGATTTGCATATGTTTAGTACTAGAAAATATTGCCAAAGAATTTTCCAGAGTGGTGACACCAATTTGTATTTCCACCAGTAGTAAATGAGAATTCTTACTTATCTCCTTTCTAACACTTGGTATAATCTTTTTGAAAAAATCACTCTTTTGTATATAAAATGATGTCTCTTTGTAGTTTTAATTTGCATTTCCCTGATAACCACAGAAGTTGTACATTTCATATGTTTACTGACTATTTAGATATTCTTTTTAGTGAGGTGTCTATATCTCCCTTCCCTCTTTTAAAAATTGGGTTATGTCTTTTTCCTTATGTATATTTTTTTTTCTGATATTCTGGGCTTATATTCTAGGCTTTTTGTCAATTACTGATATTAAAAATATCTTTTTCAATTCTGTGGTTTGCCTTTTCACTCTAGATTGTGTCTGACTGGCCTATTTATCTATTCTTTTGCCAAAACACCACACTGTCTTATTTATCATGGCTTTATAATCTCATACAGTAAGTTCTCTAACTTTATTTTTCTTTAAGATCATCTTGGCTACCCTTGGGCCTTTGTATTTCCATATGCATTTTTAGAATCAGCTTGTCAACACACACACATACACATACACACACACACACACACACTGATTTTTCATTGGGATTCCATTAAATCTCTAGGACAATTTTGGAGAAAACTGACATTGTTAAAATATTTAAATTTCTAATCCACAAATACTTTTTCTTCCACTTTAAGTTTTAATTTCTCTCATAAATAATTACAGTATTTTGTGTATAAGTCATGCACATATTTTGCTAGATTATGCCTAGGTATTTGGTACAAAAAGTTGCAATTGTATTTGGCATCCTTTTAAAACTGTATTCTTAATTGTTGTTGATACCTTGTTATATTTAACTTCTTAGGATACATCACCTCATCACCTGATATACTGTGTATTTATGTCATTGTTTATCTCTCTAAAAATATAAATTATGTGAGGATAGATAATTTTGACCATTTTGATCACTTCTTTATGTCCAGTACCGTAACAGTGCCTAACACATAATAGACTTCATATGTGTTTATTGATTTGGATCAACTTATATTGAGCTGAAATCTTCTTGCAACTCATACTTCCTTCCTCCAGAACAATACGGAATAACTTTCCTTCCTCTTGTTTATGATGGGTCATCATCTATACCCAGCACTATTCCCTTCCCAAAGCCAAGTGCCTCAGTTCTTTCAGCAGTTTCTCATGACACAGCTTTTAAAGACTCTCTCATTAAATTCTCTCTCTCCCCTTAGTGCATGCTCTGGTTTGCCAATATTTGTTTTTAGTCTGGGCTCCCTGAATTGATCTGATCTATATATGTGGCAGAGAAGGCAATGGCACCCAACTCCAGTACTCTTGCCTGGCAAACCCCATGGATGGAGGAGCCTGGTGGGCTGCAGTCCATGGGGTCGCTAAGAGTCAGACATGACTGAGCGACTTCACTTTCCCTTTTCACTTTCATGCACTGGAGAATGAAATGGCAACCCACTCCAGTGTTCTTGCCTGGAGAATCCCAGGGATGGGGGAGCCTGGTGGGCTGCTGTCTATGGGGTCGCACACGACTGAAGTGACTTAGCAGCATATATGTGGTAAATTTAGACTATTACTTGCTTGAGCTGGATCATTTTTATTTGCTATCACAATATTGATGCATAGTAAAATTGTGGTCAAATGGTATCCCCCAGCCTGTATTTTTGAAATAAAACTCAATTATTTTAATAAATATGAAGAACTATTGCCAGAAGTGCTTACACACTGAAGCTAAAAAAGTTTAAGCTTTAGGGTCTTCTATTTGTATGACCCCTGTGAATGTAGGGAGAAGTTGGGAGTCAGATAAAAAGATTTAGCTCCAAGGCTGGGGTGATTTCTTTATCATGCTAGTAAATATTCACTTTTTATTTTATTTCTTTATTTTTCTGCATTCACAATTTTTTAAATTAAAGAAGCCCTTCCAAATTCTATAGGCTGGGCTTCAGGCCCCACAAAACCTGCATCTGCTCCCATTAAACTTTAGCCTAGCATTCCAGTTCATTGAGATCATTTTGAGTCTTAATCCTATCATCAATCATATTACTAAACTCTTACATATCTAGAAAATTTGATAAACAGGTCCTCTTTTATATTATTTTAGTAACTTAAAATCTACAAACCTAGACAGTGTTAAAGACCAGGCCCTGCAGCTCTTTACTTATTTACAGCTTTGGGTGAATACCAATCTCTTTACCAACCCTCTGTAGATATCTAGTATATACTTGCTCAATCAGCTGCAGAATTTCTGACCCTATTAATCTAGCTCTTATTTTACCATACAAGTGACATTACTATCATGAGAAACTTGCCAACAAAGAATCTAATACCATCCTTCTTGTTATAATCCTAGTTATTCTGTAAAAACAGAAATAACATTCATTTAGTTCAACTTGGTAAACTCCATGACTCTTTATTCTAAATACTAAAAAGAAAAATTTTAATTTAAAAAAATTTTTTGCTTGAATTCAGCACCCTACCTTGTTTGTCTTTGTGTCCAGAATCCAATTTGTTGCCCATTATTTGAAAATAAGGAGATTATTTGCCTTCTTTATCTATCCTTTATGGTTTCTCAGTGTTGCATACAGGGACTTTTGGATTATACCCTTAATTTTTCTACTTCATGAGAATGAGGTTTTCTGGAATTTGAGGAGTCAACCTGTTCATAGGGGTTTGGTGTCTTTATTATCTTTCTATCTACCTCAGACCTTTCTTTCTAATGTTAATTCTACCCTTTTCTATTGGAAGTCCATTTTGATTAATTGAGAAGATAGAAGCAAACAGATCTAGAATAGTTTTGGCTTTTCTGCACCAGTAAACAACTACTTAGGCATTCTCTTGGAGGAAATTTAGTTTTCCTCTCTTTGCTCCAGTCCCAACAGAGCGTCTTTCTTGAGCCACAATCCTTTAGGAATATTAGAATTGCTAAACTTTTCAAATTTACCAGGTTCTATTGTCCTAACCCAACCTTTTGCCACAGTTTCTCATGACTCAGCACTGACAGGCTTGCTATAAATTATTTTTGAACTAGCTATTCAATTCCTTTTTCATAAAGAGTTTTAATCTCATTGGGAAAAAGAGACCACACTCATGCAAGTATCAGAGAATTAGGAAAAACCCCCACACAATGAAGTCTTTTGTTTAGCGGAACTGGCAAGAGTCCTAGGACAGACAGACTCCTCTCTTCAAAGAAGTATAATTTGCAATTTCAGACAGCTCTGTCTGGACCCAAGCTGTTGACCATCACTCTTCTCTAGCTTCCATACCCGTAAGAACATTCCTTCACCTTCCTAACTCCAGGTACTAGTCTTGATGTCACCTGTAATAATATAGGGATAAGTTGGGCCAGTGGTAGATGTGCTGAAGAGAATATACACTCTTTCCTGACCTCTGCTTCTCTTTCCTCCCTCTGATTCCACCTTTGCTTTTGTCTTTTCTCTCAAGTTTCCTCCTTTTCCAGCTTGGAGGAGAAGGGGGAGGAATGGAACTGAGCCAAAGAAGCAATTTGCAAGTTTTCTTCATCCAACTTTATGGTGGCATCAAAGGAGAGCTAGCAGATAACTTTTAAAAAAATCATTAGAGGAAAAATAACCTCAGATATGCAGATGACACCATCCTTATGGCAGAAAGTGAAGAGGAACTAAAAAGTCTCTTGATGAAAGTGAAAGTGGAGAGTGAAAAAGTTGGCTTAAAGCTCAACATTCAGAAAACGAAGATCACGGCATCTTGTCCCATCACTTCATGGGAAATAGATGGGGAAACAGTGGAAACAGTGTCAGACTTTATTTTTTGGGGCTCCAAAATCACTGCAGATGGTGACTGCAGCCATGAAATTAAAAGACGCTTACTCCTTGGAAGGAAAGTTATGACCAACCTAGATAGCATATTCAAAAGCAGAGACATTACTTTGCCAACAAAGGTCCATCTAGTCAAGGCTATGGTTTTTCCAGTGGTCATGTATGGATGTGAGAGTTGGACTGTGAAGAAAGCTGAGCACCGAAGAATTGATGCTTTTGAACTGTGGTGTTGGAGAAGACTCTTGAGAGTCCCTTGGACTGCAAGGAGATCCAACCAGTCCATTCTGAAGGAGATTAGCCCTGGGTGTTCTTTGGAAGGAATAATGCTAAAGCTGAAACTCCAGTACTTTTGCCACCTCATGCGAAGAGTTGACTCATTGGAAAAGACTCTGATGCTGGGAGGGATTGGGGGCAGGAGGAGAAGTGGACGACAGAGGATGAGATGGCTGGATGGCATCACTGACTCAATGGATGTGAGTCTGAGTGAACTCCAGGAGTTGGTGATGGACAGGGAGGCCTGGCGTGCTGTGATTCATGGGGTCGCAAAGAGTCAGACACGACTGAGGGACTGAACTGAACTGAGAGGGAAAAAAAGTGAACAAAGAAAACTTGACCAAGAAACAAAAAGCAGAAAATAGAAAAACAAGACCCAAGAAGAATCATAGTAAATAGAGAACATAGAAGAACATGACTGGAATAGATTCAACACATTACTAATCATAATAAATTATTAAAAGGAAGAAAACTGCAAGTATAGTTTAAAAGAATCCAGCTATATATGTTGTTTCAAAAGACACACCAAAAATAAAATAACACAAGAATATTTAAAATTATCGAATTAAAAATATATCTGATAAAAAGACTCATAGACTTAGAAAATGAACTTATGGTTGCCATGGTGGTGGTGGGGAAGGGCCAATTATGGGGTTTGTGATGGTCATATACACACTGCTATATTTAAAGTGTATAACCAACAAGGACCTACTGTATAGCACATGGAACTCTGCTCAATGTTATGTGTCACCCGGGATGGGAGGGGAGTTTGGGGGAGAATGGATACATGTATATATATATGGCTGAGTCCCTTCCCTGTTCACCTCAACTATTGCAACATTGTTAATTGGCTATCAGATCAGATCAGTGGCTCAGTCCTGTCCCACTCTGCAACCCTATGAATCGCAGCATGCCAGGCCTCCCTGGCGTAAATACAAAGTAAAAAGTTAAAAAAAAAAAAGAGGAAAAACACTAAATTTTAAAGTATATATATATATCTGCTAAGTGCTTACAAAAAGAATATTAGTAACAGAAAAGGCTGAATTAAAAGCAAAAAGCATCAAATGGAAAAATTTTTACATTTTGTAGAAAGTATAATCCATCAAGAAGACAGGGAAATTTTCAATTCTTATGCATCTATCAAGTTAATTTTGAAATAATCTTGTGGGTGTTTTTTACAACCTTAGGTATAAAAATTAAAATCAAAACAAAGTTTTTTTGTAAGTGAACTTAATTTTTGTTTCAAGTGTTCATGCTTCTAGATAGCAGAAATGTAATCTTATTCAGTTTAGGCTAATGTCAGTGAGTTCAGATTTTCCATATTCCATTTACACTACCTTACAAATTCTTGGAGTTAAATTTGTGTTTCAGGGGACATACTTAATGCTGGGGTAGTGGAACATTATTTTCTGTCTATTCTAGCATCTGCTGAGATGCTTATTCCTGATTGTTTTCTGATCATTAGTCCATGCAGATTAGTGAGGCAGTATTTTTATCCTCATTTCAAGGCCTTTTCAGATCTGACTCTCTCTTGGTTACTTCCATGTCCCTCTTGGAAAAATTTTGGAAGCTCCTATTGTATGAAACATTTGCCTGGTCAGTGAATGCAACCGTCTCTACTCCACAGCTTCCATTCCATATTTAATGCTGGAGAACTTTGAGTTTTTGCCACTTCTTCAAGGTTCACCCAGGAAGCAAAATGCAGACCTTTCTGATCTTAGATTCTTCAACTCTGTCTGGAGTTTTTAGTGTGTCCTCTAACCAAAGGAAGTTAGCCCAGAGTAGGGAGTGGTAAGGAAGCTGGTCAGTTTCTCAAGGAGGCACATCAGTCTCCAACTTCCTTAATTCCTTTCCAGTCTCCTGATCCTAGCCTGAGGAACACCAATCTAGTCTGAGGTAGTAAAAGCTAGCCATTGTAACATCAGGAATTCTTGCAAATTTATTTTATGACATTGGGTTGCTAATTCATCACGATTTAGACCTTTGAAACCCAAGCATGTGCAACTCAAAAGTTTTTGACTGATATTGGACTTCCTTTGCTTCTGTTTTTCTGTAGTAGCCTTCCTCACTCAAAGAAATGAATGATTCAAAGTCTAGTTTGAACTACATATAAAGTAGATAGCTAATAATAAGGACCTACTGCAGATAGCACAAGGAACTCTTCTCAATTCTCTGTATGCATAAAACTTTGTAGTCAATAGAGAATATTAATTCCTTTTAGTCATTTCTAGAACATATTTTTTAAGTTAACCATGTATTAAATCACAAAAGACTCTGATGCTGGGAGGGATTGAGGGCAGGAGGAAAAGGGGGCGACAGAGGATGAGATGGCTGGATGGCATCACTGACTCGATGGACGTGAGTTTGAGTGAACTCCGGGAGTTGGTGATGGACATGGAGGCCTGGTGTGCTGCAATTCTTGGGTTGCAAAGAGTCGGACATGACTGAGTGACTGAACTGAACTGAACTGAAATCATATAAAAAAAATCTCAACATTCTCCAAAGTAGACCTCATAAAAACCACATTTCTTAAGTATAATAAAATAATGAAATACCCAGACATTTAAATTCTCTATAGTTGGATATTTTTTAATCTTTTTATTTGAAGTATGGTTGATTTACAGGGTTGTGTTAGTTTCAGGGTTACAGCAAAGTGATTCAGTTATACACATATAATATATGTATATTTTTTCAGATTCTTTTCCCTTATAGGTTATTTAAAAATTGGGTATAGTTCTCTGTGCTATATAGTAGGTCTTTGTTGGTTTTCTATTTTACATATAGTAGTGTCTCATATCTGGAGGAGGGCATGGCATCCCACTTCAGTATTCTTACCTGGAGAATCCCTATGGACAGAGGAGGCTGGTGGGCTACAGTCTGTGTTGCAAAGAGTCAGCCATGACTGAGGGACTAAGCATAGCACAGCACAGTGTCTCATATAGTAGCGTCTACAGTTGGACATTAACAAAAATTATTCTAAATAAAACTTAGGTTAAAGAAGAAGCAAAAATTGACATTATAGATTATTTAGCAGTAAGTAGAACATACAAAAACCTGTTGAATTTAGCCAAAGCATTATTCAGACAAAAGTGTATAATCTTAAATTTTCTTCTTGGGAAGAAAATAAAAGCTAAACATAAAGTAGCTAAACATTTAAGTCCATAAAAGGACAGTAAATTCTCTAAAAATGTAGAAGACAGGAATTAATAGATGTTGAAAATGGAAATGAACAAAATACAAACATACAAAAAGAAATCCAGTGCTTCAGTTAAATCAGATACTATTTTTTTCTGGAGAAAACCAATATAATAGATAAATGTGGTCAATCAAAATAAGACAAAAAAAATCACAAACTTGTTAGAAACAAAAAAGAACACATAACTACAGTGGTTTAAGGAAAATCATTATATCAATATATTTGACAATATAGATAAAATGGAAAAATTAGTAGGAAAACGTAAATGATCACAATCAAGCTCTTGACTTCTAGAATGACAGAGTAAGAGCTCCTGAAAATCTCTTCCATAAAAGCAATTGGAACACTGGCAAAAATGGAGACGGCCAGGTTTTTAAAAATTCTGGAAATTCACTACTGTCGAATAACAATCAGAAGAGTGCTTACTTAAGAAAACTTTCTGAACCTTAATTGGAATGGCAAATCTTGTGGCATTTTACCTTGCCTTGATCCTGTCTCCCTCTCCTCACCTGTGCCTTACACAGCTTTTCGAGCGAAGAGTCATGCAATTATGGTAGCTGTGAAAATCAGCAACCTAGGAGCTATTGAGTGAACAAAAAGAGTTTGGAACTCCCCAAAACCCTATTTCTAGAGAATAATCACCATTTTACATGCCCAGTAACTTGTTTAAAGGCTCCATTCTCAGGGATTTCTTTTTTATTTTTTTAACCTCACTCTGAGCTCATCCCTAGTTCTGGCTTCTGGACATTTGTTGAAAACAATCAGCAGTAATTAACATTATAGCTGCCTGATGTGGTATTACCAGCCAAGGCTAAGAAGAAGTTGAAAAACTTTTAAAAAGATGAGGAGTAGGATGTCACAGGGAACTTTAAAAAGTTGCGACATATGTGGAATCTAGAGGGTTGCATCTATGTGCAGAGCTATGCATATGCTCAGGAAAGATCTGTGAAGGCTTTAACTTCTCATTTCTGGGCTTGAGACTCTGTACAAACAGGAAGCAAAGGCTAAAACAGAGTTGTAAACTGCCCGTGGGAGCATTGAAGGCATGCCCCAACACTCAAAGTCCTTCAGCAAAGGCTGAGAGCCATTTAAGGAAATCCCTGTCCAGTCATAAACTGACACTAAACTAACTGAGCAGAGATTTCAGTGGCTGCACACCACAAAGAATACAGACTTTACAGACCAGGAATGTTAGCAAACAAACAATACTTATCAGCAACAACAAACTTTGCAAGGAGCAGGATTTGATTTCCAGAATTTACACACTATGTCTTCTTAAATGTTCAGTTCTCAATAACAACAAAAAATATATAAGATATACAAAGAAACAGGAAAGTAAGGTCCATACAAACAAAAAAAAGCAGTCAATGGAAATTGTCCCTGAGGAAGCCAAGACATTGGACTTCTTAGACAAAGATTTTTTAAAAACTAACTATTTTATACATGTTAAGAGAACTAAAGGAACCCATGTCTGAATAAAATTTGAGTTGTGTCTTCTCAAATAGAGAATATCAATAAGGAAATAAAATTGTGAAAAGAAACAAATAGAAATTCTGTCACTTAAAAGTAAAATAATTGAACTAAATTTGTTAGTGGATAGACGCAACAACATATTTAAACTGGCAGAAGAAAGAATCAGCAAACTCAGAGACAGATTAATTGAAATTATTTATTTTCAGAGAGAAAAAGACTGAAGAAGAAATAAACAGAGCCTCATAGATCTGTGGAATAATATCAGGAATATCAATATACACATAAAGGGCGTGTCAGAAGGAGAGCAGAGACAGAAAGGATATAAAGGATGTTTGAAGAAGTAATAGTGGGAAAAATCTCAAATTTGGTTTAAAAACACATTAATCTGCACATTCAACAAGCTCAATGAATCAAAGTAGAAAAACTCAGATAAACCATTATCTAGCCATAATAGTTGTGGGGCCCTATACTGAGGTCATAGGGCTATAACTCCAGAATTAGCCACGTTCCATGATAACCATTGCCACGAGCCATCCTGTTTGTTGTGAGCCATCCTGTCACTAACCAGCCAGCTCCCATCTCCATATTAGGCAAAGTGGGCGCCAAAAGACCACTGACCAATGACTTAACACCACCCTTCCCCTTAGAAATTTTCTTTGTCTTCCGCGAGGACCCACTGGAGGGTAAGTCTGGTACCAGCAGCCGCGGTAATTCCAGCTCCAATAGCGTATATTAAAGTGGCTGCAGTTAAAAAGCTCGTAGTCTGATCTTAGGAGCGGCTGGGCGGTC
>NW_011494604.1:281975-285035 GCF_000754665.1 Bison bison bison | reverse complement strand
GGAAGCAACCTAGATGTCCATCAGCAGATGAATGGATAAGAAAGCTGTGATACATATACACAATGGAGTATTACTCAGCCATTAAAAAGAATACATTTGAATCAGTTCTAATGAGGTGGATGAAACTGGAGCCTATTATACAGAGTGAAGTAAGCCAGAAAGAAAATCACCAATACAGTATACTAACTCATATATATGGAATTTAGAAAGATGGTAATGACAACCCTGTATGTGAGACAGCAAAAGAGACACAGATGTACAGAACAATCTTTTGGACTCTGTGGGAAAGGGAAGAGGGGGATGATTTGGGAGAATGGCACTAAAACATGTATAATATCATATAAGAAACGAATCGCCAGTCCAGGTTCAATGCAGGATACAGGAAGCTTGGGGCTGGTGCACTGGGATGACCCAGAGGGATGGTATGGGGAGGGAGGTGGGAAGTGGGGTTCAGGATTGGGAACATGTGTACACCAATGGCAGATGCATGTTGATGTATGGCAAAACCAATACAATATTGTAAAGTAAAAAAAAAAAAAAAAATTTCAGAGACTAAAATTTAAAAAAAAAAAAGGAAAGAAATTTTCTTTGTTTCGAGACTATAAATATTGGCCATAAGCCAAACTGTTGGCTTTCCCTTGAGCAGCCCACTGTTTTAATAGCATCCTATTGGCTCCTCCTGATCTGTCAGGAAGCTGGCTCCCTGTCTTTGCAGCAGCTCTCACTATCTAAGAGCTTTCTTCTCAATAAATTCTTTCTCTTCTAAGATATGCTGCTGCTAAGTCACTTCAGTCGTGTCTGACTCTGTGTGACCACATAGACGGCAACCCACCAAGCTCCCCCGTCCCTGGGATTCTCCAGGCAAGAACACTGGAGTGGGTTGCCATTTCCTTCTCCAATGCATGAAAGTGAAAAGTGAAAGTGAAGTCGCTCAGTCGTGTCCGACCCTCAGTGACCCCATGGACTGCAGCCTACCAGGCTCCTCCGTCCATGGGATTTTCCAGGCAGGAGTACTGGAGTGCGGTGCCATTGCCTTCTCTGCTTCTAAGATGTACTGTGTCTCAAAATTCTTTTTCCCACCCATGCTGACTGCCTTGACAACAATCATACTGTCAAAAGGCAAAGACAAAGAGAAAATAATTAGAGAAAGGCAACTCATCAAATACAAGAGGCCCTCACCAAGGTCACCTGCTGATAGAATTTTCAGAAACTACAGAGGCCTTCAGGCCCCACATGATATAAGGCATAGGTATGCTATGTTCAAGCACCAAAAGAAAAAAAAAAGTCAAACAAGAATTCTATAGTCAACAAAATTGTACTTCAAAGGACAAAAAAGACATTCCCAGATAAAAAGTGAGAAACAAGAAATATTAAGTGTTGTACTTCAGGTTCAAATGAAAAAGCACTAGACATCAACTCAAATCCATATAAAGAAATAAAAGAATACCAGTAAAGATAATTACATATTAACAGATATATATGAGAGGCTATAAACATATTTTTATTTGGAATGCTTTTCTTCTATCTAATTTAAATGATATATATAAAGAAACATTATTCAACCTTTAAAAAGAAGGAAATTCTGCATTCGTGACAACATGTATTCAGTTGCTAAGTCGTGTCCAACTCTTTGTGACCCCATGGACTGCAGCAGGCCAGGTTTCCTTGTCATTCACAATCTCCCAGAGCTTGCTCAAACTCATGTCCATTGAGTTGGTGATGCTATACAACCATCTTGTCCTCTGTCATCCCCTTCTTTTCTTGCCTTTAATATTTCCCAGCATCATGGTCTTTTTCAACAAGTTGGCTGTTTGCATCAGGTGGCCAAAGTATTGGAGCTTCAGCCTCAGCATCAATCCTTCCAATGAATATTCAGGACTGATTTCTTTTAGGATTGATTGGTTTGATCTCATTGCAGTTCAAGGGACTCTCAAGAGTCTTCTCAAACACCACAGCTCAAAATCATCAGTTCTTCAGTGCTCATCTTTCTTAATGGTCCAACTCTCACATCCATACATGAATGACTACAGGAAAAACCATACCTTTGACTACATGAACCTTTGTCAGCAAAGTAATGTCTCTGCTTTTTAATATGTTGTTTAGGTTTGTTGTAACTTCTTTTCCAAAAAGCAAGCATCTTTTAATTTCACAGCTGCAGCCACCATCTGCAGTGATTTTTGGACCCCAAGAAAATAGTCTGTCACGGTTTCCATTGTTTCCCCATCTATCTGCTATGAAGTGATGGGACTGGATGCCATGATCTTTGCTTTTTGAATGTTTTTAGTTTTAAGCCAGCTTTTTCACTCTCCTCTTTCACCTTCATCAAGAGGCACTTTAGTTCCTCTTTGCTTTCTGCCATAAGGATGGTGAGAAATTTAAGAAAATCTAAATAAATAGACATATCATGTTCATGAATCAGAGGAGCTATATTATTAAGATAATCCCTATATTGGTCTGCAGATTCAGTGTGATTCCTATTAGAATCTCACATGGCTTTTTGGTAGAAATTGATATCTTGATTCTAAAATTCATATGGAATTGCAAGGCACTGAGAATTGTCAAAACAATCTTGCAAAAGAAGAACAAAGCACTCACATTTCTTGATTTCAAAGCAGCTATAAAGCTACAATAATCAAGATTATGTGGTACTGATGTAAGATAGACATTTAGATCAAAGGAATAAGTCCAGGAATAAACCTATGAATTTATGGTCAATTATTATTGACTATGCCAAAGCCTTTGACTGTGTGGATCACAATAAACTGTGGAAAATTCTGAAAGAGATGGGAATACCAGACTACCTGATCTGCCTCTTGAGAAACGTATATGCAGGTCAGGAAGCAACAGAACTGGACATGGAACAACAGACTGGTTCCAAATAGGAAAAGGAGTACGTCAAGACTGTATATTGTCACCCTGCTTATTTAACTTATATGCAGAGTACATCATGAGAAACGCTGGGCTGAAAGAAGCACAAGCTGGAATCAAGATTGCTGGGAGAAATATCAATAACCTCAGATATGCAGATGACACCACCCTTATGGCAGAAAGGGAAGAGGA
>NW_011494604.1:272025-281875 GCF_000754665.1 Bison bison bison | reverse complement strand
GAAAGGGAAGAGGAACTAAAAAGCCTCTTGATGAAAGTGAAAGTGGAGAGTGAAAAAGTTGGCTTAAAGCTCAACATTCAGAAAACAAAGATCATGGCATCTGGTCCCATCACTTCATGGGAAATAGATGGGGAAACAGTGGAAACAGTGTCAGACTTTATTTTTCTGGGCTCCAAAATCACTGCAGATGGTGACTGCAGCCAGGAAATTAAAAGACGCTTACTCCTTGGAAGGAAAGTTATGACCAACCTAGATAGCATATTAAAAGGCAGAGACATTACTTTGCCAACAAAGGTCCATCTAGTCAAGGCTATGGTTTTTCCAGTGGTCATGTATGGATGTGAGAGTTGGACTGTGAAGAAAGCTGAGCACCGAAGAATTGATGCTTTTGAACTATAGTGTTGGAGAAGACTCTTGAGAGTCCCTTGGACTGCAAGGAGATCCAACCAGTCCATCCTGAAGGAGATCAGCCCTGGGTATTCTTTGGAAGGACTGATGTTGAAGCTGAAACTCCAATACTTTGGCCACCTCATGTGGAGAGTTGACTCATTGGAAAAGACCCTGATGCTGGAAGGGATTTGGGGCAGGAGGAGAAGGGGACGACAGAGGATGAGATGGCTGGATGGCATCACCGACTTGACGGACATGAGTTTGGGTAGACTCCGGGAATTGGTGATGGACAGGGAGGCCTGGCATGCTGCACTTCATGGGGTTGCAAAGAGTCGGAGACGACTGAGCAACTGAACTGAACTGAATTTTCAAAAAGGTGTCAAACCATTCCTTGGGAGAAAGAATAGTCTTGTAAACAAGTGATGCTGAGAAAACAAGATGACCACTGGCAAAAGAATGAAGGTAGATCCTTACTTCAAAGATCATATACAAAGATTAACTTAAAATAGATCATCAGTTCAGTTCAGTCATTCAGTCATGTCTGACTCTTTGCAACCCCATGAATCGCTGCACGCCAGGCCTCCCTGTCCATCACCAACTCTTGAAAATAGATCATAGACCTAAATATAAAAGATAAAACAATAGAGTTCTTAAAAGAAAACATAGCAGTAAATGAACACATGAAAAGATGCTTAATATCATCAGTCATTTGGGAAATGAAAATCCAAACCACAATGAAATACAACTTCATTCTCACTAAGATGGCTATATTAAAAAATGAACAATAATAAATACTGATGAAGAGGTGAAGAAATTAGGATTCCCATAAATGGCTGGTGGGAATGTAAAATGGTATAATAATTTTGGAAAACAGTTTGAGAGTTCCTCAAAGTGTTATAGATTTATCAGATCACCGAGTAATTCCAAATATATATACATATAAGTATATATGTCTATAACTATACCCAAGAGAATTGAAAGCATACCTCCACCAAAAACTTGTACACAAATATTCATAGCAGTATTACCATAATAGCCAAAAGTGGAAACAATAATGTAATAACCTGAGAGTATAGAACTAGATTCAAAGGAATTTCCTGGTGGTTCAGTGGTTAGAACTTGGCACTTTCACTTCCAGGGCCCAGAGACCGGGGTTCAGTCCCTGGTCAGGGAAATAAAGTCCTGCAAGCTGCACAGCCAACCACTCCCCTCCCCCTACCCCCCACAAAAAAACCCAAAAAAAGTAAATCCAAGAAGTCTATTAATTTATTTTGTGATAAACGGACAACTGCTAATGTTTCTTTGAAAAATAAAATGAAATCACACTTTACAAGTATACAAAACTAAATTTCATATAAATTAGCTAAATAGAAAAAAATATTAGAATAGAACTTCTGAGAAGATTTTTGTAATCTTGGATGGGTAAGGCCTTTCTAAGGTAGATTGAAAAAAAACACAGGTGTCAAGAGGGAAATACAGAGGGAACTGACTACATACAAATTAAAATTTTCTGTATAATAAAAAGCATTAAAAAAGGGAAGGAAATAATTACAATACATTTAATAGGCAATCTATTTTTGTAATATTTAGAGGATTTCTACAACCAATGGGTAAACTATGAACAATCTAATAGAATAATGGGCAAGGTATGTAAACAGGCAATTCATAGGTGAAAAAAGCAAATGGCTAGTAATATGAAAAGACAGCCTTTCTAGCAGTTGTGGAAATGTAAGTTAAAAAAATAATAAGATATCTTTAACCATCTGATTGACCAAAATAGCTGTAAATTTTGTAATACCCATGTCTGCAGAAATGTGGAGGAATGAGTATTTTTCTTAACAGTTAATGGGAGTTTGAGTAGTATAGCCTATTTGGAAGGTAATTTGGCATTATCTAGCAAAAGTTCAAATATGCATATCTTTTGACTTAACAGTTGTGCTGCTGAGAATACCAGTCTTAAAAACATCTCTCTCCAGAGAATAAGTGGAAGTTAATAGAGAGCTTCTTTTGTGTAGAGAAATTAGGATTTCCCTCATTTTGATAGAAATAGAAATGACTTTACCAATATTAGAAAAAGTTAAAAAATTTCATATCATCTGAACTGGTAAATTCTATCACAGGCAATTTGTCATGAAGAAATTATTGTAACTATGAAAAAGTTTTTTACTTAAAGATATTCATAGCCTCATCATCCTTAATAGGTAAAAATTTGAATTTATTTAAAAGTCTAAAACAGGAAAATGTGAAGTAATCCATGGAAAATTTGCTCAATAGAATATTATGACACCACTGAAAATTATATTCATGAAGATAATTTATGATTAACATAGAAAGTGCTTCTGAGATTGTATTTTACAGAAAATTCAAGGCACAAAATTTTTATGAATTTTCATCCCAATAGTGTTAAATAAGTACCTTCCTGCCTGTCGCTTGGAACGAGGCCTTCTAGCCTCATCTACCTGTTTTCCCTTCCCTGCCTCCTCAGCTGCGGAGTTTCCCTTGTGTCTGCCTCTGAGTTAGTCCACGCTGCAGCCAGCCTCTCTACTGTTTCTTGGCTTTTACCTGTCTTTCAGGTGGCTCAGTGATGAAGAATCCACCTGCAAATATAGGAGACCCAGGACACGCGGGTTGGATCTCTAGGTTGGGAAGATACTCTGAGAGGAAATGGCAACCTGTTCCAGTATTCTTGCCTGGAAAATTCCATGGACAGAGGAGCCTGGCAAGCTACTATCCAGGGTGTTGCAAAGAGTTGAATGCAACTGAGCACTCACACACCCTGTCTTTCAGCATCTGTTGCTGTGGTCCTAAACCTGATTCATTCTACCTAGGCACCACCATTCTTTCTGTATTCCCCAAGGCTTCGGAATACAAGGTGGTTGTCTATAATAGGCTCTGACTGAGGAGTTAGGGAGAACAGAGGGCAATTTGAAAACAGCACTGGAAAGATAATCAACATGAATGTATAATACCATCGCAAGGAATGGGCCGTGCTCTCCCCTCAGTGGAATTCTGGAAAGTGAAAGTAAAATTCGCTCAGTTGTGTCCAACCCTTTGTGACCCCATGGACTATACAGTCCATGGAATTCTCCAGGCCTGAATACTGGAGTGGGTACCCTTTCTCTTCTTCAGGGGATCTTCCCAACACAGGGATCAAAAGCGGGTCTTCTGCATTGCAGGTGGATTCTTTACCAGCTGAGCCACAAGGAAAGCTCAGTGCCAACTATTAAAATAGTAATGTGCTTTCTTCTCTTATTGAAAAAACTATGCATCTTTGAATTGAGGAAATATATGGTGGTTTTAATCATACATGCCTCCTGTGGTTGATGGTCTGCCAAGAGCTCTGTATTCTGAGACTGGGGCTAGGTTCAGCGACAAGGATCCTCGCTGCTGTCTCTGGTGGCCCAGGGTCAGCCTCTTAGTTAGTGTTAATAGTCATCATTAAATAGGTTTATATGCTGAACCTATTTCCACAGGCAAGAGAGGAAATCAAATTCTCTAACCTCAGAATAGGGACAGCTTGGGCTGTCTCAGAACCACATTAGGCAAAATAAAACAAAATTGTGCTTTTCTGTGAAATGGTGCTGTCCTCATATCCACGAACTGGAAGAAAGATGACTCATGTGACTCCGTGCCCTGGTCAGTCATGTCCACAGGCTGCCAGTAGTCAAGGACAGGGCAGGAAACAACCTTGAGTGGCTCCCCACAATTTGCTGCTGGAGAGGTAAGCAGCCGGTGTCTTCAGGATATTTAAAGGGTCTGCAATCTTATTAAACTCCTGCTAATAAGCGCAACTTCCTTATTTATCAGGATAATACAGTCCAGGATTAGAGAGAGAGAGCCTAGTCTTCAGCTTTCAGGAAATAAACTTTTTTCCTGTATTACCCCACAGCTGTGAACCCAAAATTAATCATTTTACTTTTTTAGTATCGACCTTAACTGTGATGTACCAAGCTCATATCTGAGTGTTTAATTCTATCTCAATTCTCGATTTAAAAAATTATTGTCAGCTGATTACTAAGAAAACCATGATAATAAATATCAAGCTTCCGTTCTAAATAGTAGTTCAGGCTACTTTGAGAAGAAAAATTCTGGTCTTATTTTTCTTTGTGGTAGAAGAAAATCTTCTTGAATTTCAGATGATCTGTTGATTGGGTCCATCAAAATTTCAATCAGAATATCTAGGATGGTGGCTCAGTGGTAAAGAATCAGTCAATGCAGGAGACATGGGTTCAATACCTGATCTGAGAAGATCCCACATACCACAGAGTAACTAAGCTTGTGTGCCACAACTACTGAGGCTGTTCTCTAGAGCCCTGGAGCTGCAGCCACTGAAGCCCGTGTGCCCTAAAGCTGGTGCTCTGCAACAAAAGAAGCCACTGTAAAGAGAACACTTCACACTGCCGCTAGGGAGTAGCCCGCACTCACCACAACTTGAGAAAAGCCCACTCAGCAATGAAGACTTAGTACAACCAAAAATAAATAAAATTATAAAATAGGTCAATAATCATGTCTCATTAAAACAGAAAGAATATCTAGGATGACTCTTACCCTTTCATGTAGGGAGTTGTGCAGACTGTTTCTCTCTTCCTTGAGAATCCTTTCTTACTCCATGTTACAGACTGGTTTGGGACCAAGTGCAGTTCAGAGGAAGCCTCCTGGGCTCGTCCCTGAGCAGAGTTCCCTGCAGAGCTGAAGCTTCCATTAAACACTCAGGGAAGCAGTCAGAGGCGGTGGCCTTGCAGGCAGGTCCCCACTCCATCCTCTTACAGTTTGAATTTGGCATGGGGAATCCACTCCAGTACTATTGCCTGGAAAATCCCATGGACAGAGGAACTTGGTAGGCTATAGTCCATGGGGTTGCAAAGAGTCGGACATGACTGAGCAACTTCACTTTCACTTTCATGATGAAGCAGGTGGCAGGATAGAGAAGATACTTCCTGCTGTTCCACTGGGAAAGTTAAAACATGTGAGTTGATGGAAGACCACCAGGGCATGAAATAGAGCTTAGGTTAGTAAAGAAAGCTCCAGATGTGGGCCCTGAGACAGGGTCAGTGTCCAACTCTCTGCGACCCCATGAATTGCAGCACACCAGGCTTCCCTGTCCATCACCAACTCCTGGAGCTTACCCAAACTCATGTCCATCGAATTGGTGATGCCATCCAGCCATCTCATCCTCTGTCGTCCCCTTCTCCTCCTGCCCCAAATCCCTCCCAGCATCAGGGTCTTTTCCAATGAGTCAATTCTTTGGCATGAGGTGGCCAAAGTATTGGAGTTTCAGCTTCAGCATCAGTCCTTCCAATGAACACCCGGGACTGATCTCCTCTAGGATGGACTGGTTGGATCTCCTTGCAGTCCAAGGGACTCCCAAGAGTCTTCTCCAACACCACAGTTCAAAAGCATCAATTCTTCGGTGCTCAGCTTTCTTCACAGTCCAACTCTCACATCATACGTGACCACTGGAAAAACCATAGCCTTGATTAGACGGACCTTTGTTGGCAAAGTAATATCTCTGCTTTTGAATATGCTATCTAGGTTGGTCATAACTTTCCTTCCATAGAGTAAGCGTCTTTTAATTTCCTGGCTGCAGTCACCATCTTCAGTGATTTTGGAGCCCAGAAAAATAAAGTCTGACACTGTTTCCACTGTTTCCCCATCTATTTCCCATGAACCCAGTGCTTTTAATTTCTTCATTTAAACAAAGAATATACATATTGCTTTCTGGTTCTGTGACAAGGTCTGTTTAGGAAGGTGGAAGATAAGTAAGTCCAGCAAATCTTTTCTTTTCCATTGCTGGGGGCCTTAGCTGGACGTGACTGTCTTCGAATGCTCCTGGGTCACTCTTTGTAGACTTATCACCAAGCCTCTGAAAGCCTCTGTGGAGTCATAAGGACCACATAACCATTTATCTCAGAGATACAGACTTACTATTTGAGAGAGGCCTTGGTAATAAAAGCACAGCTAATCAAACAATAAAACACATATTGGGTACCTGAAGGCAATGGCACCCCACTCCAGTACTCTGGCCTGGAAAATCCCATGGATGGAGAAGCCTGGTAGGCTGCAGTCCATGGGGTCACTAAGAGTCGGACACGACTGAACGACTTCACTTTCACTTTTCACTTTCATGCATTGGAGAATGAAATGGCAACCCACTCCAGTGTTCTTGCCTGGAGAATCCCAGGGATGGGGGAGCCTGATGGGCTGCCATCTATGGGGTTGCACAGAGTCAGACACGACTGAGTGACTGAACTGAACTGAATGTGTGCTCAGCACTGAGATGGGTGCTGAAAAAATTAAATATTTAAAAGTATAATACTTACTATGGTTTTTCTAGTAGTCATGTATGGATGTGAGAGTTGGACCATAAAGAAGGCTGAACACCAAAGAATTGATGCTTTTGAGCTGTGGTGTTGGAGAAGACTCTTGAGAGTCCCTTGGACTGCAAGGAGATGCAACCAGTCAATCCTAAAGGAAATCAATCCTGAATATTCAATGGCAGGACTGATGCTGAAGCTGAAATTCCAATACTTTGGTCACCTGATGCGAAGAACTGACTCATTAGACAAGACCCAGATGCTGGGAAAAAGGGAAGTCAGGAGGAGAAGGGGATGACAGAGGATGAGATGGTTGGATGATATCACTGATGCAATGGACGTGAGTTTGAACAAGCTCTGGGAGTTGGTAAAGGACAGGGAAGCCTGGCATGTACAGTCCAGGGGGTTGCAAAGAGTTGGACACTACTGAGCGACTGAACTGATAATGCTTACCACGTATTAAATATTTAAAAACCTTAGAATTCTTAATAAAACTGGGGGGGGGGCAATACCAAACAAGGCCTATTATTCACATTTTATGCATGAGAAAGCTGAGGAGTGTATGGCTAAACAACCTGCACAAGACAATGTGGCTTTGGAGCAGAGATTTGATCATAAATGCCAGGCCCTGAGTTCAAGAAAGACACTGGAAGGCACTTTCCTGTCATTTTAGGACTTCTAAGATCCTGAACTTGAGTGGACTCCAAGAGATGGTGGAGGACAGAGAGACCTGGTGTGCTGTAGTCCATGGGGTCACAAAGACACGATTTAGCCACTGAACAAGATCCTAAAACCCTGAGGATATAATGGCTTGTTTCCCAGATGATGGTGGCAGAGAAAATGTGGATTCATTGACTGCATGTTCTGTTTTTTTTTTTCACAGTCCACATATATTTAGGTTTGGTTTTGTGACAAGATCTCTCTTATTTTTGTGAAGGCCTTTCTCAAAGTATGGGAGGCATTCACATGCCACTGCTTCACACAGTGCTCAAAATGTACTTTTATTTACTTCTCTATCTGTGTGTTCATCTAAGCATTTATCTGGATCGGGTTCATCTGACAACTCCAGAGTGATTTTTCCACCCCTACCTGCTCCAAATCCCTTACGCTAGGAGTTTTTATTTTTCTGTCACCTGTTTATTGGCTCAGTTTTCTCAGAACATTGTTTCTCAGAGAAAGAGTGACCCAGGCCATGCTAAGTCAGCAGGGCAGCCAAGAGAGAGGGAAGCAGAGTCAAACTAGAGTCTATCTCTGTTCAGAAGGAATGGTGTCAGGCAAAGTAACAGCTACAGGGATCAGACAGTCATGATGACAGCTATTGTGGAGGTAAGCCAGGTGCAGAGGAAGCTCCAACACTCATTCTCTCTCACAGCACCTTGCTTTTCTCTTGCATCATATTTGCTACAATATGAAATGAGTGTGCTTATTTACTTACTTGTTTCATGTATGTTTTTTCCACTAGACTGTGAGCTCCACAAAAGTGGGGGTCTTATGTGCTTTATTTACCACTGTATATCCAAGGTCTATCACTGTGCCAGGCACAAGGAAAGTACTCAGTAAGTATTAACTGAATACATGAATGAATGCCTGGCAGCCATCCCATCCCGAGAAGGACCTGGGATTATATCTCATAGTAGATGTAATGTTGAAATGTTTAATAGAAGATTAGATACAGGTAAAGATACAGTTAGTGAATTATAAGGACAGAAAACAATGTCTAGAGGGAAAACAACTGGGGGAAGACAGATGAAAAGAGACCAGGAGGATAGTGTGGGAAGGTCTAAATCAATTAATCAGAGTTGTAGTAGGGGAAGGAGAAATTTGGAGAAATAACATATGAAAAGATAATTGATAGCTCACTGGAAATAAAGAGACAACAATATACCAACTTAAGAAGTTAAGCAATATAGATAAAAAGAAATTTATACCTAGGCACATCAAAATGAAACATCAGAAAGACAAAGACTGAGAAGATCTTAAAAGAAGCCAGAAGGGGAAAAAATATTAATTAAATTAATATTTTTCATATTAATTATATTAATATGAAAAATATTAATACAATCAAGAAAATGGCAGCTTGCCAGTTGACTTCTCAACTTAACAAGGAAAGCTAGAAGACAGTGAAGTAGGATCTTTGGTGAAAAAGAAAATAATTGCCAAAATAGAGTTTTGTATCTGTCAAGAATAAGGGTAAACCAACAGTAACGGAGAGTTTTTCAACAGCAGACATCAGTAAAGAAATTCTAATGTTTGTAGTGATGGTTTGACTGGAATGTACTTTTTAAAACTTAATTTTAAGTTAATTAATTATTTTTTAACTGCACTGCAAGGCATACAGGATCTTAGTTTTCCCACCAGGCAGCAAACTCATGCCCTCTTCAGGGAAGAGTGGACTCTTAACCACTGTACCACCAGGGAAATCCTTTGACTGGAGTGTACTTATCTCTAAACTCATTAAGTTGTATACACTAAATATGTATAGTGCCTTGTATGTCAGTTGGGCTTCCCTGGTGGTGCTAGTGGTAAACAACCCGCCTGCCAATGAAAGTAGATGTAAGAGACGTGGGTTTGATCCCTGAGTCAGAAAGATCCCCTGAAGGAGGGCATGGCAACCCACTCCAGTATTCTTGTCTGGAGAATCCCATGGAAAGAGGAGCCTGGTAGGTCACAGTCCATAGGGTCGCACAGAGTTGGACATGACTGAAGTGGCTTAGCACGTGTATATGAATGCAGTTTGTATGTCAATTATATCTCAATAAAATGGTTTTTAGATAGAAAAAAATTCTGAAGCATGTATTTCAGATAGTCAGAAAATAATCCAACAGGGAAGGTCTCCAATATAAGAAGAAATAAGGATGAGACTTCTCTGGCAGAAAAGGTGGGAAAAATAGAAATCCCAAAATAAGATGATAAAGCGATATAAACTGAAATGTATCAATAATTACAATAAAGACAATAATAATTGATAAACTGAATTTATTAACTAAAAATAAATATTTAGACACATCTAAAATATAAACATCCTGGAATGTGAAGTCAAGTGGGCCTTAGAAAGCATCACTATGAACAAAGCTAGTGGAGGTGATGGAATTCCAGTTGAGCTATTCCAAATCCTGAAAGATGATGCTGTGAAAGTGCTGCACTCA
>NW_011494604.1:271401-271925 GCF_000754665.1 Bison bison bison | reverse complement strand
GTGGATCACAATAAACTGTGGAAAATTCTGAAAGAGATGGGAATACCAGACCACCTAACCTGCCTCTTGAGAAACCTATATGCAGGTCAGGAAGCAACAGTTAGAACTGGACATGGAACAACAGACTCTTCCAAATAGGAAAAGGAGTGCGTCAAGGCTGTATATTGTCACCCTGTTTATTTAAACTTCTATGCGGAGTACATCATGAGAAATGCTGGGCTAGAAGAAGCACAAGCTGGAATCAAGATTGCCGGGAGAAATATCAATAACCTCAGATATGCAGATGACACCACCCTATGGCAGAAAGGGAAGAGGAACTCAAAAGCCTCTTGATGAAAGTGAAAGAGGAGAGTGAAAAAGTTGGCTTAAAGCTCAACATTCAGAAAATGAAGATCATGGCATCCGGTCCCATCACTTCATGGGAAATAGATGGGGCAACATTGGAAACAGTGTCAGACTTTATTTTGGGGGGCTCCAAAATCACTGCAGATGGTGACTGCAGCCATGAAATTAAAAGATGCTTA
>NW_011494604.1:269417-270777 GCF_000754665.1 Bison bison bison | reverse complement strand
TCAATACCTCAGTTCAGATCAGATCAGATTAGTCACTCAGTCGTGTCCGACTCTTTGCGACCCCATGAATCGTAGCACGCCAGGCCTCCCTGTCCATCACCAACTCCCGGAGTTCACTCAGACTCACAGCCATCGAGTCAGCGATGCCATCCAGCCATCTCATCCTCTGTCATCCCCTTCTCCTCATGCCCCTAATCCCTCCCAGCATCAGAGTCTTTTCCAATGAGTCAACTCCTCGCATGAGGTGGCCAAAGTACTGGAGTTTCAGCTTTAGCATCATTCCTTCCAAAGAAATCCCAGGGCTGATCTCCTTCAGGATGGACTTGTTGGATCTCCTTGCCATCCAAGGGACTCTCAAGAGTCTTCTCCAACACCACAGTTCAAAAGCATCAATTCTTCGGCGCTCAGCCTTCTTCACAGTCCAACTCTCACATCCATACATGACCACTGGAAAAACCATAGCCTTGACTAGACGAACATTTGTTGGCAAAGTAATGTCTTGCTTTTCAATATGCTATCTAGGTTGGTCATAACTTTCCTTCCAAGGAGTAAGCGTCTTTTAATTTCATGGCTGCAGTCACCATCTGCAGTGATTTTGGAGCCCAGAAAAATAAAGTCACCCACTGTTTCCACTGTTTCCCCATCTGTTTCCCATGAAGTGGTGGGACCGGATGCCATGATCTTTGTTTTCTGAATGTTGAGCTTTAAGCCAACTTTTTCACTCTCCTCTTTCACTTTCATCAAGAGGCTTTTGAGTTCCTCTTCCCTTTCTGCCATAAGGGTGGTGTCATCTGCATATCTGAGGTTATTGATATTTCTCCCGGCAATCTTGATTCCAGCTTGTGTTGCTTCCAGTCCAGTGTTTCTCATGATGTACTCTGCATAGAAGTTAAATAAGCAGGGTGACAATATACAGCCTTGACGCACTCCTTTTCCTATTTGGAACCAGTCTGTTGCTCCATGTCCAGTTTTAACTGTTGCTTCCTGACCTGCTTACAGATTTCTCAAGAGGCAGATCAGGTGGTCTGGTATTCCCATCTCTTTCAGAATTTTCCACAGTTTATTGTGATCTACACAGTCAAAGGCCTTGGCATAGTCAATAAAGCAGAAATAGATGTTTTTCTGGAACTCTCTTGCTTTTTCCATGATCCAGTGGATGTTGGCAATTTGATCTTTGGTTCCTCTGCCTTTTCTAAAACCAGCTTGAACATCTGGAAGTTCATGGTTCACATATTGCTGAAGCCTGGCTTGGAGAATTTTCAGCATTACTTTACTAGCGTGTGAGATGAGTGCAATTGTGTGGTAGTTTGAGCATTCTTTGGCATTGCCTTTCTTTGGGATTGGAATGAAAACTGACCTT
>NW_011494604.1:266406-269317 GCF_000754665.1 Bison bison bison | reverse complement strand
TTGAGCATTCTTTGGCATTGCCTTTCTTTGGGATTGGAATGAAAACTGACCTTTTCCAGTCCTGTGGCCACTGCTGAGTTTTCCAAATGTGCTGGCATATTGAGTGCAGCACTTTCACAGCATCATCTTTCAGGATTTGGAATAGCTCAACTGGAATTCTATCACCTCCACTAGCTTTGTACATAGTGATGCTTTCTAAGGCCCACTTGACTTCACATTCCAGGATGTCTGGCTCTAGGTCAGTGATCACACCATTGTGATTATCTGGGTCGTGAAGATATTTTTGTACAGTTCTTCTGTGTATTCTTGCCATCTCTTCTTAATATCTTCTGCTTCTGTTAGGTCCATACCATTTCTGTCCTTTATCAAGCTCATGTTTGCATGAAATGTTCCTTTGGTATCTCTGATTTTCTTGAAGAGATCCCTAGTCTTTCCCATTCTGTTGTTTTCCTCTATTTCTTTGCATTGGTCGCTGAAGAAGGCTTTCTTATCTCTTCTTGCTATTCTTTGGAACTCTGCATTCAGATGCTTATATCTTTCCTTTTCTCCTTTGCTTTTCGCTTCTCTTCTTTTCACAGCTGTTTGTAAGGCCTCCTCAGACAGCCATTTTGCTTTTTTGCATTTCTTTTCTATGGGAATGATCTTGATCCCTGTCTCCTGTACAATGTCACGAACCTCATTCCATAGTTCATCAGGCACTCTATCTATCAGATCTAGGCCCTTAAATCTATTTCTCACTACCACTGTATAATCATAAGGGATTTGATTTAGGTCATACCTGAATGGTCTAGTGGTTTTCCGTACTTTCTTCAATTTCAGTCTGAATTTGGCAATAAGGAGTTCATGGTCTGACCACAGTCAGCTCCTGGTCTTGTTTTTGCTGACTGTATAGAGCTTCTCCATCTTTGGCTGCAAAGAATATAATCAATCTGATTTCGGTGTTGACCATCTGGTGATATCCATGTATAGAGTCTGTCTAGTCAAGGCTATGGTTTTTCCAGTGGTCATGTATGGATGTGAGAGTTGGACTGTGAAGAAAGCTGAGCACCAAAGAATTGATGCTTTTGACCTGTGGTGTTGGAGAAGACTCTTGAGAGTCCCTTGGGCGGCAAGGAGATCCAACCAGTCCATTCTGAAGGAGATCAGCCCTGGGATTTCTTTGGAGGGAATGATGCTGAAGCTGAAACTCCAGTACTTTGGCCACCTCATGCAAAGAGTTGAGTCATTGTAAAAGACCCTGATGCTGTGAGGGATTGGAGCAGGAGGAAGAGGGGATGACAGAGGATGAGATGGCTGGATGGCATCACTGACTCGATGGACATGAGTCTGAGTGAACTCTGGGAGTTGGTGATGGACAGGAAGGCCTGGCGTGCTGGGATTCATGGGGTTGCAAAGATTCGGACATGACTGAGCGACTGAACTGAACTGAACTAAACTGAAAATCTAAAGATACTGAGAGGTTAAAGGACAGAAAAGGATACAGTATGCAGATACCAATCCAGAACAGCTGGTATGTTAGTTAACATCACACAAAGAAGATTTAAAGGCAAAAAGAATTATTGCATGTAATGAGTATCAGTCCATAATAATGATAAAGGGTTTAGTTCACAGAAAGATACTACAATTTAAAATTTATAATATTCCTAATTATACAGCCTCTTAAATATACAAAGAAAAAATGACAGAATTACAAGGAGAAATAGAAAAATGCACAATGAGAGTGAGAGATTTTGTTTCTCTTAGTAATTGATAGAACAATAATTTCCCCCAAAATTCAAGAAGGATTTAAATGATTTAACCACCATGACTAAGAGATTTTTACATAATGAATTTGTATAGTACACTGTACCCTACAACTGAAGAAAGTAGTTCCTTTTCAAGCCCAAACAGAACACATGAAAAAGTTTGACCACATACTAGGCCATAAAGGAGTCACAATAAAACCAAAGGCTGAAAATTATGCAGATCATGTTGTCTGACCACAATATAATGAAGCTAAAATTAGTAAAAGCAAAAAGAAACAAAAAAAACTAAAAAAATCCCTAAATGTTTAGATAAGAAACACATTTATAAATAACCCATGTGTCATATAAGAAATAACAGTGGAATTTAGAAAATATTTTGAACTGAATAATAATGAAAATGCTTCATAGCATATTTAGAGGATACAATTAAGACAGATTTTAAAGGGCAATTTATAGCCTTAAGTAGATCAGAAAAGAAAAATGAAAAGATAATATACAGAATGGGAGAAAATAGTTGCAAACAATGTGACTGACAAAGGGTTAATATCCAAAGTACACAAACAGCTCATATAATTCAATATAAAAAAACTTCACCCAATCAAAAAAATGGGCAGAAGATCTAAATATGCATCTATCCAAGAAGACATACAGATGGCCAACAGACACATGAAAAGATGCTCAGCATTGCTAATTATTAGAGAAGTGCAGATTAAAATCACCATTTTCATTTTTTTTGAATGTGAGGTATTGCCTCACACATGACAGAACAGCTACAATCAAAAAGCCTATAAACAATAAATGCTGGAGGGGGTGTAGAGAAAGGGGAACCCGCCTGCTCTGTTGGAGGGTATGTAAATTGGTGCTGCCACTAAGGAAAACTGTGACAGTTCCCTAAAACACTAAAACTAGAGCTACCATATGATCCAGGAAGCCCATTCCTGGGCATATGCCCAGAAAAGGTGAAAACTCTAATTCAGAAAGACGCACATACTCCAGTGCTCATAGCAGCACTATTTACAGCACTATTTACAATAGCCAAGACATGGAAATAGCCCAAGTGGCTATCAACAGAAAACTGGTTTAAGAAAATATGATACATATATATATATATTCCAATATATATACACACAATGGAATATATATATATATATATATATATATATAAT
>NW_011494604.1:239233-266306 GCF_000754665.1 Bison bison bison | reverse complement strand
ATATAATGGAATATTAGCCATAGAAAAGAATGAAATCCTGCCATTTGCTGCAACATGGATGGACCTAGATAATATCATACTAAGTGAAGTAAGTCAGAGAAAACAAATATATGATATCACATATGTGGAACCTAAATTTAATACAAGTGAATCTATTTAAAATATAAACAGACTTACAGACATGGGAAACAAAAATAGGTAAGCAACAAGGGTTTACTGTTTGGCTGCTGCTGCTGCTAAATCGCTTCAGTCGTGTCCGACTCTGTGCGACCCCGTAGACGGCAGCCCACCAGGCTCCCCCATCCCTGGGATTCTCCAGGCAAGAACACTGGAGTGGGCTGCCATCTCCTTCTCCAATGCATGAAAGTGAAAAGTGAAAGTGAAGTCGCTTAGTCGTGTCCGACTCTTAGCGACCCCATGGACTGCAGCCCACCAGGCTTCTCTAGCACAGGGGACTAGATTCAGTATCTTGTAATAACCTATAATGGAAAACAATCTGAAAAATATATATAACTGAATCACTTTGCTGTACACCTAAAATGAACACAATATTGTAAATCAACTATGTCAATAAAAATAAATAAAACATTTAAAATATTTTTAAAAAGAATAAGTGGATTCTCAAAATCATGCTGAGTGAAAGAATGCAATAACCAAGGAATACACAGTGTATGATTTTATTTACGTAAAAGTCTTGAAAATCAATCTGCTACCTATAAACTAATCTATAATAAAAAAAGCAGATCAATAATTATCTGGGATCAAAAGGGATCAAAAATGAATGGGATAAAAACTGGGATCAAAAGCCCACCATTCCCCCCAAAGGTAATTTTTATCCTACCTTTGTGATAAACCTTTTCTTTTTTGATTTGTGGTGTTACAGTCTATGCTTGCACCCTAAGCAATATACTTTAATTTGCCCAGGACTCTAAATTTTATATAAATAGAATTAGATTGTATGGTTTTTTCATATGTGACTGATTTCTTTCACACGATATTGCATTTCTGAGATTTATAGTGTATATGTATGCCTATAGCACCTTCCTTTCGGAGAAGGCAATGGCACCCCACTCCAGTACTCTTGCGTGGAAAATCCCATGGACGGAGGAGCCTGGCAGGCTGCAGTCCAGGGGGTCGATAAGAGTCGGACACGACTGAGCAACTTCACTTTCACTTTTCACTGTCATGCATTGGAGAAGGAAATGGCAACCCACTCCAGTGTTCTTGCCTAGAGAATCCCAGGGATGGGGGAGCCTGGTGGGCTGCCGTCTATGGGGTTGCACAGAGTCTGACACAACTGAAGTGACTTAGCAGCACCTTCCTTTTAGTGCTGCATGTTGTTCCATTGTATGAATTTTTATACACGGTAGACTTCATGGGGCATGCAACCAGGGCAGTAACATAGGGCCCCTGATGGCAGCCTATTTCCTTCCCCCCAGGAATACTGTGTTCTATGAGCCATCTCTAGGGATCTCTGAGATAACTCCTGGCTGCTGTTCCAAACTTGCTGCCCATTACGTTAACTATGACTGTTACCTCTGACATTAAGAGGGGATTTATTGGTAGCTCAGCTGGTAAAGAATCAGCCTGCAATGCAGGAGTCTCTGGTTTGATTCTTGGGTCGGGAAGATCCGCTGGAGAAGGTTTAGGCTACCCACTCCAGTATTCTTGGGCTTCCCTGATGGCTTAGCTGGTAAAGAATCTACCTGCAATGCAGGAGACCTGGGCTGGGAAGATCTCCTGGAGAAGGCAACAGCTACCCACTCCAGTATTCTGGCCTGGAGAATTCCATGGACTATATAGTCCATTGGGTCTCAAAGAATCAGACACAACTGAGTGACTTTCACTTCATTTCACTTCTGACGTTTAAGTGCTGCCCTGGTCTCTGGTATTTCAGAACTGTGTCGTCCCCATTGATACTGTGAAGTCCACTTCTGTAACAGTGTCTTCTACTGTCAGTCCTGGCCGGTGGAAAGTAGATAGGATTAGACTTTTGATGTGGGGCCCCCTCTCACCAGCATGTTTCTTATCAGCTTGGTTAATGAAGTTGTTTTCCAAGCCCTGCTGAGAAACAGACAGTGATAGGTTGTCAGGTTTCTAAGCTGGCTTATTCTAGCATTCCAACTTCCCAAAGCCCTTTGAGATTTTCCTCCACATTTTGCATCTCTACTTCATTTGCTAAGTACATGTCATGTTTTTTTTTCCTAATCTTCAAGTGCCATCCCACTGGTGTGTTAAAACTGTCACTCAGGACCCTGTAATAGCCAGATGTTAAATCCCTGATTTAGATTTTTATTCTGCCTTCTTGATCCAGCACCCCCAGGATCCATTCCCAGTTCCTGCCAATACATGCTAGCCAGATTTGACAGCTCTTTAGAAATATTTTCTAATATCTAGCAAGCCTGGTATTCCCTCAGTCAGATTTTGCAGAGTCTTGGTCTGAACTATGTGTCTGGTGGCCAGATGGAGGTAGGAACAGTTCCTGGAGAGGATAAGGATTGCCTTGAAGGTATGGTTGCCAGATTTAGCAAAAAAAAAAAAAAACAAAAAAACAGGATATAGGAGATTAGGATACTAAAAAAATTGCTCATTGTTTATCTGAAATTCAAATTGAACTGCACATCTTGCACATTATCTGGCGACTCTATTGCCTCATTTGAGGTTTCTTTATATCCTTTCAGCAACGGAAGTTCTCTCTTCCAACAAGAGAGAGTTGGTCACTTCTTAGGCCCTGAGGTTTCAGGCAATTCAAAGCCCTCATTAAATCCTCAGGCTGATCTTAAGCTGTGTGCCTCCCCTCCAGCTGCAGGATATGAGGGTCTTTTTAAATGCTGTCCAGGAAATACTCTGACCCTTTCACTGCTTGAAGTTGTTGATTAATACAGCTAGGCCTGTGATTTTCTCTCTGCAAAGAATCAATAGTGATTACCAACAACCATCTGATTCCACTGCCCTTTCCTTATAGTTATTGTTGCTCCCATACCCCTCAATAGCCTGACACAATAGTACCTGAATTTGTCAGCACATTAGAATTATCTGGGAGCTTCTAAAAATACTGGTGTCTGTGTCCTACCCCAAGAAATTGCGATGTGGTCAGTCTTAGGTGTGATCTTCGTTAGGAATTTTTAAGAGATTGCCCGGTGACTTTAATGCTAGGACATTGCGCCAGTTACTACATCCCCTTGCACCTGTATCCCTTTATAGCTCACTACAGGTAAGTCTTAGTGATCTACTACCACCAGCATCTAGGCAGTCTCAAAATCTAGTCCTTATTGTTATCCAGCTGGTGAGTAATCCAACCACAAAAATCTTACCCTTAGTGGCTTACCAGATGGTGCTAGTGGTAAAGATTCCTGCCAATGCAGAAGACTTAAGTGACACAGGTTTGATCCCTGGGTTGTGGAAGATCCCCTGGAGGAGGGCATGGCCACCTACTCCAGTTGTCTTGCCTGGAGTATCCAGTGGACAGAGGAGTCTGGCAGGTGACAGTTCATGGGGTCGCAGAGAGTCGGACAGGACTTAGTGACTTAGATCGCAAGCACACTACATCCTAGGATCTTCCTGGTATCAACTATCTTTAGTAGAATTTCCTGAAGACAGGGAATCTTATCCAAGTAACTTCCCGTGAATGCTGTCAGTAAAAGAGAGTGTGAGGAAGGCAGGAGCAGGGCAGAAATGAAAATCAGCAGGAAATGTGGTCCTAGCTGGAGACTAGCTATAGAATCTGACTCCATGGGGAACTCTACAGCAAAGATCTACTGCAGAGTTAGCTCTATCTTGGGGCAAGGGGGCTGACCTTTTGTATCCCTACATGAGTTAATAATTGGCTAGGTCTGCTTCCAGAGGGGATGACAGAGGGCTGGAGTGTGGCTTCTTAGCCAGGGTAGGACTAGGATGAGGTGAGGAAAGCAAGGTTAAAGGGGTACCAAGATCTCAGTAATCAGGATGAATTATATTTTAATGCAATATTTTATCTTTTTTATTGGCATATAATTGCTTTACAATATTGTGTTAGTTTCTAGTGCACAGCAAAGTGAATCAGCTTCATATTTACATATATCCTCTGCCCCTTGAACCTCCCTCCAGCTCCCCCCAATGTAATATTTTAAACAAACAAAATTAACTCCCCAAACTCACAACGAACAAAGCCCGACTTTAAATAAAGAGAATTAGGGGAGGAGGTTCCTACTTGGCCAAGGGCAAGTCTTAGAGAGGGCATCTGTGGCTTGTTGTCGGTTGACATTCACAGCATCTTGGGGATCAGCACAGTTAAAGGGGGACTGGGCAAAGCACCAACAATATCCAGTACACTGTCTTTCCCCAATTCCATGTATTTAAGTTTGGGTTGACCCCATTCCCCTAGTATTTTGGGGAGGGAGGAGAGGAGAATAATACTTGGACCTGCTTCATAAGGTCAGAAATCCCTGGCCGTGGTTACTATTTTAAGGATGAATGTGGGACCCAAACAAGCCCAATCAACTTCCTCTCAAGAATATTTCTGCTGGAGCTAACAGAAAAGATGCTCTGGACAGCATAAGTTAGAGTTGTTTGTGGCCGTACTTCTCAGCTGCACTGAAGGAATCTGCCCATAACAGGAGAAGAAACCAACATACCGAGAAATCTGGGCCAAAAATGAAGCTAGGGAGACAGAGACTGGCCTGAAAATACTGATTGTGCTGGACTCAGGTGAACCAAGAGTTTTCTGTTTTATGATGTTTCAATTTGGAATATTTTTTATTTCATAGAACATAAAGTCTGACCTAAGGAATAAAGCCAACCTGAGGAATAAAGAAGGGGTAGGAGAAGAGGAGCGGAGAAGGCACTGGTGACCCACTCCAGTACTCTTGCCTGGAAAATCCCATGGACAGAGGAGCCTGGTGGGCTGCAGTCCTTGGGGTCGCTAAGAGTCGGACAGACTGAGCAACTTCACTTTCACTTTTCACTTTCATACACTGGAGAAGGAAATGGCAACCCACTCCAGTGTTCTTGCCTGGAGAATCCGAGGGACGGGGGAGCCTGGTGGGCTGCCGTCTCTGGAGTCGCACAGAGTCGGACACGACTGACGTGACTTAGCAGCAGCAGCAGCAGCAGCAGCAGCAGCAGGAGAAGTGGAGAGGGAGAGAGACAGAGAAACATAACTGGAGAGGTCCAAGAGTAGATTTGTTTCAGGTGTGGCGGGAACAGGGCCTCCATGTTATCGCCAGGCTCTATCTCCTAGATCTGTTCCTAGGACTGGCTCCATTATCAGGTTAAACATGAATAAGACGATAAGCTCAGGGACAGATTCTCTGGTTTCCCCAAAATCTTCTCACCTCTCTTGGCAATAGTTCCATGATTCTTGAATCAAACATCTGTGTCTGGATTCTCTCTTTCTTAAGCGTGAAATATTCCCTATTATCACCAGTTCTTTCCCCTCCAAGTCTTTCCTCTTGATCACTTATATGTAAGTCTTAGCGTAGGACAATTTGGGTTTGGACGGCACTTCTCTAAGTCACCCCACTACTGTAACATACTTGCTCACTGTTCTGCAGCTCTCATATTTTTTTTCTTCTCTAAATTCTCATACGATCACATATCATACACATTCCTTTTGGTTCTCCTTTCTCTTCTTAAAATGAGTTCTTTAACTTCTACAAGATGATGCAGCTCTTCTTCTTCTTCCCAATGTAAGCTTTTATTTTTAACACAGTGCCTGGCATATAGTGTGCTCAATAAATAGCTATGATGAACAACAAATTCTTACTGTATAGCACAGGAAACCATATTCAATATCCTGTGATAAGCCATAATGGAAAAGAATATGAAAAAGAATGTATATACGATTAACTGTGGAGAAGGAAATGGTAACCCCCTCCAGTGTTCTTGCCTAGAGAATCCCAGGGACAGAGGAGCCTGGTGGGCTGCGGTCTGTGGGGTCTCACAGAGTCGGACACGACTGACGAGACTCAGCAGCAGCAGCCGCATGTATAACTGAGTTGCTTTGCTGTTCAGAAGTAGTTAACACAACACATAGTTCAGCTATGTCAATTAAGAGAAAATTTAAAAAATAAATAACTATTTGGATGATGACGCTGACAATGGCAATGAGGCAGCATCGATCCCTTACATAGGGTTGAGAAGATTTGACGATTGTTTCCAATGCTAAACACCCTGATAGAAGATTTTCTTCATATCTTACCTATATTTCCTGCTGTCAACAAACCATTTCTATTAAGTTCTTAATATAAGCAATTACTCAGGGAGAATCAAAATTCTTAAAATTCTCATTGATCTGTCATCTGGTTTAAGTCTTGCTACAGTATTTTTTTTTTTTTTCCACCTGAAACTTTAAATCTCTAGAACATTCACACATGTTAATATGCATGGCTGGTTTGGACACAGGAACAGGATTTATTTTTAATGTTAAAAAAGCATTCCTTCTTTTTAAATTGATAATGAGGGTCTCAAGTAATACTCTGAGACTGTGACTCCAAGACAGTTCAACAAATAAAATCTAGAGGGAAAAAAGTACGAAAGGACTGATTTAATTGTTTGATTTGGCCTTTTATTTTTTTTTTAATGGAATGGGCTTGATGTTTTCCCATCAAGTGGACACAGCTCAACTGTTCTTGCAGAGGCTGTGAAGCCTGAGGGTAAATACGTGATGTGCGCAGTTAAACAGTGGCAGGTGAACTGGTGGAAACAGCATGTAGCTAGTTTCTGTTACCAGTCAGCACAGCAGCCACACCCTGACCTGTTTTAATAATGAGCCTCAGATATATGCTCTGGTTTGCAAATATAAATTTTAGAAAGAGTTTTAATTTTTTGGTAACCTGTGTTCCAGGAGCGCAGAGCCCTGGCTTCCCGCTCTGTGTCTCTGGTCTCTCATGTGTGAGGTTAACCTCTGCCCTAACCCCACGCTGGATCGATGATACAGAAAAAAGATTTTTTTCACCTTGGTAACTAAATCAAAGACTGTGATCGATTAATCTGTTTTCAATCTACTGGCTGTGCCTGAATCATGTAGCACTCCTAATATCCGATGTTAAGATTTCTTTCCTCCCATTATGATTTAGTGCAGAGAACTCCTGTTGTCCATCTCTCCTAAAGCAGCTCACTTAAGTTTTAATTTTCCTGCACTTGCATCTGCTTCTGTAATTGAGTCTATTTGATCCTGCCTTTAGTCTGATGAGCATGAGCATCGGAATCTAGTCTGGAAATGATAGGAGGCTTCTCCTAGTTCATCTCCTTAGCTAATTGTGTCAGTTTCCCGGTTTGTTTTTTTTTCCTGCACACCTCTCCCCCAACAAACCATCCTCTGCATAACTACCCTTTAAGACTAAGTCCTCCAAAATCTTAACAGGGAGCCCCTGACCCTTGAGAGATCCCGCTTTCCCTCTCAGCCCAACTGCTTAGAATCTTATGTTATATTTAGTAAGGACAGACCTCTGCCACCATGACAGAGAAGTAGATATTGTTGCATGTCTGGAAATAATCTTGACCAAAGGAAATATAAAGGGTGTGTTAGAAAGATGTGTTTGGCCTCAGACAGTAAGGATTGAGGGTCCCTCGTGCATAACATGATTGCATGAATCATCTCAGTCCTGTGTTGAGATGCTGAGAGAGGGACTTCTTCAAATGATGCTGATGTGGGAGGTGTTGTAGGAGCATTTCTGGCTTTTATCAGGGTGCAAAGGGACTTCTGGGCTGAGTGTTATATGAAAGAACCCACACCCACCCCTATTATTTCATGATGGCTTCCTGTTCCCATTTCTCCCACTACTAATGCTTCCTCACCACCACCAGCTCCACCTTGCCGTAACAAGACACCCAGTTGCTTGTTTGCTGAGGCTCCTTCCCTTTCCTTCCCTTCCCTTCCCTGCCCTTCCTCTCCTTTTCCTTCTTTAACTGTATAATCCTTGTATCTTTTGGATTGCCCTTGATTCTATGAGGTAGGTAGGAAGGTGTTATTAACACTATATTACACATAAGAAAATGTAGAATCAGAAGGATTAAGGAATTTGCCTAAGGTCAGGTTTACTTGACCCAAAGTGCATGCTCTTAGTGCATCATACGCTGTCAATGTCCATTTCCCAGATGGTCTAGCTAACAGGAAGTGCAGAAAGGCACAGTAAGGTGGAAAGTACCCTTGACTGAAACTGGGGAACCTGACTTCTGGTCATAGCTCTTTTTAAACTTAAAGAGGAATCCTTCTCCTCTGCCCTCACTTGCCATATAAAATGGAAGGGCTCTACTTGATGCTTTCTATGTTTCTTCCATTTCTAATAGACTGTTAGGACTATTTAGTGACTCTTTATATATTTAGGAAATCCATGGGTACACAGCATTTAATCTCAAAAACAATGATTCACAATCAGATCGTGGGAAGAGAAGCCACTTTGCCACATGTGGTATCAAGCTGGCATGACTGCCAGGGTGGTGAGCTACTTTCTAAAGTTAGTTCATGTATATTTTTAAAAGGCATCTTTTCATGCTAAAAACACTCATAAGGTACTGAGCACTCTAATCTTTGTCCAGATACACTTGTTTATAAAAAATACTTCGTTGATCTTGTGTATTAATGTATATGAATGGGGAAAGAACATAATTGATGCCGGATGAGGAGACTGGGTACTAGTTTTCTCTGAAAGCATCGTTAGTAGAGAGCCTTGATCCAAGACATAGCACCTATGGTTTCCCCAACTCTGTGATTCTGATGGAGACTCTACTTCGGGACACTATACATACTGAGATGTATTGTCCTTGTCCACTAAGGAAAATTTACTTATCACTATAATCTAAAGTGTAGCTTAATAAGAAATAATGTGAAAAGTACAAAATCTTATATGCTTCTTCATTAGATGTGAAAACTACTGATTCTGATCTCTTTTGTTTCCTTCATTATCATACCTTTTATCCTTCATGCTTGTAAATGCAATGTTAGCAGAAAAATATTTTCTTCAGAAAGTTATAAGGAACAGATAGATAACTGCCTACATAAATTAGAAACATTTCATTACATGCTGGCAAACTTAAAGTGTAGCAAACTTTAGAAATGTTGCTATAAATGGATATTTTTCCTTTTCTAGCCTAATTTAACCTTGCCACCACCCCTCCCATCTCTGAATGAATCTTCACTTTCCCATCTCTCCAGACCCTGCTTCCCAATTCCTGTGGTACACAGCCTCCATCTCTCATGAGGGCCAAGGACTATTTGATTTCTTTTAAGCTCTTAAATTATATGGTTTCATGAAATGAGAGGTTTTACTTTAGTTAATAAGGATCTCTACTAAAATTAAGGGGTAGATACAGAGTAGGTACCACTATCTCCTGTGTAGAGTCCAGTATGTACTCTGTAATCCTGCTTCCTGGTGGCTGAGAGGAGCTGGTTCAGTGTGAATGCTCTGAAATAATGGGTTCTGAAGGCTGAGATGGTGGGGGTATGATTATCCTGGGTGGCCAGAGGCAGCTTTTTTAAGGGAGTGAATCCAAGTTATTCTTAGAGCGGGAAACTAAAGTTCTAGCTTGGGAGGTGGAGCTGATCATCAGATCTAAGTTGTATGGCAAGAACAGGAGGTGATTAGGTGGCTGAAAGCTAGGATGTTTGAGGAGAATTTGGCAGATAGAGCATGAATCTGCCCAGATCAAGAAGTTTAGGAGTAGGGCTATGCAAAAGAACACTTGCTTATTTAGTGGCTTTAAGTTCTCCTTGGGAAATCTGGAGCTGCTCAATATACCAGCTAGTGGCCAGAGTTGTGCTTGGTGGGGAAAGGAAGTATTGGGACAGGAATGAATTATTGCTGGAATGGGTATTCTTCGGTCACAAGATATTGTGTTAATTGTGTGCAGCCTGGGTAGTGGTAAGGTATGTGGCCCAACAGAAGTATTGGTATTTGAGTCGAGCTCTCACGATGAACAAGAGTCTAATAAGCAGAGGGAGATGTGGAGAAATATTCCAGAGTCACAGAATAGCACAGGTGAAAACAACCAATATAATACAAGCTATATTTTGGAAACTATTAGTAGCTAAATATGGCAGCATCGTGGATATTCCAATATGAGAAGAGGGGAAAATAAAATTGGTAAAGAATTAGTTTAGAGTCACATTGTTGATGACTTTGGATTTTAGGCCAAAGGCAGTCAATGGTAAAGTCCTTGAAAATTTTGAATAGTGGAGTTCCAAGTAAGAGGGTAGATTAAATACACAGATCTAATTCTGTTACCTCCTGAAATTCCACTAAAACTAAAGAAAAAATTGATTTTAAATTTCTTTTTAAAAATTTAGATTTACGTATTTTGACTGCACTGCATCCTTGTTGCTGCGCATGGGCTTTCTCTTGTTATAGTGAGCAGGGGCTACTGCAGTTGTGGTGAGCGGGCTTCTCATTGTGGTGGCTTCTCTTGTTGCAGAGCATAGGCTGTAGAGTGTAGGCTCAGTAGTTGGGGCTCCTGGGTGCTAGAGCACAGGTTCAATAGTCGTGGCACACAGGTTTAGTTGCCCTGTGGCATGTGGGATCTTCCCAGACCAGGGATCAAACCCATGTCCCTTGCATTAGTAGGTGGATTCTTAATCTTTGGACCACCAGGGAAGTCCCTATTTTTTAATTTCAAGTACAAGAATATGAAAGGAGACCACAGTTTGGAATCTGAAAAATAGATGGATGCCTGGTAACTAACTTAGCAAGGAAGGATAGCCAAATCTTTCCTGTCAGTGCGGAAACCAAGAAACAACCCAGTTTATACCCTAGGGTTATCAAAAGCCTCAGGAAATAGCAAGACTAGGAACCAATTGAGGATGAGGGTGAGGGCCCAAACAAGGAAGACTGGATAAAGGTTTGTGAGACGCTGAGCTCTCTTTTCCCACTCTGCACTACTGGGCAACTTTCCTCTCCCGCCCTGGCAGAAATCTGAAGTTTTGTTAGCTGGAGATGGAAAAGCAGAAGATGTTAGAAAAAGAGACATCTCACACATTTGAGAATGGCGTTACCATACTGAAAACATATGGACAAAGTAAATTTACATAGAGTGAATAAAGATTGCAGACATCCCACCACTAGCACACACACAGTCACATGTGCACATATCCCCCTCTTCTCTTACTTTTCTCCCAAAATTCTGATAGAGAGACTTCCACCTTTCAGGCAAGATATTGGAAAACCACCAGCCCAACAGGAAAGACCTAAAGATGGTTTCCCAATGAAGCCCTCCTACTATTATGCCCCTTTTGCTGATGAGGAAACATAGGCACAGAGATGTCAAAATGATTTACTGAAGGTCATTCATTTAGTATTTATTTGTAAGTATAAGTACGTATGTATATACATATTACATATGTGTATGTATATGTATATTCATACTAAACACTGACACATACACTTATATATAAGCATAGTGTATCAATGGAAAGATGCATAACAAGCTGGAGATCAGCACTGTCTTCATGTGGCTAAAGAAAAGGAATGTGAGGGAGACCTTCCTACTTATTGCCTTGTTCCTTTTGATGTTTGAACAAAATGTAGGGTAAAAGACAATAGACTGGGATTATTTTGTTGGTGATAGTCATGTTCTCAGGATGAGGAAATAAGAGCCTGAATGGAAAAAGAGTGGGTAGATGCTAAAGCTGGAGGAATCTTTGCCTGGCTTGGTGATGACCAGAGGTGGCAGGTGGGTGGGAGTGGGCAGTGGGTGCCAAGAGAAAGGTCAGAGGGCAGTGGTCAGAGATGACTCCTTGCTTTCTAGTCTGGGTTCACAAATGTGAGGACACTGAGTGGACGAAACTGGCTTCAGAATGACAGAGGAGGGTGGATTGCAAAAGAATAATAAGTGACAGGGATGGTGGGAGGGGGACTAGAGTCAGCGAGAGTAGCTCATGCTTTCTCTGACCATGCATTTGTCCTGTCACGTGCCTCATCACCCGCAGATTCTGGACTTACGGGATGATGGGATGGCTCCTGGAAAAGTCAGGGATGGGTCTTCTGGAGGCACCACCTTTGGAAGGCTGAGGGAGTGTCGTGTAAGATGGAGCGTGGACACTCAACTGGCAATCAACCAAAATGCTGCCTGTCCCCTGGCCAGAAAACACAAGGCTGGGAAATAAAAGGGCCGAAGGGGACACGATTCACAAAATTTTCCCCAGCTCTGTCAACTTACTAAGTTAATGATCTTGGGTAAATCATTTTGACCTCTCCGTGGTTATGTTTCCTCATCAGCAAAATGGGCAAAAGAGTCCAGTACCTTCATCATAGGGTTGCTGTGAGGATTAAATGGGATCATGAGTTTAAAGGTTTATAAGAGTGCCTGGTACAAAATAAACACCAGTAATATTAGCTAGTACTGTTATCACACCTCATGAGTACTTTTCACCTTACTTGGGGTTCTTTCTCCCAGACTTGGAACACGGAAGGCCTAGAGAATTTAATACACAAGAGGAGATGCTTTCACCAGGGTATGCTAATGTTCTGTTCAGTCCTTATACAAATAATTTTGAGGTGCTATCTTAGGTGCCTGAGATTCACTGGTGAAGAAATTAGAAACATCCATGCCCTCATACAGCTTGGACAATTTTCTTTTTTCCACAATTTCTCTGGCTCTTCTCATATGCCATGTATTTATTTTCAATTGGAATATAATTGTCATATACACTGTATTAGTTTTAGGTGTACAACATAACAATTTGACATAGTATTTATTAAGAGATCACCTCAATAATTTAACATTAATCACCACACATAGTTACAAAATTGTCTTCTTGTGATGAGAACTTTTAAGATGTACTCTCAGCAACTTTCAAATATACAATACAGTTATATGCATTTATTTTATAATCAAAGAATTTTCAAGAAATACATTTTTACACTAAGCTTGTGTTTAATGTCGGAGAAGGCAATGGCACCCCACTCCAGTACTCTTGCCTGGAAAATCCCATGGATGGAGGAGCCTGGTGGGCTGCAGTCCATGGGGTCGCTAAGAGTTGGACATGACTGAGCGACTTCCCTTTCGCTTTTCACTTTCATGCATTGGAGAAGGAAATGGCAACCCACTCCAGTGTTCTTGCCTGGAGAATCCCAGGGATGGGGGAGCCTGGTGGGCTGCCGTCTATGGGGTCGCACAGAGTCAGACACGACTGAAGCGATTTAGCAGCAGTATCAGTAGCAGCAGTGTTTAATGTACATACAATCACACATTACATGGTATAAAACATTACAAACTGAAAGGCAAGTATCCCTTCCTTAATTTCAGATTTCCCAGTTACCCTGAGAAAAAACATCCCTTATGTCTTAGTACCTAGATAAACACAGAATCATGTAAGACACCCTTACTAATTCAATGGTAAAGGAAAGGGAAGAGGAAAGTGTTTGGTGTGAGTTGGGGCTTTTAGTTAGGTGACCAGAGACTGGGCTATCTTAGCACTATCAAGAGCAAAGACATACCTTAGGAGGATAGAGGGAGTGATATCAGACTGTAAGTATTGCTGAAGTAGAAAATTTAGACTTTTACATCATTTTAATGGACTTCCCAGGTGGTGCTGGGGGTAAAGAACACACCTGCCAAAGCAGGAGATGTCTGAGACAGGGGTTCGATCCCTGGGTCAGGAAGATCCTCTGGAGGAGGGCATGGCAACCCATTCCAGTATTCTTGCCTGGGGAATCCCAGGGACAGAGGCGCCTAGAGGGCTACAGTCCATAGGGTCGCAAAGAGTCAGACACGACTGAAGCGACTTAGCACACATCATTTTAATGGAAATTTATTAAGAATAGATACATGTGTATGTATAACTAAACTACTTCACTGTACATGCAGAAACACCACAACATAATCATCCATCTTCCAATATAAACTAAAAAGTTAAAAAAAACACACCACATGTTAGTCTAATGAAGATGCTTAAAGCCTAATGAAAACAAGGCAGGGTAGAGCACACAGCTGGAACTATTACAGGTTCAAGCATGGCTAGCGTAGGCGTCTACGACCCTTCAGGGTCCTTTATGTAGAATAAACACGCCACGACTGAGCAACTGAACAACAACAACAAAATGTAGAATAAGAACTACTTTTCCGTAGCGTGGGCCTCCCAAAGTTCTCTTTAGGTTTGGACTGAGGCTTCTTCATCCGTCAGTGATGCTGTCTTAGAGCCAGGGTCTCCTAACTCATTTCTACTGGGCTAGTATATTCCTCTCCCAGGCCCAGTTTCCCTGTTGTTGAGAGCTGACACATAGACAGTCCCCAGAGCCCTGCTCTGGGACAACTGGTATCTCCTTAGGACATCTATGGGTTTAGTCAGCCTCTGGGCAATGTGCATCTTGGCCCTCTTAATTCTGTTGCAGCTCCTTCACTCTCAGTCATTTATTGGAAGAGACCTAGGCCTCCTTCCATCACCCCGTTACTAAGATGATAGCTCTCCCTTCCCAGCTCTGCTTCCAGTCGGGTGAAACATTACAACAAGCAGGCTATCATCAAAACCCCTCCCAACCTGCAAGGAAACTGCTGTCGGCCTTAAGTCCATTTGGTTAGACTGTCCATCTGTTGCTCTTCCCAGGGCTTATTGAAGGCCTGCACACACTGAACATTCATGTGCATTTCTATTGGTCAAGAGCTTTCATTTTTTTCCTGTTTTGAGTATTGTGATCTCTCTACTGGCTCTCTCACAGTGGCCCCAGGCCACTGTCTCATTTTTTTTTCCCCCAAGAAGAGAAACAGAGTTTATTATGCACAGCATTCTTCTGCTTTATCCCACAGTCTTTGCTAAGGCTCAGCAGTAGCTTCTTGGGCAGGTGGATCCTCCTTAATATTAGCCTCAGCCCTGATGGTAATGGCTACAGAACTGGTTCCTTCTCTGTCTCTAATTTCCCAGATTTTGAGTTGGTCTGCTTATTGTTGTCAGCACACTGGGCCATCACTTTCCTTACTGACCCTCACAGAGGGACCAGAACCCCTTAACAGAGTGTGGAATTTCTTCAGTAATTACATTATTATAGGACATATTTCTCTATACTTCAAAACATTATAAGGCCATAAAATACATAACTCCCACCCAGACTGAAAAGGTAGTTGTTCAGTCACAGGTATACAAGATGGAATGAGGGTTAGTATCTGAGATTCAGAGTACATAAAAGCCACAATTCCAGGAATTGGGAGTTCTACGTAAAACATAATTTATAAAATTAAGAAAAGAGACCAAATGTGAAACAAGAGTTGTTAATCTTACACATGATTCCTGAGCCAGGAATCAGTTAGGTGGGTTTGACCCTTGAGTGTGTTCTGAAATGAAAAGAAACAGTTAAAATCTACTCCTGGCATTGAGAGCAGAGCTGGCATGGTAGGAGGCTATTTTACTTGGAGGGAATTCTGAAGCCCCCACTAGTATTAATAGTAATATTTTCTTGCCTTCTGGGAAGGTTTAGAGAGACAAGAAAAGGTCAGTCAAAACTTGAAAAGGAAAGCATATAAAAACAGTTATATGGCGTTTACTCTTTAATTAAAAATCTGTAGCACTTTTGTTGTCTGAGGCTGTCTTTGACATGTTAACATCACACTGGACTTCATCAGATCTTTCAGGTTCTTGGAGTTCTACTCTGGAAAAATAGAGAAAAGAATTCAGTGAGATTTCACAGTAGAGCCACTTTCTTTTTCTAGCTTTCAGCAGTGGAGCAGAACATAGGAATGAGCAATGGCATTGCAACAGCAATGAGGAGAAATAAACTATTGAAGAGATGTGCCATCCATGCTTCCTATTTACTCTCTCTGACTTTTGTCTGGGCCTGCCACTGCCCTACGCTGACTCCCTGGTGCCTTCCCTCTGTAGGCTCTTCCAGACCTTTTCTGAACTGGCTTTGACAAGGCAGCACAGCACCTGGGCTCCATCCTGGATTCTGAGACTCACAGTAGCTGGTATATCCAGGTGAGTGCAGGGCACACGGGAAGCAATGTACCCTGGGCTCATGACTATGTCTTTTTTTGACTTAGGGTTGCTTTAACCTCATGACTGTGTGACTAGTGCCTCAATATTCTTGACAGCCCAGTTTCTCATGGGGGGTGGAGGTACAATCTGACTGCCTCATTTTGTAAAAAGGTGGATTGCCAGGAATCTTTGTGTATTCTTTCATGCATCCATCCATTCTTTCAACAAATATCTATTTTAATAACCAAGATATGGAAACAACTTAAGTGTTCACTGATGATCGATAAAGAAATTGTCACACACGCACACACAGAGTAGACTATTACTCAGCCACAAAAAAGGAATGAAATCTTGCTATTTGTGACAAACATGGATGGCCCTTGAGGGTATCATGCTAAGTGAAATAAATCAGACAGAGAAAGACAAATACTGTATTATTTCACTTACATGTTGAAATTTAAAAATAAAAAATAATTAAAATCAGGCTCTCAGATACAAAGAACAGACTGATGGTTGCTAGAGGTGGGGTTGGGATAGGGAGGTGGGAGAAATGGTTTATTTAAACTAAAACAAACTAACTTTTTTTTAAATAGGAAAATAAATTTAAATAAATTACATTAAAAAAACCTGAAAACTTGAACCCCTTAAAAAAGAAAAAAGCACCTCACCAAATTCTGCATTCCATATCCCTCATATGTGAACAAAAGATAATGGAAAGGATACACAAATTTCTCCCTATGCCATATTTAGGGTTACTTAAGTGCTGTCAGACACGACTGAAGTGACTTAGCAGCAGCAATGCTGTTCTTATTTGGATTTGATTAGGTAAAGTATCTAGAAAGAAAGCTAAATAAGTGAAAAATAAATACAAATCAAACTTAAAATTGTTGCTCAGCTGAAAGCAAAGGTAAGAGAGACTAAAACTCTGATGAACAATGTTTATTTTCCCACAAAACTCCTTTCAACATGTTATATACTTATCAAACCATTAGATTGTAAATTCTATAAATAAGTCCCATCATCTTTCAATGAATATTAACCATGAAAATTACAACTACTGAAAACTGTTAGTATTAATAAGAAGCTACTTTCTATAGATTCAAGTGTATTTGCTGTTTCAATTTCACAGTTAAAAAAAATTATTGAGTACCTACTATACTATATGCCAGACACTCTGCTAGGTTCTAGCAGCACAGTGATGACCTTCACTGATATATTCCCTGCCCTCTGTAGAGTTTAATTTGGTTAAGTTTATAGTGTGTAGTCTTATAATTATACCAATATATAAGTATAACCTGGTGTTATAAAGAAAAAGCACAGGGATCCATAAGATACTATAACAGGATGACATAATCTAGTTTGGGAAGGGTTTTTAAGAAAGTGCAACTTAAGCCAAGATCTGAAGAATGAGGTGAAGAAGTGGCAAAGAACATTCCCAGCAGAGGGCACAGCAGATGCAAAGACATTGAGGCTAAAGGGTACCTATTATCCCTTCTCACTTATGTATTTATTCATTCCACAAAAGTAGGAAATCCACTGGTCCAGGCATTGTGCTAGGTACTGGGGTTGCCATGGTGAATAAGATGCATTCTATGCTCATCACATCAGACCCTTTTGGTATTATTTTTTTCCTTGAGCACGACTGAGCTTGCCATGCCCCTTGGGCATTGGGCACAGGGCACACTGCCATCCATTTATAGCCAGGATATTTTTCTCCAAGTCCAAACTAGTCTCACTTTCCTTTTCCTCTCCATAAATGCTAAGGTCCCAGCATGCCTCAAACATAGACCCTCTGGGGATTGTACCTCTTTCAACAATGTTGTAGGGTCAGAACTCACCTTTTCGCAGTCTGTTCACTCTCTTTCTCCTCCACTTTGATGATTTCTGAAAGAGACAAAACAACTTCAGAAAACGTATTTCCCATAGATACTAAAAGAAGGAAAGTTTGAAGAGGCTCCTAAGTCCTAGGACCCAGAGAGAAATTGTTGCCGTGTATGTGGAATAGATGGTTCCTTGATGAAATTTCATGGGGACTGAGAAGCAGCTTCTTTCATCCCAAAAGTAAATGCCTTCTTTTGCTCATTTTGCCTTAAGTTCTAATTTTGGGAATAGGTTTTACTTATAGCTCTATTCTTTACTAAAATAAAAATGCTACTGAGAGGTATACCACATATAGTTTTAGCAAACATTTAATGATGGGGAAAAAAAGTTTCCTGTCCTTTTTTGAAAGTAAGGTTTGGAAGGAGGAGGAAAAGGAAATACTGAATGTGCTGACACCTTACTGGGTTATCCAACTGGTGCTACTAAATAATACACAGTATTGCATGGCCAGAATCAAGTGGGAAATCTCTAGTGAGCTAGACCTCCCAAGGCCTGACTTCCTACTGGCATGGACTTACTACTGATGCAACTAAGGGAGAAAATGTCTCTGGGTTGACAGTTGTGATGGTGCTATTATCCCACTGAGAGCCTTACAGCAGGGGTTGTTAACCCAGGGGTCCATGGAGGAATTTAGAGACCACAGCGGTCCTTTCAACAATCCTGATGGTTTTGAACACTTTCTATTTTTAGTGGTTCTGTTTGTGTGTGTATGTGTTTGAAAATAATCAGCTTTATTGAGATAAAATACACAGTAAAATCCAATCATTTTCCATACAGATTTTGCTGAGTCTAACAAATGTATGCAGTCACATAACTACCACTATAACCAAAATATAGAACATTTATATAAGCCCAAAGCATGCCCTCTAGCCCTTTTCAATCAATTTCTTTCTCCCACCCATCCCCTCCAACCACTGATCTGCTTAATGCCACAATAGTTTTGCTTTATTCTAGGATTTCATATAAGTATGATCATAAAATGTGTAGGCTTTTCGTGCCAAGTATCTTTCACATAGCATAATGCTTTTGAAATTTATTCATGCTGTTTCATGTTACCAGTGGTAACATTCCTTTCTATAGCTCAGAGATATTTCCTTGTATGTATATGCCACCATTTGTTTATCCATTCACCAACTGTAAAAATTCAGGATGCCAGGTTTTTAGTATTATGAAAAAAGCTGCTATGGACACGTGTGTGTGTGTGTGTGTCTGTGTAGACATATGTCTTTATTTCTCATAGATAACTACCTAGGATTGCCGGGTTGTGTAGAAGAACATGAGAATTTCATTTGCTTCATATCCTCTCCAACACCTGATATTTATCAGTCTTTTTAATTTTAGCCATGTTAGTGGGTGTATGGTGGTAGCTCATTATGGTTTGAATTTGTGTTTCCCCAATGACTAATGACATTATGACTGTGTGACTGTTGCTTATTGGCCACTTGTATATCTTTTTATGTGAAGTATTTATTCAAATCTTTGGCTTTGTGACTTTTGTTATATGAATTATCTTATTGAATAGTATCACACAATTATATATTCTGACTGTAAGTTCTTTATTATATGTATGTTTTGCAAGCATTTTGTCATAGTCTGTGACTTGACTTTTCATTTGCTTAATAAAGTCAAAGGGCGAAATTTTAAATTTTGATGAAGTTCAGTTTACCAATCTTATCTTTTTGTAATACAATTTGTGCTTACTGTGTCCTAAGATTTGCCTAACCTAAGCTCACAAAATTCTTCTTCTATGTTTTCTTTCAAAAGTCTTTTAGCTGTAGCTCTTATTTTAGGTTTATGATCCACTTTGAGATATTTTTTGGGTGTCCAGGTTCACAGTTTACCATGTGGATACCTAACTGACCCAATACCATTCAACAAAACACTATCCTTTCAGCATGGAATTAACTTGGCACTTTTGTCAAAATCAGTTGACAAAATCATGTGAGTTTATTTTTTGCCCTTCTATTTTGTTCCATTGGTTGATTTGCCTGTCCTTTCACGAATGTCACACCATCTTGACTCCTACAGGTGTAAAATAAATCTTGAAATTAGGTAGTATAAGTCTTCCAGCTTTGTTCTCATGTTTCATAATTATTTGGGCAATGGCACTCCTTTGCATTTCCATATAACTTTTAGAATAAGCTTTTTAATTTCCTCTAAAGAGCCTGCCAGGATTTTGATATTGCATTGAAACCAAATATCAATTTGAGAGAATTGGTATCTTAATAGCTAGTCTTCTAAGCCATGAGCATTGCATAATTCTCCGTTTATTTAGATCTACTTTGATTTCTGTCAGCAGTAATGTTTTTCAGTTTTCACCCCACCCCAGTACTCTTGCCTGGAAAATCCCATGGATGGAGGAGCCTGGTAGGCTGCAGTCCATGGGGTAGCTAAGAGTCGGACACGACTGGGCGACTTCACTTTCACTTTTCACTTTCATGCATTGGAGAAGGAAATGGCAACCCACTCCAGTGTTCTTGCCTGGAGAATCCCAGGGACGGGGGAGCCTGGTGGGCTGCCGTCTCTGGGGTCGCACAGAGTCGGACACGACTGAAGCGACTTAGCAGCATATATATATATATATGTATCTTGTACTTGTTTTTTTAAGATTTATTCCAAAGCCTGTAATATTATTTGATACTACCTTAATTGGTATTAAAAAATTCAATGTACAATTGTTTGTTGTTAGTATATGGAAAAACAATTGATTTTTGTGTATTGACCTTGTATCCTGCGACTTAGCTACACTCAATCAGTTCTAATAGCTTTTAATGGATTCCTTAGGCTTTTCTATAAACATACTCATCTTACCTGCCAAAAAAAGAGACAGTTTTACCTCTTCCTTTGCAATGTGTATGCCTTTTATTTCTTTTTCTAGAGTTGTAGCACTGGCTAGGACTTCAGCACAATGTTGAACAAAAGCAGGGAGAGTGACACACTTGCCTTGTTCCTAATCTTAGGTGAAAGCAGTCTTTTATCATTAAATATAATGCTAACAAAAGATTTTGGTAGATGTCCTTTAAATTCAATTCAAGAGCATCCCTAGTTTTATGGGAGTTTATCTTTCTTTTTAAATATTATGAATGTGTATTAATTTTCCCAAATGCTTTTTCTGTATCATATTTGGTAGATATCCCCATGATTTCTCTTTTCAGTTTTTCAATATGTTGAATTTTATTGCTTGTTATTTGGATGTTGAACTTACCTTATATTATTAGAATAAATCCCACTTAATCATGTTGTCTAATTTTTTAATACATTGCTAAATTTCATTTGCTAATTTTGTTTAGCATTTTGGCATCTATGTTCACAAGGGCCATGTGTGGTTTTCTAGTCTTGTAATGTCTTTTTCTAGTTTTGCTTGGTATTAGGGCTCCCCCTGCCTTCAGAGCAGCCTAGAAACTGACTCCAGCCAGGAAGTTGTGGACAATCACAGGGCTCACCTCATCTTTTCCCTTCTCTTAGGGGCTACAGTTTTCTGTAGCCTGTTGTCCAATGTCTGAAAACAGTTGTCACATATATTTTGCTGATTCTAGTTGTTTACTGCAGGAGGGCAATTTCTGTAGCAGTTAATCCTTCCTGGGAGGAGAGAGAAGTCTGTGTCTTCTATATAATTTTAAAAGAGCTTTAATTGTTAGAAAAGACTCTAATTTCCTTCTACCTTCTTATAACTTTTGTCAATAAGATGTCCTTTAGAGCCTCAGTTAAGTATGATCTTGTACTCCATGGCAGTTTTTCGATATTTAAAGGCAGCACTTGCATACTCCTCAAGGCTTTTTGTCCTGGCTGAGCATTCTCAGTGATTTCTTATTTGACTGATCTTCCAGATACTTTATAAATCTAGTTAGATTCTATTTTTGTCAAAGTTCTCTTAAAAATAACAGTGCTTATAACTGAATATAGTACTTCAGGGTATCTGTACACTAACACAAATAATTACATTATCCTTTCATACTCATGACAAAATCACCATCATTTTGAAAAAGGCTTGTTTTAAAATGAAAGCAGCAATAAGAAGACGGATTCTAAACTTTTGGATTTGATTACAAATTTAGCATTTTGAAGGATAGATTGATGAGGTCTCCTGGTTTCATTTTTTAAGCTCTGTGAAAGTTTCTGTTTTGTTTTTTTTTTTTTGGAAAATACATTTGTCCTTTAAGAAATCATTCTTGAAAGAGCTGAGACTGTCCCAGATTTGGTGGAGGGGGGCAAGTTATAAAAACTGGAGGTTGCTAAGCACTATTATAATACAAATTTTAGTCACACAAGACACAAATGAGGAAGTAAAACTTTAAGAGGAGCTATTTTAGTCTTTCTCCCCAATAGGTAAGCTGACAGGGTAACTTCTGGTTGGGAAAAGACAGTAATTTAAGGTTGTAATTTCTCATGCCTTCACTGCCCTATTTGACAAAACCAAAATAGAGAAGAGGGATAAGAAACCAGCTAGAACAACCATGGTCTTTCCCTTTTATTCATTTAACAACCTAAAAAGGGTAAATATGTATGGCCAAGGAAGAGAAAAACTGGAATTACCAAACAAACACTGGAAAGGGCTTTTGACACTGAGTTAGTTGGAGAGCTGTGTACTCTGAGCAAAGGAATATTGGATTAGGAGGAAGCTGCATTGTTGGAGAAATTTCTACTCATCAGTAAGCTTGTTTCTCTGTAGGTAGGTCATGACTATTTCCATACTTATTGGCAGAATTTGGTCCCTTGTGGACTGAGATTCCCATTTCCTTGCTTGCTTTCGTGGCCAGCTGAGGACCGTTTCCAGTTTCTAGAGGCCATCCACATTTCCTGGCTCAGGGCCCCTTCCTCTGTCTTCAAGAGCAGCAGTGGTGGGTTGAGCTTGTCTCAAGCTTTGGCTCTCTTCTTCCATTTTATCTTTCTAATCCAGATAGGAAAGTTTCTCTGATTCACATGATTAGATTGGGTCTACCTGGATAATCCAGGATAATCCCATCATTCTGAAGTCAATATACTAATCATATATGAAAAATCTCTTTTTCCATGTAAGATAACTTATTGTAGATTCTGGGGTATATGAGGTGGATATCTTGTTGGTGGCATTATTCTGCCTATCATACAGCCAATACCAAGGGTATCCACAAGCAAGTGCAGACATTGCTGAAGTTACAGAACCCACTTTTACAGACATCTCATATCTATGTGGCTCGGTTCCTTAGTACCTCGCCCTTCTCCAGTGATATCAAGGCTATTCTCTTTAACCAAATTTGCTGGCACAGGTGACTACCTGACCAAACGATGTTTCCTACCAGTATTCTCTGTCATATTCTTGAGAGGCTTGTTGTATGTACTATGCTCTTTCCTGTGGTTTTCTGCCCTTTAACACTCATATCTCAATCTGACCATCTCAAATGCAACAGATAGCTTCTTGAACATCCTTCCAGCACTCTCATATGTACAGACACGTCCCCTTTAACTTTCTCATCTAGTCTCCTGAATTTTTCTGACTGCTTCTTAGGGGAAGAGACATTTTTACTTGCCTTTTCTCCATCCCTTTGCTTTGTTTCATTTGTAAGCTAGTTGTGTGTGGGTTCTCACTCACTAAATCACGACCAGCTCTTTGTGATCCTATGGACTGTAGCTGGCCAGGCTCCTCTGTCTGTGGGACTTTTCTTGGACATTTCCTCTTGCAGGAAACCTTCCCAACCCAGGGACTGAACTCGTATCTCCTGCGTCTTCTGCACTGGCAGGTGGATTTTTACAACTGAGCCACCTGGGAAGCCAGCATAAGCTAATCATTCCATTGCAAAAGCAAATTTAGGAAACAGCTTATTTCCAAGCAGAAGGTTGCATCTGCACATTTACCTAAATCTAAATGGCAATGAGATTGAGAGAGAAATAGAAGTTAAAAACTCTCGTTTTGAAAAGTCAAAGCCTGGACAAACATGATACATCTGTAACCTGACCCTGCGCTGTGAATTTTACTTTTATATCACAGAAATCTCTCAGCACACTCTGTGCTTTGGCAGTTTGAATGGCTCTGCCATATGCTTTGTGTCAATGTATTAAAACTGGATTATCACTTCCAAATTTACTGTTTTTGGAATACAACAGGATGAAATGAATGACTACTGATGTCATCTATTTATTTTCTTAAAATCTGTACCTGCACTCTTAAGATGCTGACCAGAAGCATTACTTATCTTGTGCTTTTTACCATAAATGAGTGAGGAGGTTTTACCTTAATTCTTAGCACCAACCAAACTTTTACTGGAGGCAATTAGTGAGAATAAAGTCCAACTTTATCTTACAACATCATCCAAACCAGCCCTAATCACAAACAGGCATGGAATTCTTATAAAGGCAGGGACCACTTTGCCCACATTAAACATATAACATTTTTACAACAGAAGTCAATGAGGAGGCTACTCAATGCAGTGTTGTTTACAATAGAAAACCTATAGGAGCAACCCAAATGTCCAACAGAAAGGACGTAGTTAAATCAATTAAGGTGTATCCACATAATGGAGTGTGTTGGGGCCATTTTGAATGATGCTACAGAATAATACTTAGTGGCACTAAAAATTTTCTTCCTACATTTAGTATAAAACAGTTTGAAAACAGTATGTTACATTATCCAAACTGTGAAAAACAGTCTTCATAATACTATCCCATTTGTGGAAAAATAACAGATTAATATACAGAAAAATCTGGAAGATACACACTAAAATGTCTGCATAATCATTTTTTTTCTTACTAGTGGAACTTTAGGCAATTTTTATGTTCAGTGTATGTGGTAATGGATATGTCCTACTTGGTAATCATTAAGAATTAATATTCTATTTTAAAATCAGTGGGGCGTAATTCATCTAACTTACTTCTTAGGAAACCAAGACTTTTAATAGATGAGAAGGAAAATCTTATGGTCATCTAATCCTCCCCTTCTCCCACCAAACAGCCTTGCTTGAACACCATCAGGTCCATAATCATGAATGTTGAGGAGTGTTTTCACCCTTTTAGTTCAATGAATTCTCACAGTGACCCCATGAAGTAGGTAAACCAAGGAATAATTAGCTTTGTCTGGAAATGAGGAGTACATTTGTAAACCTCAGATTAGAAATGTTGTCTTTCCTGGAAACCCAGAGCCACCTTATCGGCTCTTACTCCCATCTATATGGGCTCCCGACCCTGGGAGAATCTTTTCCTCCAAACACTTGCTGACTCTTTGCCAGCCTGGGCTCAGCCAGGGAGCTCCAGAAGGCAGCTGATCGGGAAACAGCTGCAAAGTGGCAATCTGCAGAGAGGACAAGCACTGACTCACCACATTCATTAGAGGGGCCAGGCTGCTTCTTCTTCCTTTTCTTTAGTGTTAGAAACACCATCCCACTCACGACCACTGTTACAAGTAGAGCTGCAATCCAGAGGATGTGGTCTGGGACAGGGGGGCTTGGCACAGGTGACTTTGCATCTAAAAATGAACCCAAGTTTGCAATCAGCCAGGAAGGTTGATTATGAACGTTTTTATAATTACTGCTCTTCTCTTTCTTTACATGCCAGCATCTCCTCAGGGCTCTACTGCCAGAGGAGCCTGAAACTCACATGATTTGGGGCATAGAGAATCCTAGTCTCAGGGCCTCAGCAACTGACTGAGAACCAAGCCAGTGACTCTGATCCATTGCTTGGACTAGCTGTCTTGCCTTCCCTTCCCAGAGGCTGGGATGACAGTGACCCTGATCTAGAAGAGGGTCAACTTGGCCCTTGGTTTTGGAATCTGGGCAATGTATGTACACTGAGGCTCTGAAGGTACAGTCAGCTGGGCAGCATCCTACTTCCTCAACCCCCTCCATGGTTCTGAATTTTCCCTTGGAATAAGTCCTCTGTCCAATATCATCTGAGTATCAGGCTCCAGACACTTCTCACCCCGACAAACATAACAGCCCTCTCACAGGCCTCCAGTCTCCACATTTATTTGTTTTTCCCCCTGATGTCACAATGGACTTTCTCAGCATGGCTTTCAACATGTCCCACCTATTGGTAAACCTTTGATATTTCTTAATGCCCTGAGGAATCAGGGTCAGAATCAGCTCCGGAGAAATCAGGACTTACTTCCTTGCTCATGGATGGCTAAAGTTCCAAGAAGTTAGTAAAATAGACTTTGGAAGGGAGAAATAGAGCTGAGTGGCCCATTTTATAGACATTTATGAGAACAAGTCTGGTAGTTAATCTCAAATAACAGGAGACTAGGACCAGTTGACCTCCCATTAGCTTAGGGGCAGTTTGTGGACCTATACCGTGTTCCTGGGACCTTAAGAAAAGGAGTTGTTGGCACTGCAGGTCACATTCAATACTTTTTGAGTCTGTCCCAGTTTAACCTCACTTGAGCCTGTCTGGCATCCCAGTAAAGGAGGGTAATACTTGTTGTCATGGAGGCTGCCACCTTTGGATACCCCAGAAATGTTCCTTGATGTGGGGCCTAACCTATCTCTGATCTAGCCAGAGAATAGGGACCCAGAGAGGCAAGCCCCATCTTCCTGAGGCAGCTGGAGCTGAAACATTTCTGAAGATGGTGGCAGTGAGGAATGTTTTGGTAGCAGTTGAGAAGCAGCAGAAAGGTGAGCCATGATGAGGCTGTAGTGGTAGAAGGACCCTGTACCTGTGGGAGTCATGGCAGAGAGCTGCAGGGTGTTTCATCTTTGGTGATGGTGGCAGCGCCAAGAAGTTGCTAAATCTCAGGACAGTGTGGGAGAGGCTTCTAGCAGCCCAAGAGAGGCTATAGTAGAAGCAACCAGGACAGGCAGGGTGACCATGCCATTTACTTAACTGTTAAGAGTCAGAGGTGATCAGAAGGAAATCAGCATCAAGAGAGAGGACTGGCCTACTGGTACAGCTAAGCTGGCTGGTAGGGGTGGGCTCCAGGGGGTACAGAGGTTAAGAATCCACCTGCTAATGCAAGGAACATGGGTTTGATTCCTGGTCCAGGAAGATTCCACATGCGTTGGAGCAACTAAGCCCATGTGCCATAACTACTGAGTCCCCACTCTTGGGGCCGCATGCCACAACTGAAGCCCATGTGCCTAGAGCCCCTGCACTGCAAGGAAGAGTAGTCCCTGTGTGCATCTGCAAAGACCAAGAGCCACCCAAAATTAAATATATATATATATATATATATATACACACACATATACACACACACACAAAATACAATGCATCTCGAGGCCAAGTCATATTTAAACAATGAGTCACCAGGAGAGCGGAGCTGTCAAAGCCAGAGGATGGAGCAAGGAACTGGAGGGATGCTTAGGACGGGGCAAACCAAGGGGCCAGAGCTGGAGGAGGGGGCCAGGGCAA
>NW_011494604.1:229965-239133 GCF_000754665.1 Bison bison bison | reverse complement strand
GGGCCAGGGCAAGCAGAAGGCAGATGGGTGGGGGGAGGGTTGGGACTGGAATAAGCAATGTTGAAGGCAGTGTGGGTGCAGATTGCCTTTATTTCAGAAGAATTTTTCAGTTACCACTCCTCAGAAGCGGAGCCTCAAATGAGCGGCAAAGCCAGGAATTTAAGATAGCAGGCTCCTATTAGTGGGCACTGCTTAGTTTCATCCCTTTCCTCCAGTGAGACTGGTCCTATACTACACCATCCATATGCCACAAGCATTTCTGCTTCTTAGTGTTTCCTTGACACATGCGTACTGATGGCCACCATTACCTGTGCCCACGGTAGGTGCTACTAATTGATTGTGGCCCTCTAACCACCCAAGTCTGGATGCTGTTTCAGAATTTCCAGAAGCTACCACAAGTACCTGTCATCTCTTTACCACACTTATTCAGCCCAGTTATTTCTGTTACGGTAATATAAGATCCCATTTCCTTTAGGAAGCCTTCAATGACCCTCAAGGAACTTGCCTATCTCTGAATGCCTGTAAATCTTATTGTCAGTCACTCTTGTTTTTAAATTTAGTTGTATATTTCCATAGGATATAATTTAGATTTCAATTCAGTCTTTTTAAATCCAGTTTACCATGTGTGTACATCATGGGGTTCTGGTTCTATGAGAAGATCCCTGAGAGCAGAGAGTATGTTTTATACTTTCTGGTTTTCTCCTCTGCCACCAACAATGTCTAGAATGGTCCTGTATTCATAACATGTATGTATGCACATGTGTGTGTTTTAATGAATGAGAGAATAAAGGCAACCCAAAACACCAGGCCAGTGTCAGGGCTAAGAATATGCATTCTCAAGTGCACCATAGGTTCATAGCCTCCTGGACCCTGTAGAAACAGGAGCTGTCTGTCTAGGTCCTTCCTTACAGTATCCTAAAATGGCCCAGTTGGAGGCTTCCTGGCAAGCAGGGGACATTGGATGATCTGCCTTACCCATCTGTGTATTATACTTGATAAACAGAACAGTCTGGGGAAGCAAGCTTACCTATATTGTAAGGTTGGGATAAAATTATCTTCGTTGGCTCAAGTTGCAGGGCACAGAATATGGTCACATTTGTTTCAGGAGGGATGGGAAAAGACACGCTGATAGAAACATTGTATAGTTCTGTGATATTACTTTGAGATTTCTTCATGACAGCATCATAGGTGCTACTTGAATTTGTAGTGTTTAGACTCACATACATCCTCTGAGGTTCTGGGTAACCTTGTATAGATGAGCAGGTCAAATTGATGATGTTAGACTTTTCTGTTTGGTTAGCAATTAGTCTTATTTCTGGTTGACTGAAGTTAGCTGAAAGCAGAATAGAGATATAAAAAAAGAAAGAAAGAAATCAGTTTCAATTTGATGTATCTGGAATGGAATAGCAGATAACTAGGTACTCTGGGAACTCATTGGGAGTATGCTTGGCAGTCTTAGGGTGTGTAAATTGTGGGCCTTGGCCCATGGTGAGAGCCATGTAATGATTCCACATTTATTTTCAGGAATGGAGTTCGGGGCCACCATGCTTCCTGCTTACCCCAATCAAGGAGGTGCTCTCTGAGCCACAGGAGGGCTAGCCCCTTCTGCCAGCCAAATCCCTTACTCTCCTTCTCTAATCACTAGGTACTGTGCAGGTTCTACATACTAACTCATAGTTGAGTGTATTGTTTCTATAATTTCAGTGATTTGTGTGCTATCTTTACAAGTTTTGCTCTATCAACCCACTACTTAAGCATTCTGCTTGTATGTGATGTGGCAATAGAAGGTAGATTGCCAAGGTGTTGCCCACTTTAAACCTCATTAACAATAGTTATTCTGGATCTAGTAATTCTGCACCTGGGTATCTATCCAGATAGAGATTTACACAAAAACTTGTACATGAATGTTTATAGCTGTTCTATTCATAATAGCCCCCAAATGAAAACAACCCAATGTCTTTCTATGGGTTGAATGGATAAACAAAAATGTTACTATTCATAGTAACAAGGAACAGACTTTTGATACATGTGACAACTTGGATGACTCTCAAAGGCATTATGTTAAATAAAAGAAGCTGGTTTTAAAAGATTACATACTGTATGACTTAATTTATGTGATAGTCACAAAAGATAAGTCTATAGGATGCAAAACAGGGGTTATGGGTATAGAGAGCATATGATTAGAAGGGCATAGCATGGGGAAATTTTTTTTTAGGGTGATGAAAATGATTTGTATCCTGTTTATATTGCTGGTTACTGACCTCTGGTGGCTCAGATGATAAAGAATCTGCCTGCAATGCAGGAGACCCAGATTAGATCCCTGGGTCAGGAAGATCCCCCGGAGAAGGAAATGGCAACCCACTCCAGTATTCTTGTCCAGAGAATCCCGTGGACAGAAGAGTCAGGTGGGCTACAGTCCAAGGGGTCACAAAGAGTCGAACACGACTGAACGACTAACACTTTCACTTTCTTTGTATTGCTGGTTACATATATCTGTACCTAAGTTCAAATTAATAGAACTGTACACCAAGATAAAAATGATTAATTTTACTGTATTTTAATTTTAAAAATTCTGTAGTGACATTTAGTTTTTTCAAGGCCTGGAAAAATAGAGGAGTTGGTTTGTCAGCTTTTGGATTGTGTGCCTTGGGTTATTTCCCTCCTGTCTTCTGGGCTCATGATTGGGCAACAAGCAAGTTGTAAGCAACCTCCAGGAGACTGAAGGGAAATCTCCAATTAGCCAGCTGTCACCCTTGCAAACTCCAGGCAAAGAGCTCCAGGCAAAGATTTAGTGGGTGAGAAATCTTGGACTAAAAGAAAAAATGAATGTAAAAGAGATTAGAGACCTATATGGTTCATATAAACTTAATAATGTCCAAATCACCCATGGTTTTCACTTAGCTGCATTACCTTGGTTTAGTTAGCTCTAGCTGGTACCTAAAGCAAATTCTTACAGATGCTTCAGAAGTAAACCATAAAAAGTACAAAGGATTTTTAGTTCCCTACTCCCAAGCCCTGCATTCCCCTCAGGAGGGCTTCCCAGAACTGGCTGTCCTCTGCGTCTCTCTTGAGGTACCCCTTTCCCTACCTATTGCAGTCTCATCTAAGAAGGCCTGGGATCTGAACACACCATTGACTACATACCCAGCACTATCAGGTCAGAACTCATCTGGTGGATGGAAACCAATCCTTGGGACCTTCTATGATGGATGAAACATTGATACGAGCCTGTGTCTTTGATTTGAACGTTGTGGAGTCTCAAGGTCCAACTGTCCTGGTCAAAGCTTGTGCGGCCTATATACTTGGGATTAACATTATTGGGCTTCTCTTGGCCTTTGAATAGCTCATAGAGAACCAACTTATTCTGATCCTGCCAAAATATCACCAGTTCGTCCAGGCTGAGGTTTTGGGTGTTTGGAAAGTGGCATGGCAGTTCTCCAGTCTCGTTGAAGAAGGCATGACTTTTCAAGGAAGCAGCACCTGAAAAAGGAACGGTGGAAACTGGGGAAAGAGAAACAAGAGGGAAAAATAAAAATCCCAGAAACTCCATTTCTCTTTATACAATACCCAGTTACTATCTTCTCAGTAATGATCTTGAAGAAGTAGATATTAAACTCTGGAACCGTGCATACACACTGGTATGTGGAGAAAGGAAGGGGTTTTTGTCCTCATTCTACTGCTAACTGGTTGACTTTGTGCAAACTGCAACTCCTATGGAGTTTTCTTAAATGTTTAATGAATGAGTGGACTAAACATTCTGAGGTTTCTTCCAGTACTGTGGTTCTGTGAATTTAAATGCCAGAACAGGAAAAGCCAGCAGAATTATATAACTCATTCACCCATTGGTTACCTTCCTATAATCTGAATATTAATTCTTTCCACTGTAGCTGTTATAGGCTCCAGTACTTCTTCACCATGACTGAAAGTTTCCCCCTCCCTTTCCTATTCCCTAATTCCTTGGCCTGCTATGGAGAAAAGATTTCTGACCATGGTAACAAATGTGATATCCTTCCTTTCATTATGCCTTGTAGCTGGGTATCATAGTGAATAACATCTTTAAAATTCAAATAGTTCCCTTTATAGAGCTTCCCTCATGACTGCTTCTCCCACAGCCAGCTCCTTCAAGGAGAAAAACAGTTTGGAAATGACACAAATTGTCAACCAAGGCCTCTATTCTGTAACCTCTCTAAGCTCTTTCAGAGATCAGAAGGAGAACTGGGCAAATATAATGGTTGTTTTGGGATGTGGTGGTCAAAGACCATTTTAGGTACATGAATGAAATGCTGGAAATGAATCATAAGTGGGAAGGTGAGGATGTACTTTTGGAGTATTGGGGAATCCCCAGGTACCACAAACTTGCTCTCCTCAGCATGCATGCATTTGCTTTTGGAAACTTTTTCAAACCCTAGAGAATGTGCTGGGAGGGTTCAGAGAAAGGCTTTCATTCCTGAGGGCATATTGGGGTTTATATTTGGGCCACATAACTCCTTAAATGCAATGGATTATAGGGTTTTTGTAGAATTTATTCTGGATCACAGAATTACTTGAAACTTGCCAAGAAATTAAGTTGTGGTTAGTGAGAAGTACAGGGTTAGGTGGTGAAATGCTGTTTCTCAGTTAACGTGAAGTTAGATGCCACTTTGGGAAGGGAATTAGGATGGTTCTAATTAAGCTTCGTCATTCCAGACTTCAGTAAAGGGATGTTGACATTAAGGAGGAAAGGAGAGGTAGGTTGGTGAGGGAGATGAGAGATGTTACTTGAGGTGTTCTTGGGTGGTGGTAGGAGAACTTAAACTGAAATGATCAATGGGTTTCTCTTCTTAAGGGAAATGGGTTTTTCTTGCTAAAAGAGAAATATTAGTGATATGCACTTGGCAAAACTGAAGTGTGTGCAGAGTAGCCCAGTGAGAATGGATAAGCAAGGAGGGGGTTGGGGGGGTCTTGAACTCTATGGGAAGGGACTCCAGGCATCAGTGAAAGTCTGAACAAGTTCGAATCATTGCTTGTTGCATTATACTCACTAGAACACTGTGAAGCCTTTGAAAGTATAAAGTACAGTCTCTGTACAGCATGCATTCTCATATTGGAGAAGGTGGGAAAATCTACCCGGGTACTTGGAACAGTGAAAGGGGAACTTAAAGACGACTTTCTGCATTCAGTAACCTTACCAGGCACTCCTGGGATAATGCTGTTCCTTTGCTAAACTTTGAACGATAATTGCAAGGACTGATGTTGAGGCTGAAACTCCAATACTTTGGCCACCTGATGCGAAGAGCTGACTCATTGGAAAAGACCCTGATGCTGGGAAAGATTGAGGGCAGGAGGAGAAGGGGATGACAGAGGGTGAGATGGTTGGATGGCATCATTGACTCGATGGACATGGGTTTGGGTGGACTCCAGGAGTTGGTTATGGACAGGGAGGCCTGGCGTGCTGTGGTTCATAGGGTTGCAAAGAGTCGGACACGACTGAGCGACTGAACTGAACTGAACTGAATGATAATCTAAGGGTGCCACCTGCTGTAAAAGCTTCTAGCAACTATCTCTGGGAAAACTCATGCTGGTTTTACCACACATTTGCCATATGATATAGAGCAGATGACCTAGTAGAGAAACCAAATACATAGTTGAAAATTCTGTCAGTTAACTGACATGGTATATTATTACTCAGCAGTCAGTTGTGCCTCTAGCTGGGAAATTACTTTGCCTTTGGCTTCTTCTGTCTTCCTGATTTAGGGTTGCATCTCCACACAGCCTCACAGTAATTCTTCTCCTGCCTGCCTGCTCTCTCCACTGACGGACGCGTCCATGACCCAGGCTCCCTCTCTCAAAGATAAGAAGGAATTTTTCTTCCACCCATCCAACCGCTCCCTTCTCATCTAACAACCGAAAGTGTGGTCTGTAAATGCAGTATCTCTAGCCCTACCCCAGACCTTCTGAGTCTGCATTTGAAATAGACCTCCAGTTTGAAAAGCCGCAGTAGAGTATTTCTATCTCTGTCTCCAGTGGAAAAGAGTGATGATGAAATAGGAAAAATCTGTTTCCACCCATCCCTCCCCAAACCTTCTCTCTTTACCCTGGAGTGGAAATCACTCTGAAGTCCCTTTTGAGTGGAACTGAAAGTATTTCACAACTTAGACTCTATAGTTCCCCACCAACCACTGGCTTCCATGACTTAACTCGGAGATATGCATACTAATCACTTCTCTGACGATATAGGGAAGATTTAGCTCAAAGTCTGCTCTCTCTAAGTGGCTTCAGGCTTCCCTGTTATGACCCTAAACTTAAGGCCACCCAGATACTGTACTCACTGGGCTCCCCTGGAGGTTAAACATTGAGATTCTCTTCCCTGGCACTTGAGTCATAGAAATGGTCTGGGTCTAGTTATAACCGGCTTCCCAGGTGATGCTAGTGGTAAAGCACCCATCTGCCAGTGCTGGAGACATAAGGGATCCCTGGATCAGGAAGATCTCCTGGAGGAGGAAATGGCAACCTGCTCCAGTTTTCTTGCCTGAAAAATCCCCTAGACAGAGGAGCCTGGCAGGCTACAGTCCATAGAGTCGCAAAGAGTCAGATATAATTCAAGTGACTTAGCACATAGCACATGTTAGGAGATGGTCACTCAAGAATCCATCTAGACACCTCCCAAATCAGCTGGAGACATTTCTTTCAAAAATGCCTCTATCAGGAAGACATTGCTGATAAAGTCCACTTTATCAGCTGAGGATTGTCACCAAGATACTGTTTGGCTGTCACACAGAAACTATAGTCTTCTAAACTTGTGAGGTCTCTGACCCCAGCCAGGACTTCAGTTTTCCCCAGCTACTACCCAAATGCATATCTTATGTTTTCTAGGTCATCTCTTCCTCATATTACTATGCTTATCTGTATTCATGAATTTCCCTTCTTTTACTAAACTTACTTCAAAGCTCTACCAGTGTCATTCCATTGTCATAAACTCTTTTATGTCTTCAGCCTCTTCATCAAATGTTTCCCATAAGGTTGTGCTTTTGCCCCCAGCCACTACTTGTTTCATGACACTTTACAGGGACCTTTAGTAACACTCTTCCCCCTTTGAGGTGTTCTCTTCTTTCACTGCTTTTAGCTACTAATCATTTGTCACTACTTCCTTACTCACTGAAGATTTTTGGCATTAGATGCAAGGTCTTTCTAATCAATTGTTCCTATCAAATATCAAAGGTGGCTTTGGCATGGATAAGTTTACCAGCAACCATGCCTCAATGTTCTTTGATCTTTGCCCCTTGAAAGATCTTTATCCACAGGCTATTTCAGCAACTCCTTTCCCGTGACATAATCCTAAATCTTATTGCTAAGAACATCTCTGTCCCTATAATCTTAAACCTCAATGTGCCAATCTCTGTCTGCAAGATACCATCTTCCAAGATTTGCTCTTGATTACCTTCATCTGTTCCTCAACTTCCTCATGACTTCAACTCTATCCAGTCTATACCCTATAATGCAGTGCTTTCCAAAAGCAGTCTCTTAATAGTATGACTAAGATACTTAATTTTCATCTTACTTAATTTTAGATAATTTAAATTTAAATAGCCACATGTGGTTAGTGGCTATCATATTGGATAGTACAGCAATAGTGTACTTTTTCGATCATTCCTTTGCAAGCAACTTCCACAAACTTGCCCTTTTGTGCAGATTTCATTCCAAGAGCAATCTACTTTTGATCTACATATCTGTTCTTATGACTGAATGTTTGAACACTCCTGGAGAAAATTATTCAATTAATTAGACTCGTGACATTACAAATCACGTGTCTCTAGTTCACTTAACTTGGCCTCTGGGCTGCTCACTCTACTTGGTAAACCCTCTCCCTTCCTCCCAGCAGTTATTTCAGCAGTACCCTCTGCTACTGCCTGAAGTTCCTCTTTCTCTTAGAGTTAACTTTTCTGAAAGACTAAATAAAAGACCTACAAGACCTTTTAGAACTAACACCCCAAAAAGATGTCCTTTTCATTATAGGGGACTGGAATGCAAAAGTAGGAAGTCAAGAAACAGCTGAAGTAACAGGCAAATTTGGCCTTGGAATACGGAATGAAGTAGGGCAAAGACTAATAGAGTTTTGCCATGAAAATGCACTGGTCATAATACCCTCTTCCAACAACACAAGAGAAGACTCTATACATGGACAACACCAGATGGTCAACACTGAAATCAGGTTGATTATATTCTTTGCAGCCAAAGATGGAGAAGCTCTATACAGTCAGCAAAAACAAGACCAGGAGCTGACTGTGGCTCAGACCATGAACTCCTTATTGCCAAATTCAGACTGAAATTGAAGAAAGTAGGGAAAACCACTAGACCATTCAGGTATGACCTAAATCATATCCCTTATGATTATACAGTGGAAGTGAGAAATAGATTTAAGGGTCTAGATCTGATAGATAGAGTGCCTGATGAACTATGGAATGAGGTTCGTGACATTGAACAGGAAACAGGGATCAAGACCATTCCCATAGAAAAGAAATGCAAAAAAGCAAAATGGCTGTCTGGGGAGGCCTTACAAATATCTGTGAAAAGAAGAGAAGTGAAAAGCAAAGGAGAAAAGGAAAGATATAAGCATCTGAATGCAGAGTTCCAAAGAATAGCAAGAAGAGATAAGAAAGCCTTCTTCAGTGACCAATGCAAAGAAATAGAGGAAAACAACAGAATGGGAAAGACTAGGGATCTCTTCAAGAAAATCAGAGATACCAAAGGAACATTTCATGCAAACATGAGCTTGATAAAGGACAGAAATGGTATGGACCTAACAGAAGCAGAAGATATTAAGAAGAGATGGCAAGAATACACAGAACTGTACAAAAATATCTTCACGACCCAGATAATCACAATGGTGTGATCACTGACCTAGAGCCAGACATACTGGAATGTGAAATCAAGTGGGCCTTAGAAAGCATCACTACGAACAAAGCTAGTGGAGGTGATAGAATTCCAGTTGAGCTATTCCAAATCCTGAAAGATGATGCTGTGAAAGTGCTGCACTCAATATGCCAGCAAATTTGGAAAACTCAGCAGTGGCCACAGGACTGGAAAAGGTCAGTTTTCATTTCAATCCCAAAGAAAGGCAATGCCAAAGAATGCTCAAACTACCACACAATTGCACTCATCTCACACGCTAGTAAAGTAATGCTGAAAATT
>NW_011494604.1:227927-228553 GCF_000754665.1 Bison bison bison | reverse complement strand
AAGACTCTGATGCTGGGAGGGATTGGGGGCAGGAGGAGAAGGGGACGACAGAGGATGAGATGGCTGGATGGCATCACTGACTCGATGGATGTGAGTCTGAGTGAACTCCGGGAGTTGGTGATGGACAGGGAGGCCTGGCGTGCTGTGATTCATGGGGTCGCAAAGAGTTGGACATGACTGAGCGACTGATCTGATCTGATCTGAAGCAGTGATTGCTGTCTCCACCCCTGCCTCTGTCTCCACCTCACTGATGAAACTTCCCTGGCAAATGTTGTCATTGTCTTCCCCCCATTGTTAAATGCAGAACACTTTTTAGACCTTATCTTATCTGACCACATTGTTGAACACTGCACTGTCGGCTGTCTCTCCTTCTTGAAACTCCATTCTTTCCCAAACTCTGACATCCTGGTCAATTTCCTCTCATCATCCCTTAAGTAGTGACTAGGGCACGGATGGTTCTCCAGGAGTTTTCATGACTGAGGTGATATTTCTGTTAAGACTAGCTTTGCTTTGATCTCATGCTCACTGTGGATCCCATATAGATATAAATACATACACAGTTATGTATATATATTATAGGTATATAATATATATAAAAAATATATTATATATATATTTTATAAAAA
>NW_011494604.1:227519-227827 GCF_000754665.1 Bison bison bison | reverse complement strand
CAGAAACAAAGATCACGGCATCCGGTCCACCACTTCATGGGAAATAGATGGGGAAAAAGTGGAAACAGTGTCAGGCTTTATTTTTCTGGGCTCCAAAATCACTGCAGATGGTGACTGCAGCCATGAAATTAAAAGACGCTTACTCCTTGGAAGGAAAGTTATGACCAACCTAGATAGCATATTCAAAAGCAGAGACATTACTTTGCCAACAAAGGTTCATCTAGTCAAGGCTATGGTTTTCCTGTGGTCATGTATAGATGTGAGAGTTGGATTGTGAAGAAGGCTGAGTGCCGAAGAATTGATGCTTT
>NW_011494604.1:219702-227275 GCF_000754665.1 Bison bison bison | reverse complement strand
AATTTATATAAATATAAATTATATATTAATATAAATATATTATAAATTATATATATTATGAAATATATAACTATATAACTATACTATATATTATATGGAATATGATCTATTAAAATATATGAAGTATTGTATAAGATAAAATATAAAACATATCATTACATGTCAAAAAACTCAGCTCCTGGCAAGTCCAAGCCCTCAGATTATACCACCCACTGCCCCTCATAGCTGTTGTTATCCATCTTGTCTTAGGCATCTCCTTATTCACTGAAGTTCTGAGCTCCTAGCTTCCCCATCACTGCCTTTGTCTAGGTAATTTCAGCCCCTTGCACACAATGCCCAACCTCTCTCTTTCTTGTCCTCTTTTCCTCCAGTATCTTGTCCTCTCTACCCCAGCCATCTCCTCCCTGGACCAGAATTCAGATCTTATTGTTATCACCTCACCTCCTAAAAACTCTCAATAGCAAGCATCTTACCTTGTGGCCAGGAAGTTCCCCTGAAGAAGGCAATGGCACCCCACTCCAGTACTCTTGCCTGGAAAATCCCATGGACGGAGGAGCCTGGTAGGCTACAGTTCATGGGGTCGCAAAGAGTTGGACACGACTGAGCGACTTCACTTCACTTCACCTTGTGGCCACCACCTTTTCATTTTATTCTTTCTCCTACCACCACTCCATAAATTCTCCCACCTCATTGGAATATGTTATGAATTGGAATATTTCTCATTGTATCTGCAGATAGTACCCTAGGTCAAACCTCCAGTACCTTTTGATTGGATAATTGCAATTGCCTCCTATCTTATCTCCCTACTTATACCCTTGTTCCCAAATCTAATTCCTTAAGCCCAATTGATCCTTAAAAATGCATCTCAGATAGTATAACACTCCTGTCCAAAAGTCTCTGATGACTTCTCATCATTCTGAAAATTATATCCAAATCCTTTCCCATCACGCTGAGAACTATACCCCAATCCTTCCCATGACCTATGTCTTATGTAACCTGGTACCTTGCAGACGTCTTCCCTTCACTTACTCTGCCCCAGCCATACACTGGCTTCCTTGTCAATCCTCCAAAAGGCCAGGCACACTCTATTCCAAGGCCTCACCACTTCAGTCTTTTTGCACAGCCAAAAAGACATTGCAGTCTTGAAATGGAGTTGCAGTCAAGGATTTGCTCCCTTCACCGGCCAGTCACGCTCTTTTACATATTTGTATCTGTAGCCCAGGCACCTTTGTTTTGCAGTTTATTTGGGGCCTTGGGCAGAGGTCTTCAGAAGATGCCTCTGCTGAGGCTGCCTTATGTTTGGAGACATTTTCACCTTGCAGGCTTACTTTTCCCCAGCAGACTCCGTATTTCCATTCTGAGCCCTTCCCCCTCATCCTTCCTTTCCACCTCTCCCCAGGGTCCATAAAACTGCTGGAGCCTTTTGATCTGAGTGCCCTCAACAGCCTGAAGACCCCCATGTCTGTACTGATCTACTTGATTCTTGACTGGTCTGCTGCACAGAGAGAGAAAGAAATGAAAATGTGGAAAAACAGGTTAAGAGTTCAGAGGAGTTAGTCTGAGAAGTACTGCTGCTGCTGCTGCTGCTGCTGCTAAGTCGCTTCAGTCGTGTCCGACTCTGTGCGACCCCATAGATGGCAGCCCACCAGGCTCCTCCATCCCTGGGATTCTCCAGGCAAGAACACTGAAGTGGGTTGCCATTTCCCTCTCCAATGCATGAAAGTGAAAAGTGAAAGTGAAGTCACTCAGTCGTGTCCGACTCTTAGCGACGCCATGGACTGCAGCCCACCAGGCTCCTCCGTCCATGGGATTTTCCAGGCAAGAGTACTGGAGTGGGGTTTCATCGCCTTCTCCGAGAGAAGTACTTGTAGTTCCTAAAAGAAGAGAATGGGAGGAATGGTAGAGAAACAATATTTAAAGAGATAAAGATTGTGATTATTCAAAACTGAGAAAGACACAAGTCCTTAGATCAGAAATGCATACTCAGTACCATGACAATAAATGAAGATAAATGACAATAAATTGGCACCTAGATATACTATGGTAAAGCTGCTAAACAAAAAATATCAAATACTTTTTCAAATTTACAAAGAAAAAGAGAATCATTCTTAAAAAAAAAAAAAATGAACAAAAACACCTATAAAACAATGACAATTAGAATGAAAACTCCTCAGCAACCATAAATCAAATAAGACAAAGGGGGCAGTTACTTCTGAATGAATAAAACACACACATACAAATAAAGCAAATTACAGCATTTTGACTCACTGGACTAATACAGTTTCAAAAATTATAAAACTGAAAGGAACTTAGGAACTTGAGAAAGTGTGTATGAAACAATACTGAATAAAACATTCAGGGATTTGCATGTATATTGTGGTCACAACTATACGTAACTATTTTTACTCTCTTGCCTGTTAACCTTATTGTAAGGACCAGAGAAGTGATTTTTAAATGGTACAGGGAGCTGAATACTTTTTAATAGAGACATCTACAGGGAGAAGGAATGAAAGAAAGTGAAAATGAAACCAAGAATGGGTAAATACTGTTAGAGGATGTTGAAAGAGTTTTTTGTAATTTTGAGATCCTGGAATTTGGCCCTATGGCTGGCAATGGCTATAAAGGAAGGGCTACAAGTGTTTTGTTTCTGTGAATCTCAGCATACCCAGGGGACTGAGTTGCATACTTTGGAGATGGTATTAAGATCTCTCACAAAGGAAAAACAAGCTACAATCTCTCAAACTCTTGCCTCTTCCTAAAGTAGTTTGTTTGCCATTGGAGCCTCTCTGTTCCCTACAAATATCACCCCTGCTCCCAATCAACCCTATACTTACCCTATTCAGTGACCATCTTCCACCAAATTAACTTGTCAGACAGCCCATTCTCTCTGGAATCTACTAAACATTAAAATGATCCACTACTTCAGAAGTAAGATTCTCCCTACTGGGAAGCATACATGTATTTCAAAGACCCCTGAAACAGTACCTTAATTTTAAAGGAGTGACTCCAAAAGGAAAACCATGAGGCTTCATGACACTTCTTTGGGAATTTGGGAATTAGGTCTGAACTATATCCACCTCTGTGATTATACTGACCACTATAACAGCAACAGGAAGTGGGAGTCAAAGTAACCATATAAATATGCAACCACCCATATAGGAACCTGGACAAATCCGGGGGAAACAATAAACCTTTACACCAGATACAAAACGAAGGTTTGAGCCAATTTTATGTAAATCTTAAAAGTGAAGGAATAACCCCCAACTACTCCTGGTATATAAATTGTTCAACCAGAAGTATTGTTCAAGAGAAATGAGAAGCCCTAGGACCCAGAGAACCTCCAGACAATAAGAGAGCATCCTTCAGAAGTCAAACTAAGAAGAAACTTCCTCCTGATGTGTAAACTATTGATTTCCCAAATACCACTCTGACTCCAGATTTAAGTATTACTGGAGGTGCTGGGATTGCAGCAAACAGAGCTGGACAGTTAGAGGTACCTTTGCTAGTGGCAGCTCAACATTCCTTTAGCTTTATAAGCACAGATTATAATCTAAACACAAATTATAATCTAATAAATACAAATTAGAATCTAATTCTGCAAGAAGGCTGCCTTCTTGCCCTTTTAGGTTTCAAACTCTCATTCAATTTTTGCCTCATGGGCAGAGTCAGCAAACACACTGTCTGATTTCCATGACTAGGGGAAGACACAAAACATATTAGGGGGAAAAGGAGAAACAGAATTATTTCACTGCACTGTTTCATATCTGCTGTCAAATGAATTATTTAGCCCTGTGTTTTTGCTGGGTCAATTGCATCCCCTTTCTCCCTTTGGATGCCTGCCTATAAGCCTGTCACTGCTCACCAGCCCAGTAAGCAGAGATGTGCCCTGAGAAGGAAGATGAGATTCAGATGGATTCCTTTTCATTCTTTACATAAGAATGAAATCTGTTTTGTTGTTGTTGCTATTTTTAATCCTGTGTGAAGTACTGGCAATGTTATCTTCTAATCAAGTGTCACTGTCTTCTATCCCACTTTAAATTTGTACTGCCAAAAATATAACCACTATTCTCTCATCACCATAAAGCTTAAATGACTTCCATTTGGGGGATCAGAAGTTAGGAAGTGTCCAAGCAGTTTCAAATGCAAAGCCAGGGCAAAAGTGACACCTGGACTCGATTTTGGTAAGGTTTCTCAGTTTTATTTTCACTTTCCATGCGCAGAGTCAGAAAGTTTAGGGGGAAAAGGGGTAAATGATATCTCAATTCAGACTTTTCTGAAAATTTGTTTTTAGGCCATTTTTTTTCTTCCCTCCCAAGTCATAAGACCTGGGGCTGGTCACTGTATGAGAAAGACCAGGGCCCAAGCTGTAGGGACAGCTAAGGTATTGACTGCAGGGAACTTGGAGGATGTATTTGATGGGAAAATTGTGAACTTGACTGAGGCACAAGCCACATGATCTATCAAACCTGTTTAGGTGCCCAAGGGACAAATCCTACTATTATGGACAGTTCCCTAGAAAGAGTTAGGAGAAGTAGCATAATGTCAAGGTGAAGTGAACAGATGCTGTATCTATACTGCTGAGTATGAATTCAAGCTCTGCCACTTATTAGCAATGTTGTCTTAAGCAAATTACTTAACCTCTCTGGGCTTTAGTTTGTACATTTGTAAAATAGGGAATCATAACAAGACCTAAAGCAGAGTTATGATGATGTTTAAATGAGTTAATATCTATAAAATGCCTAGAACAGTACCTGGCACAAAGTGTCTGTAAGCAATACATCTGTGTGCTTGTCAAATAAAACAATTAGAAGTGGGATGGGAAGAGGTTCTTGCTGGATAATGTTGTCCAAAGCTTTGCTTCAACCCCTTTCTCTCTGCCCCTGCTCACACATAACTTCTACCTTCCCAAGAGTTAAAATAGCAAATCATATTGGTCCTGGGAAGTGAAAGCTAGTATTATGACCTAAGTCAGTGATCAGTTAGCCCATCTGTAGATCAGGTAACATGTCTATAGCACAGACACAGCAAGCTCCAGGGTGCTAAGCAGAAAGCACTTCCCCAAAAGCCTGTCCCAGCCAGCATCGATCTGAGGGAGACTCTTTGTCAACCACAGCAGGATGAAGTCAGTGGCCAAGGGTCTTATGTGTGGCCACGGGAGGAGGTGAGCTCATGGCCAGTCTAGTTAGTTAGGGGCAGCCTGTGTTCTGCTGCAGTCAAACAGCAGGTAGGCTACCCCTCCCCCGTCTGCCCCACACCAGGACCGGGACACTTCCCTCTCAGTGCCCAGGGTGGGGAAGACAAGCCGCAGGAAGGGGCTGGGTCAGGAGAAACCAAGGGCATCCAGTCCCAAGATGGGTGGCAGGAACCTTGGCCAGCCCCAGTTTACAGAAGAAACTAAACTCAGACAAAGCAGCAAACAGGGAAGGTCTGAGTTTTCTGAGGCCTGACACTACTAAATTTATTTTGAGTGGAGAAGAGCTCTTTAAGAAAAAGAATACAGAACACAAAACAAAATGCCCATGGCCACTGCAACATTGCTCAGCACGGGGAGAATGTGGCAGAGAGACAAGTCAAGAAATCACAGTGGAAAGAGACAGTGGTCTTAACTTATTGTAGTTAAAATATCTTACTAATGAAAACTTTACTAAGACCTAAGACCCATGACCACACTGTTAGGGCTCCTCCTGAGGTCTTGGAGTGGTTTGGAAAGAGCTGTGCAGGTGAGAAGCCCTGAAGCTTAGCCCCTTAGCTTGATAGTAAATCAGCTGATATGATTAGCTGAAGGGCATTTAATCAGGTGGTTGCAGGGCTGGGTGCCTTGATCCTCCCAGTAATAAGTGCCAACTATGTTCTATGGGTGAGAGGTGGGGAGAAGGACAGGGGAAGGAGGTGGTGGGAGAGGAACAGTTGAGAAGAAGAAAACCAATGATGGCTGGTAGCTGGAGACTTTTAGAAGCCAGTTTGTCATTTCCCAAAGGTGTGAGAATGCCAGCAATGGGAACAGAGGAGCAAAAGAATTAAGCTTCAGGCATGTTAGAATAGGGACCTTCCCGTAGCTCCCTGGGCACTGCTGGACAGTCCAGTCTGCCCTCCTCTGTGCATCTAGAACCACAGGTGTAAGATGGCAGAAGGCGTGGGCTCCATCTCAGGTTGGACCCGCCATCAGCTGAGATACCTGTTCTCAGTTGTGATGCTTCCTTCTTCTTCATGAAAGTCTTTCTGGCTTGTGGTCTTGTGTACGCTGAATAGAAAGTGAGTAAACCCCATCAAGTCTCAGGCCCCAGCTTGCAGCTCAGGTTCACGGGGAGACAGTAGGAGGATTCTAGGACTTTATAAAGCCAAAAGTGTGCTTACCAGAGAGCAGGAGGGCCATCACGATTAGAGTGTTTCGCAGTCCCATGGTGCTACAGTTAAAACAGAGAAGATAAAACTCGATTAGAAAACGAAACCAAAAAAGTGACAAAGTGGAGTTTGAAATTCACTTCAGCCCATGGGTGGGGCAAAGATGATACAGTGTGATCATCAAAACCATTTTCTTTTTCTCCTAACCCTACAGACATACCCTATTTCCCAGCCCCCACCCCCACACAAGTAGGCCATGTGACTGGGTTTTGACCAGTGGAATTGTGAGCAGAAAAGATGGGCGTTACTTCCAGGTACCACAGCGCTAAAGCCTCTCTCTTGCCTCCATCCCCTGCCTTCTTTGATGCAGAGGATCCAGAGGAGCAGTCCAAGCGGCCAGAAGATGGTAAAGCCTCACTATGAAAGAAGCTGATTGGCTGAACAAATTAATAAAACAGCTCTTAACACCCCACAGTGATCTGTATTGGACTGTGATGTGAGCAAAAAATAAAATTTTGGTGTGTTAAGTTAATGAAATTTTGGGAGTTGTTTACTGCAGTAGCTGAGAAAGAAATGGCAACTCATTCCAGTATTCTTGCCTGGGAAATCCCATGGTGAAAGAGGAGCCTGGTAAGCAACAGTCCATGGGGTTGCAAAGAGTCAGACACAACTGAGCAACTAAAACTGCAATAGCAGCATTATTATCTTGACCAATAAATGGGTATGGTAGGACAAATAGAAAGTATTTACAGCTTCCCTGGTAGCTCAGGTGGTAAAGAATCTGCCTGCAATATGGGAGACCCTGCTTCAATTCCTGGGTTGGGAAGATCCTCTGGTGAAGGGATAGGCTACCCACTCCAGTGTTCTTGGGCTTCCCTGGTGGCTCAGCTGGTAAAGAATCGCCTGCAGTGCAGGAGACCTGGGTTTGATCCCCGGGTTAGGAAGATCCCCTGGAGAGGGAAAGTTTACCCATTCCAGTATTTTGGCCTGGAGAATTCCATGGACTGTATAAGTCCATGGGATCTCAAAGAGTCACATACGACTGAGCAACTTTCACTTTCATGTTTAGAAATCAAATTTTTTTTTGGCTTCCCTGTGGTTTTCAAACAGTAATGTGCATAAAAATTATCTGGAGGATATGTTAAAGCAGATTCCTGGGGCTTTTCCACAGAGATTCTGATTAGTAGATTGAGTGAAATCCATGACTCGCAAACTCACAGATGATAGTGTT
>NW_011494604.1:217831-219602 GCF_000754665.1 Bison bison bison | reverse complement strand
CCTTAACCACTTTGATAATCCTGTACTAGAAAGTGAAAGGGAAGTCGCTCAGTCGTGTCCGACTCTTTGCAACCCCATGGTCTGTAGCCCACCATGCTTCTCTGTCCGTGGGATTTTCCAGTACTAGAGTGTTCACTTAATCTATGTGATGGAGTCAAGGAAAACGATAAGTATTGCTCTATAACCTCCATGCTCTCTCTTTTCTTTTCCTGCCCTCCATCTTTCTTTATTCACCCATTTACCCCAACTTAGACCAAAAGGCTGTAGAGTGGCTTATAGGGAAGCATAGAATAGGGAAGATGACCAACATTACAAACAGGGGAAAAGCAAACCAAATGCAGGAATACAAAATGGAGTCAAGTACAATGCCAAAGCTAAATGCTTACCATAGAAATCTGCCCACTTTGTATGGTATGGGTCACAAGTTTGGCTTGTTAACTTTTTAACAGCTACGGTGAAAAGGAAAATCTAATTGGTGAATCAATTTCCAGATCTGTCCATGAGATAAAGATAAACCAATGCTCAGATGAAAGTATACAACTATTCCTGATCCAATAGCAGATATTTCTTCCCTGTGGGTGATTTGTCTAGAAACCATCCTTGATGCCTGTGGGTTATGCTAGACACCCTTCCTTTCCTTTTCCATAATACCCAATGTATGACTTTAGGCTGAAAGTATTTGTTATGTTTCTTTCCTTCTGGACTGTAACTTCTTTTTTTTTAAATGAAAAAATTTTAGTAGATCATACCTGCTCATAGTACTACATTTGAAATATAAGGGCAATAAACAGTGGAAAGCAACTCCCTGCCAGCCTTGTCCCCTAGCAGTTTGACTTCTCCCCATAGCAATAAGTGGAGTGACCACTATTACCTGTTAGCAGTTTCTTGTCTCTACTTGCAGTTATTTGAGACAAAGTGAAATGAAAACTGAGACCCATTTTTTTTCATTTAATTATAAAACACAAATGTTAGCACACTATAATGCAGTTCTGCACACTAACCACTCCCTTGGAGATTTTTCTGTGTCCACACATACTGGGTATCCTCATTCTAACAGTTCCATATTATTCTGGTGTTTTCAATCAGATGTCAATAATTTACTTTACCAGCCCCTATCAGTAGACATTTGGGTTTTTCCAATCTTCTGCTGCAGTGAAGAGCCTTGATCATATGCCAAATCATATATGTGAGAGTAAGCTATCTTCCTAGGAGCAGAATGGCTTGACCAAAAAGTTAAAAAGCAAATTCAATTTTAATCTTCACACATATTGAAAAATTGTTCTCCCCTAAAACTAGATGATTACACTCCCACCAACAAAATCACAGCACGAATATCCTTATTTTCATATAGATTTTGCCAACAAAGATTTCTAATTTGTAATCTTTACCAATCAGTTCAGTTCAGTTGCTCAGTCGTGTCTGACTCTTGGCAACCCCATGGACTGCAGGACACCAGGCTTCCCTGTCCATCACCAACTCCCAGAGCTTGCTCAAACTCATGTCCATTGGGCCAGTGATGCCATCCAGCCATCTCATTCTCTGTCGTCCCTTTCTCCTCCTGCCTTCAATCTTTCCCAGCATCAGGGTCTTTTCCAATGAGTCAGTTCTTTGCATCAGGTGACCAAAGTATTGGAGTTTCAGCTTCAGCATCAGTCCTTCCAATGAATATTCAGGACTGATTTCCTTTAGGATTGACTGGTTGGATCTCCTTGCAGTCCAAGGAACTCTCAAGAGTCTTCTCCAACACCACAGTTCAAAAGCATCAGTTCTT
>NW_011494604.1:174715-217731 GCF_000754665.1 Bison bison bison | reverse complement strand
GCATCAGTTCTTTGGTGCTCAGCTTTCTTTATAGTCCAACTCTCACATCCATACATGACTACTGGAAAAACCATAGCTTTGACTAGATGGACCTTTGTCAGCAAAGTAATGTCTCTGCTTTTTAATATTGATCTTTACCAATGGGGAAGGTTAAAATGACATCTTATTGTAATTTTTTAAAAAATCCTTTTTTGTTGTCATGAAAATATAACTTAAAATTTCCCATCTTACTCATTTCTAAAGTGTATAGTAATATTAAACACATTTACATTTGTTGTGCAATCATCGTTACCACCCATCTCTAGAACTCCTTTCATCTCCAAAATTTCATCTTGAAATTTTGTACCCATTAAACACTAACTCCACACACTCCTCCACTCCCTCTGTCCTTGAAAAGCATCATTCTACCTTCTATGTCCATGAATTTGACTACTTTAGGCACCTCATATAAGTAGGCTCATACAATGTTTGTCTTTTTGTGTCTGGCTTATTTCACTTAGCATAATGTATTCAAGATTCAAGCATTTTGTAGCACGTGTCAGAATTTCCTTCCTTTTTAAGGCTGAATAATATCCTATTGAATGTAAATGCAACATTTTGTTTATCCATTCAATTGTTGATGGACATCTGAGTTGCTTCCTCTTTTTGGCTGCCTTGAATTATGCTATGATCATGGGTGTACAAGTTTCTCTTCAAGACATGGCTATCATTTCTTTTGGGTATGTCCTCTAAAGTGGAATTACTGGATCATATGATAATTCTATTTTTAATTTTTGAGGGAACTGATTTGTAGGAGCTCTTTTATATTTAAAAAATTAGTGCTAATTAGTGAACAATTTGGAGAAGGCAATGGCACCCCACTCCAGTACTCTTGCCTGGAAAATCCCATGGACGGAGGAGCCTGGTAGGCTGCAGTCCATGGGGTCGCTAGGAGTCGGACATGACTAAGCGACTTCACTTTCACTTTTCACTTTCCTGCATTGGAGAAGGAAATGGCAACCCACTCCAGTGTTCTTGCCTGGAGAATCCCAGGGACGGGGGAGCCTGGTGGGCTGCTGTCTATGGGGTCGCACAGAGTCGGACACGACTAAAGTGGCTTAGCAGCAGCAGCAGTAAACAATTAGAAAATTTGTGTTTTGTGACAGTAAGTTGCAAATATATTCAGTTGCCAAAACACACAGTAGGTGTCCAATCTGTGCACCTCACACTCTCTCCCAATTGTTCTGCCTTCCTTCCAGTGATTTTAATAAGTTTCAGAACACAGACACTATCTGTTGGGCCAAAGCTGACACCAGTCAGTGGTAGAATCTGAAAAAATAATTCTCTTTTTTAAAAATTGAAGTACAGTTGATATATAATGTTGTGTTAATTTCTGGTGTACATCAAAATGATTTAAAAGACGCTTACTCCTTGGAAGGAAAGTTATGATCAACCTAGATAGCATATTCAAAAGCAGAGATATTACTTTGCCAACAAAGGTTCGTCTAGTCAAGGCTATGGTTTTTCCAGTGGTCATGTATGGATGTGAGAGTTGGACTGTGAAGAAAGCTGAGCGCCGAAGAATTGATGCTTTTGAACTGTGATGTTGGAGAAGACTCTTGAGAGTCCCTTGGACTGCAAGGAGATCCAACCAGTCCATTTTGAAGGAGATCAGCCCTGGGATTTCTTTGGAAGGACTGATGCTAAAGCTGAAACTCCAGTACTTTGGCCACCTCATGGGAAGGGTTGACTCATTGGAAAAGACTCTGATGCTGGGAGGGATTGGGGGCAGGAGGAGAAGGGGATGACAGAGGATGAGATGGCTGGATGGCATCACTGACTCGATGGACGTGAGTCTCAGTGAACTCCAGGAGTTGGTGATGGACAGGGAGGCCCGGTGTGCTGCGATTCATGGGGTCGCAGAGTCGGACACGACTGAGCGACTGATCTGATCTGATCTGATATTCTTTTTCAGATTATTTTCCATTATAGTTTAGTACAAGATACTGAATATAGTTCCCTATGATTTACAGTAGGACCTTCCTGTTGATTTCATACATAGTAGTTTTGTATCTGTTAATCCTAGACTCCTAATTTATCCCTTCACCTCTTCTTCTTTTGGTAACCATAAATTTGTTTTCTATATGTCTGTTTCCATTTTATAAATAAGTTCATTTGTATCATAAAGATTCCATATGTAAGTAATAGCATATGATATTTGTCTTTTCCATGTCTGAGTTATTTCATTTAGTATGATAATCTCTAGATCTATCCATGCTGCTACAAATGGAATGATTTCATTCTTTTTTATGACTGAGTAATATTCCACTATATATATATATATATATATATATATATACACATACACACACTACATGTTCTTTATCCACTCATCTGTTGAACATTGCTTCCATGTCTTGGCTACTGTAAGTAGTGCTGCTATGAACACTGGGTACATGTATCTTTCTGAATTAGAGTTTTCTTTGAATATATGCCCAGGAGTGGGATTGGTGGATCATAAGGTAAAGGAGTTCTCTATTTGATTCTTGTGCACTTCATCATCCTAAATCACTACCAATATCCTATTTATCATAGATTCTGAGGACTGTGAACCCTGTAAGTCTGAACTCCTAGTTAGTATAAAAATCTCACACTGTTTGCAAACCAAGTATCAGTATGCTTGATGCAATCAAAGTTTTTTTTTTTTTCTTCCCTGGGTGATGTGTCAGATAGGACACACCATCAAAATTATACTTTGGTATAAATTTAATGAATCACCTTTAATTCAAGTAATCACATGAAATCTGTATGGTCGTGGGAAATCCTGGACAGATGGTCCCTGTAATTCATTCAGTGGGGAGGAGCACTGGGTCTGAGAAGGACATCAAGATTATTTTTTGCTTCTCTATTTGGAATCTCTGTCTTCTCCTGGGTGAAAAGCTGCCTCTCCTTAACTTCCTCTCATTGATACTGGTATCATTCTCTCAAACTTTGCAGAATAAGCCTAACAGAGAAAAGAGAATAAGCCTAAGCCTAACACACTTCTATCAAAGCCTTTTATGGATTTTGGGGGAGAGAGATCATGTTTGTCCTCAAAATCCTGCCCCAGCAGTGATATTCCTAATAAACTTCCCTAACATTAACTTAGAGACTGCACACCCATCCTGACCAACACTTTAGATACCTGGTTTACCAGAGGCCCTATTAAAACATAGGGCTAAAACACTTGAGTGTCATGATACTCTTTTATACAGTATAAATGTATAAAAATATACTCTTCTATACATATGAAAAATTTCTCTCATCTCTAGCCATGGAGTGTGTGTGAGGGGCCAGTTTTCTTCAATGTCATTGGCTATGAGGCAGAGCAGAAATGTCACTGCTCCCTGTGCAATGAACTCTTAACCACAACTACGAGTCACGACTTTCTCCAGAGGGCCTGAGAAGTAGAAACTCTAGCTTTTGGAGGGAGAGAGCAGAAAGGGGATTGGGAGAGGAAAGAACCTAAGAATTTACAGGGGAGATTCTCTGTGAGGATATTTCTGTCAGTTGTGAGCAAAATGGGTGAACTGGTCAAAAACCTAGAACAAGTTTCAACGTTCTATTTAGCTGGAGGTTCACCTTCAAAACTAAAGAAAAGCACCCATCAGACACTACTTTCTCTCACTTTACATACCTGGCCATCATAGAATGTGAGTGAGAGTCAACTCAATGACCAAGTATATTATTCCTCACAATAAGGTGAGATTTTTCTTTCCCCATGTTGCAAGTAAAGAAATGGAGTTTCTTCCCTGCATTCTTTTTCATTTTATTGAGATAACATTGGTTTATAACATTTTTTCACATTTACAACATTATATTTCCACTTCATACAACATCATATTTCCATTTCCGTATACAGTACAGTTTGCTCGTCACCAGAAATTTAGTTTCCATCCATCACTCATTGTGTTATTTTTGACTCTTGTATAGTTCCTTTAAAAGTTCCAGTTGGTTTCAGATGTGCTGTTGTTATTGCTTAGTCACTCAGTCGTGTCCAACTCTTTTGTGACCCTGGACACAAAAGCCTGGACGGTAGCCTGCCAGGCTCCTCTATCTATGGGATTCTCCAGGCAAGAATACTGGAGTGGGTTGTCATTCCCTTCTCCATCTTCCTAAACTGGGGATTGAACCTGAATCTCTTGTATTGGCAGGCAGATTCTTTACCACTGAGCCACCAGGGAAGCCCCAGGTGTGCGTTAGGAGCAAGGAAAAAAGATTTCAATTCTACCCACTCACAGGGTAGCAAGGGAACAGCACATCCCTGGGGCCATGTGTGATGGCAGCTCCTGGAATCAGAGTGTGACACTCAGGGGACAGGCTGGCTAGATGTAGGATGGACCACAGTGTCCCTGTGTATCAGGGACATTTCTGTCCTGAGCTGCCATTCAGTCCACAAATATTATTTGAGCACCTATTATGTGCCAGGCAGAGAATGCTTCTCTCCACCCTAGCCCCGGACAGGTAATGAGTTTGCTGGCCTGGGCTGACCTCCAGACACATGTTACTGTGTTTCAGCTAAGCCTCACCTAGAAGAGTTCTGGGAACTACGTGCATTGGAACAGAACAAAGGGGATTAAGAAGAGTTCTTTTATGTTGCAAGTCTGCAGGAGGATGTGGGATCTAGCTCAGGCGAAAGGCAGTATGCAGATATGGCGAAGTGGTGTTGGCCAGTCACGGGGTGGGACAGGGGAGTACACATATGATGGCTCGGGAAGTGAGAGAAAGATTCCAAGGCAGAAGTTGGGGAGCAGCAAAAAAAGTTCCCTATTTCACTACTTTGTCTAGAATATTAGTGGTGATCAGGGCACCAGGAAAAATGCTGATAGGTTTCCTGGTGTCTAAGGAAGGTTGTTCATTGAGACAGTCTCATGCAAACATGTAGTGAATTTACTCAGTGTCAGGCTTTTTCTAGAGGTTGTGAGGGAGTATAAAGATGTGCAGGCCTTGATCCCTAACTCAGAGCTAAAAAGAAAAACAGAGTGTCCACAAATACCTACCATTCAAGCTCCAGGCCAGCATGGAAGGTGGACTCATTCATCTCCTCCCAGCACATATGAGAGTCCTTCTCCGAACAAAGCAAAAGATGCCATAATTTCCATGGAGGGAGGACTAGGTTGGCCTCAGCCCAGGTTCAGACCCCAATCCTTTGTTTTCTTCCAGCTTGTACTGTGGCTGGCCCAGCAAGCGTGCTGGATGGGCACTGCCAGCTGAGTGAGAAGACAGTGAAAGCCAGGAGCAGGACAAGCCGCCCAGGGCCTTGACTGGCGTCAGCGTGACACGCTGTGTCAGTCACTTCTCAGGGCACCAGAACCGGAAGCTCTACCCTTAGAACAGCTATGATTACCTTGGAGGTCCTTGGAGGAATAGGGTAGGCTTATTTCCTTTTTCACAAAGTTTCTGAACTGCAAAATAAGAAGGTTGCTGGGAATTGACTGTATCTGAATTTTAACTTCTGACAGGGTGTCTCGTGATATGCTTGAGAGCAGTAGAGAAATGTGGGGATACATATTCATACAGATACTTGGCTGTGCCCCTAGGTTGTTCATTCATTTAACAAATATTTTTGGAGCCAGGCCTTGTGCGAGGTGCTGGGAATAGAATGATGAGCAAAACCGGAAAGGACTCCTCTTGCTATAGTTGCTTATAGGTTAGTAGATGAGCAGGATGATGATCATACAAATAAATGTAAAATTACAATGATGACGAGTGCTACAGAGGAGAGCTTCATGGTGCTTGGAGGGCCCATAATAGGTCTAGTCTAAATTGAGATTTGAAGAATGATGTGATAAATTAAAGATGGACACATATTCTTTGCTACTCCTCCCTCCTACCCCTTTGTGACCTCTAATTTCCTCTCCTTGAGTCTGGGCGGGCCTTAGAGATTTGTTTGACCAATAGAGTGCACTAGAAGGGATGTTTAGGACTTCTGAGGCTAGATCAAAAGAAGCCTTGCAGTGTCTGTCTGTCTTGGAATGTGGGGCTCAGAGCCACTATACAAGACGTCCCACTACTGAGACCACCATCATGGAAATGCCACGTGTAGGTGTTTGAGTCAAGAGTCCCAGCTGAAACAGCCTTCCAGTCATTTCTGCCAAACCACCAAACATGGGAATAAAATCCTGAATCCTTTAAATCAGAGGTCAGCAAACTGCAGCCTGAAGACCAAATCAGACCACCACCTATTTTTACAAATAAAGTTTTGTTGAAATGCAGCTATAACCACTATAATTATTGTCCTTGACTGTTTTTTGTACTGCAGTGATAGAGTTGAGAAGCTGTGACAGAGATCATATGGCTTGCAAAGCTGAAAATATTTTCTATCTGGCCTTTTATAGAAAAAAAAAAAATACTGACCCTTGCTCTAGATCAGCACCGTCCAATAGAAATATAATGCAATCCAAATATGTAATTTAAAAATGGCTGGTAGCCACATTAAAACATTTAAAAATAAATAGGTGAAATTAATTTCAATAAGATATTTTATCTAATCTAATATCTAAAATACTATTTCAATATGTGATCAATATAAAAATTATTAATGACTATTTTACATTATCTTTCCTGTACTAAATCTTCAGAATCACCTGGGTATTTTATATTTACAACACATCTCATTTAAGATGAGCTACATTTCAAATAATCAGTAGGTATGTGGCTAGGGACTACTGAATTAGATAGTATACATTTAGACTAGCCCATTCATCAGCTAAGTGACCAAGTTGATGCCATGAGGACCAGAAAAATCACTCAGAAGGCTGCCAAAACTTCTGACTCACGTGTTATGAGAAAGAGTAAAATATTCATTGTTCTAAGCTGCTAAGTTTGGGGGCAGTTTCTGATGCATCAATAGGTAAGCAGAACAGATTGAATAGGTGCTAAGTAAGTGAAGGTTGGTGGAGTGACTTAGGAAATGCTAGGCAATGGGACCAGCACGTGCAAAGGCACTGAGGGCACATGAGAGAAGGTTGATGTGGATAGAGGGGTGGAGGGCAAGATTGAAGAGGTCAGCAAGGGCCAGACGATGCTTATCTTATCGGTCAGTTAAAGATTTTGTTCTTTATTCTGAGAGCAACATGAACAGCAGAGGAGTGACATAATCAGGTTCGCATTTTGAAGATGATTGGCTACTTTGTAGCAGATGGATAGTACAGAAGCCAGGGTAGAGGCCACCAGACCAATCAGTTGGCTATTGTAGTCTTCTAAGTGAAAGAAAATGGCTTTTTGTTGTAGGTTGTGGTGGCAAAAGTAGATAGAAATGGATAGGTCCAAGCAGAATTTAGGATTATAACCAACAGGATATGGTGATGGATTAAATATGGGGGATGAGAACAAGATATTGATTGATTCATTCACTCAACAACTATTAGGAATCATTCTTGTTTAATAGGCTGATACTAGGTGGGTACTGTGGGGCTCTCTGTGTTTTACTTTCTCATTTTTACATGTTTAGTAAAACTATGAATGAAAGCACAGAAGTCATACTTCTGCTTTCAAATGTGCAGATGTACATAAAAGTGTGCACAGGAATAAGCCAGATAGCTATTGGTCAGTTGGTCAGCTGAAAAGAGAGTCTGATACTAGCATGCCACATCTCAGGGTACACATAAAGATCTACACTTAAGTGAAGTAGAATAAGTAGAAAATAGAGAAGAGCTTATCTGCAGTAAATATAAAAGTCATACAAATGTTAGCGTGGCAGGGCTAACCAAAAGTTAATTTGCTCTTAGTGTAGAATGTGGTCACTGTGCTCTGTGCTAATCAGACCACATCATTTGTGGTATCACATTCAGTGAGGTCTGTTATACTTGAATGATCATGGCAAATTAGAGTTTATCAAGGGATTCACCAGGGAATAATGAAAGTATGTCAAATGAGGAACAATCGAAAGGCCTGGGGGTAACTAACTTGAAGCAGAGAAACCTGCAAGTGCCCAAAGCTGTCTGCAAATATTTAAGGGCCCTCCCACAGGAAGACACTTGCACTGTTGTTAAAGGGACAGTAGTTCCAATACTGAAAGATATAGGGAGCCAGATCTCAGCTTCAGGTGATGAAGAACTTTGAATAGAGTGCTACAACCAAGGCCTGGATTTTCTTGTGAGATAATGAGCTCCTCATCACCAGAACTGCTCAGGCAAAAGTAGAGTAATAATGAGGAGGAGACATTTTAAAAGAGATTCTTGAATTGAGTGGGTGGTTGAACTGCATAACTTTTCTTAAGTTTTCCTTGAAGCTGCTCATTACATTCCCAGAAAGGAGGAAAAATAAGGGAGAAAATCTGGACTCACCCACCTTTCCAGGGAGAAAATCTGGACACACCACTTTTCCCTACCCCCACCCAATTTCATTCCTCCAAGTTTTAGCACAGTATATAGTCGCAAAGAGTCAGACACAACTGAAGTGATTTAGCAGAGCACACATAGTGTGGTGGTCTTCCCAGGCGGCACTTGCGGTAAAGAATCCACTTGCCAGCACAGGAGACACAAGAGACTCAGGTTCGATCCCTGTGCTGGGAAGATCCCCCGGGCATGGCAACCCACTCCAGTATTCTTACCTGGAGAATCTCATGGACAGAGAAGCCTGGCAGACTACAGTCCATAGGATTGCAGAGAGTCAGGCATGACTGAAGCGACTTAACACACACACACACACACACATGCGCACAGTATGGTACATTTAAAGGATCCCAGGTCTGTGGAGGACCCTCTCAGTTGACAAGTGGTCCAAGGTTTCAAAAGAGATAGAGAAGTAATCCTATGGTCCAGAAGGGTGGGGTAAAGACGGTGATATCTAACCTGGGACTTAAAAGTAGGTCAGTTTTGGTCTCAGAACTGTACCCTGGTGACAGGAACAGAGTGAGCTAGGAATGTTAGTGCTTGCTGGAGAAAGTCAAGTTCAGTTAGAACAGAGGAGGCTTCTATTCCGTGCTCCCAGCCCACTCAGTCTGATTCTCCCACTCCAGAGAGCTGTCAGCCTAGGCCATTGCATAAGAGGATCTTTCTCAGAGAATTTCCATCTTCCTTTCATATTAGCAATTATTTATTGTCCAGAACTTGATGTGATGGCCATCTGCCTTTGTCCTTGAAAGGCTCTGCAAGCTTCCAACAATTCTTCCCCAGACGGCCCTTCAGATAGATTCCTGCGGAAGTACTATCCTAGGCATTCAGTTAATGTGGCTCAGGAAACTACTGCCTCCAATGAACTACTTTGAAATGTTTGATTGCGTTTAACTGGATACATATTTCAGCCGTATTCTTGAGGTACACACACATGTATAAGAACAGGATAGCTGAACATGGCCTAGAAAGTCAGATAAGGAATTTATATTTGTTTTGATAGAAAATTGGGAGTTTGGGATTAATAGTGTGGGAGCAAAAAAATTATATAATGAAAGTTTAAAGAAAATAAGCTTGTCGGTGGCCTGAAGGAGGCAGTGAGGGCTGGTATGAGGGCAATTAAGAAAGCCAATATTAAAAGCTTATAGACTTGAGATGAAGATGCTGAACCAACTTAGGGGAAGCAGGCATGACAGGAAAGAGATGGGCCTGCGTGATGCCTTGATGGAAATGTGAACATTTCCTGGTGTCCGGTGGACACAGGAGATGACTAGTACTGATACACATCACCCATCCTCAGCTCTGCTTTCCTTGAGCTCATCTCCTTGCTGAGGCTGGATCATATGTCTGACTTGGTTTCCAGTCCCGGAGCAAATCCCCTTGGGTCCTCAATGATGGAGAATTTCCTTACCTAACACTGCTTTCATTCATTAATTGTCATCTTCCTCACCATTTGGGAGCAGTGTTTCCATACAGGTACAAGGGGAGTAGCATCAAAGAGGCATAGGTACAAAGAAGAAATGTCTAAGTAGGTTCATAAGGAGCAGGGGATGCTTTTCTTCATTTCCCAACATTGTACGTAACTAAAGCATTAAAACTAAGAGTCCATTCCCTTACTTGCCCAGAAGAAGGAGCATAAGATGGCAGTAGTGATTAACCTCTCCCATCCCCCAACAGCAAGTCTGTGTATAAGATAGATACCCAGTTTTTCTAGTCATATCTAGAATCGGACCTTTCTGAGTCAAGAAATATGTTTTTTTGATTTATCAATGGTTTTGGAAACCATTTTCCCCCTTTTGCCAAAAAGTTCTTATGGGTAAGCACCATGCAAAGTTTTCACAAGTTCCTCTCTCTGAGTCTGTGCACATCCAGTCAAGGGCTCTGCCTGCCATGAATAAGACCCACAGAACTTACCAAAAGGCAGCCATGCCAATTCTGGCCCCCTAAGGAAGCCCCTTCCTGCTCTCTCAGAACCAGAATCATGGTCAAAAAGAGAAAACCAGTGTTTTAAGGGCACAATCTGAGGGACATCCCCTTCTCCCCATTCCACACGCTAGCCCTACCCTGGTGCTTGGAATTCCCAAATTACTCATTCCTTGGGTAAAGGCATTTTTGAAAGCCCCTATTAAAATGCAAATGCTAGCTGGAAAGGAAAAATGTCTTTTGTTTTTAGCTATTAAGAGTTAAGTTTAATTTCTCCAGGAAATGGAACTTGGAAAGAAATCATACTCATGAAAGGAAGGAGAAGAACAGGGAATGGGACCTCTCCCATCTTGACTGGGAGATGGAAAGTGCTGGATACAATTTTCTTTGTCTACGTATATTCAAAATGGCATCTCTCTCCCAAACTCAGCCTAAGTAAACTATGATGGGCAGCTCAGAAAGTCTTTGCATTGATTAGAGATGAGGACAAGGATCTAGTAAAGGCTTAGGTGCTCAGCCTAGGGCCCTATCCTTCCTTCTTGCCTGACCATGAAAGGTGAAGTATCCATACTTGCCTGGACTCTGAATGACTCCAGAAACTTCCCCACCTCCTCCATTTGTTTCAGACATACTTGTTCTTGTTCTATGTCCTTATAGCTTCCATCTTCTGGCCCAGAGACCCCTAAACTCAACTCCTACCTCTATCTGATTTTTGAAACATGGTATTTGAACCTTGAATTTCTCCTAAGGAATCTAGCTTAGCCTGTCTTTTCACCTTTTATGTTCTCTCCACTCCCCATTCTAGCCTCAATTCCATGAAATCCAATCCTCACCTCCATTATGAGGGGACATCTGTTATCTGGGAATATTGTAGTAACCAAAATATCAAGCTCAAAGACGTTGTTCTTGAACAGTTAGCACAATCACAAAACCATTTCTTCTTTTCAGAGCATTGTTGCTCTGAATGTTACAAATTCAGAGCATTGTTGCTCTGACTGTTACACAGTCATTTTTAGTGTGACTATTTAATTAGGACTGTTTTCCTGTTAGGCTAGAAGCTTCAAGAGAACAGGGGCCATGTCTTTTATTCTCCTTGTTAGAAACCCAGAACCTGGGACATAGTAAGCATTCAAAAAATATATTTAGGACACATGAATGAGCAGAGATTTATAAAAGCTTTCATTATACACAGGATAGCTCATGTAAATAGTAATATCTGTAACAGCAAACAGAAAATATCACACTCTGAACTGGTGCACATAATTAAATAAACATTTTAATCCAGAGCCTGAGTCCCAGGACTGAGGTTGGGAGGAAGAGATCGACTCCTCAGTTCTTACAATTTGAGGAGTGGGAAGTTCCCTTGGTCAAAACTTATTTTCACCTGTCTCTCCAGAACCTTCACTAACTATTAGTGGAGGCACTATTTTAAGGCTATTTGCAAATGCAAATAAGTTCATGGTATACAGAACACGATAAACCACTGCCTGGGCTCTTTTTGACCCAGGACTATTTATTTCCAAATAAGCTATTTGTCTCTGGTGCCAGGTGGGGCTGATACTGGGATGGGGCACTTGGATGGGAAGAAGAAATGGGCAAAGGTTTCTGGACAGGGGGAGGGAAAGACCAAACAAGAAAGCAGAGGCTGTTTCAGAGTGTGAAGGTTTGGTCCCCGTCCTCTGGACTTTCCACTGGCACAAGGGGCTCGGGCAGGGCCAGCATGCTTGGATAGCTTCTCCTGGAGCATAGCTGTTTGGAGCCCACAGCACTGCAAGGCCAGGAGTGGCTGCCAGTTGTTTGGTAAGTGGTGCCTTCTATTTCCTGCCTGTTATGTCTCTCAGCTCGTCAAAGCAGACAAAGGGATCCGACTAGAAGAGACACGTTTTTGTCATGTCCCATCTCCAGTGTAGACAGTCCAGGAACCAAGCCTGATGGTCAAAGGATTTAATCACATACCCCTCACCCCTTCTTACCCACTCCCTTGCTGGCTGTCAGCCCCAACTTTGAACATCTGTCCCAGATGCAGCCTGACCCCACACCACACTCCCCCAGGCACACGAGCCTCATGAGAACATACCTGTCACAGGTGCCCATCCACTGCAGCTCCAAGAGACCAGAGGCATAAGCCCAGGGGCATTCCCAAGGAACACAGAAGCAGGGATCAAGAATAAATGAAGAGGAGCCTTTGTGAGCTCCTCATACCTCCTAACACTCCTTGTAGAGAGAGAAATAATGTCAGGGCTGAGGCTAGATCTCAAATGCAGAAAGGGGAACTGACTAGAGAGAAATAACACCACAGACAGGGGCAGTGTTCTCTCTGGTTCCAGATAACTTCTGCTGGCAGGTGGGCATTTCCACTGATGAGAATGACTACAAACACACTCCTGAGAGCTAGTGACTGTAAAGCCCTGAGGAAACCCCCCGAAGACAACCCAGCCACAAACATGGCAAAGACACCTTCCCTGACAGATCATAGAGGTCCATAGGTAAAAAGAATCAGCTCAGTTCAGCAAATGTTTTACTGGGCAGCCACATGCCAGATGCTGTGTCTGGCTGAGCAGGGCTGCAGGAGACAGCCCTCAACCAGAGAGAGCAGAGACACCTAGTGCTTCACCTGTCTCTTTGCCCCAAATCACTCACTGAGTTCCACTCCATAAATCCTGCTAGCAGTCAGTGAACACACATAGCCCCTATTTTCAGATTATCTTAATCTAATCCTAGTTGTGCTCGCCTAGAATGTCTCTATTACCTTGGTCCACTATTCCTGGAAGTGGATGGTACTCTTTGTTTTGGCCACACCAGGTGGCAGGTGGGATCTTAGTTCCCCAACCAGGGATGGAACCCATGCCCTCTGCTTTGGGAGCCCAGAGTCTTAAGCACTGGACCGCCAGGGAAGTCCTAGTGGATGGTACTATTGAGTTTGGGGAAGAGTCACAAGAAGAAGTATGAAAGGTGTGTGAATTCCACATGCATCTTTCCAAACTCAGTGCTTAGGCAGAAACAGGCTTCACATATATAATCCTGCCCAGCACATGGCTTCTTTTTTCTGACCTTATCAGGCCTTACAACAACCTCTGCTCAATTTGGGGACAATTATGTGCCACTTCATCTGCAGCATTAGAGTCCAGAGGAGAGACAGCCTGCCTCTGAGCAGGGCTCCCCCTTCTCCTAGAGACTGGTGGTGCCCCATGAGGCTGGAGACATTGAAAGTGACAAAGTGAAAACTGCTTGATGTTGACTGGGTGCAAGAGGTCCAGGGGAAGTAGCACCGGTTTTGGAACTGGTGGTCAGGCCAAGGTCAAATCTTGGCTTGATCCACTGGACGCTGGGCAAGTTATAGAATATCTCCCAGTCTTCTCATCTATGAATTGTGACTAGTAATAGCCTCCTTGCTCTGTTGTTGTGAAGAGCAAACGAGGTCTTGCATGTAAATAACCTGGCACATAGCATGCTCTGCTGCTATTTAGTCTTCATCACTGCTTTTCCACCTTCCTTTTGGACTTTCCAATCCTCACTTTGACCTTTCCACAAAGATCTTCCTTCCGTCACTGGGTGGATGATCATTCTTCCCCCAAACAGGTTTGTAAACCCCTTCACCTTCCACTGTGGCCTCTCAAAACCTGTGTGGGTCCTGGGCCCTCACTCACGTTACTTCCCCTCAGCCACTTTATGTGCATACCTTGGAAACTTCATCCTTTATTCGAATAGGCCTCACCTGGGGTTTTCCTCTGGATTTTACAATCGTATGGTTTTTAATTTGAAAGGGTCTATTTGGTTTCCTTATTGTAACACATGAAATTACCCCACCTATCAGAGCACAGCAAATTATTCATATTCCATGTAGTTTTCAAATTTTCTTTTCTTCCTTGTACTCAGCAATCAAAATATAAGACTGACTAAATTGGAAAGTCCTACTATCAAAACATTTGGAATAATATTTCCCAAACTTCAGTCATTCTGGCCACTAGTCTCACTTCATATCTGTGCAAAATCTATACTATTTTTTGTACAATATTTTTCTCTTCACTTACTTTAAGTAAATTTGTTTAAAAAGGACTCCTTATGTCGATATTAAAAATTTTTTAAAGCAGTATCATTTGCCATAAATAAAGGATAAGTAAAAATAACAAGTCACACTAGTCTTCAGAATCAAAGATATGTGTGTTCAAATGCCACCTCCTATAGTTAATAGCTGTGTGTTCTTAGGGAAGTGACTTAACTTCTGTGAGTCTTAGTTTCCTCACAGAAGTAATGCTAAATATTTTCTAATCTCATTGTGAGAGTCAGATAGGATGACATAATTATATACATAGTACTTAGCACAGATTGTGGCATGTAGTAGTTTCCTTTAAAAAAAAAAAGTGGTTTTTTTTTTTCATTTCCTGTTTTCCATATCCCTTCTTTCATCTGCTAACTTTAGTTCTTGCTTAGAGCAGCCTCCTCGGAAGCTGTAACATGGAAGTGCAGGGAGATGAGGCAGGCAGCAGAAATAAAGGCAAGTACAGTGTCATGGAATTCTCCTACTCCATGACTTAGAGATGCAGAGTTGTTTAAGGGACCTCAGAAGTCATTCCAGTCTCTTACTCAAGCAAGGAATCCCCTTGATATCATCTCTGATAGATGGAGGTCCAGTCTTTGCTTTTTCACTAATGTTGGAAAACTCACTATCTGATGAGAGTTCTAAGAGAAAAGCCTTCTTTATAATAATCCCGTCATCCACCTTTCACTCCTCACTCCCAGAAATACAATCTACTTGTCCCTGTCATCTTTTCTAAAACTACCAGAATATATGTATCTATATCTAGATACAAAATCCTCCAAATAGTTGAAAGCAAATATTATAAATTTCCTTAATAGTCTCTTCTTGCAACTAAATATAATCAGCTGTTCCTCATATGATTTGTTCTCCAGAACCATAATCAACTGGGGCTTCCTAGTTGGGGCTAGTGGTAAAGAACCTGCCTGCCAATGCAGGAGACATGAAAGATGCAGGTTGGATCCCTGGGTTGGGAAGATCCCCAGGAGGAGGGCACGGCACCCCATTCCAGTATTCTTGGCTAAAGAATCCCGTGGACAGAGGAGCCTGGTGGGCTACAGTCCACAGGATCATAAAGAGTTAGAGCTGAAGTGACTTAGCACACATGCACACGTGCACCCTAATCAACTCAGTGGCTCTCACACTGGCACCCACCTCCCTGAGTTTGTCAGCTATCTTTTTGCTCACATAATGAAACAGGCAGTGACAAGATCACTTTTGTAAATGGGTCAGAGATCAAATTAGCCTATATACATTTCCACTGGGAGGTTGGCCGACCATGACTTTTTTTTTCACATGTCAAGTCAGATCACCACCCTCTGGCCCCATCTTGTTTGTATATCAGTATTTGGGGCCAGTGTTCAACCAGTCAAAATTACTTTGAATCCCACATATTTCATCCATTGTAAATTAGCCATCCTTCCAAGTCCGTGCCACTTGAAAATCTTATAAGGAAGCTCACCAAGGCTCATCAGAGCCAAGGATACAGAGGGTTCAACAGTGATGGTGGTCAGCAGTTTCAAATGCTGAGAAGAGGTCAAGCAAAATGAAGATCAGTTCCTTGTGTTAATGAGGAGGAAGTTGCTGGTAACTTCAGAAATCTGCCTTCTGTGTGGGGCTGCTTCCTCTACTGCTTTCCTCCCAGATGTTCTTAGGTCTGAGGAGGCCATGGCTACCGGGAAAGCAGCAGGAGGGGAGTGGCTTGTAGATAGTAGCTGAGTGGAGGAAATGGACCCCTTCCCCATGTCCTTGCCCAGCTTGCTCAGGAGATGTTCCTTTGGGACCATGTAGTTAGGGTCTACTCTGGGAGGCAAAGCTAGAAACCTGTGGCATTTGGAAACATCCAAACACTTAGCTGAATTTTCCAGTTCCAGTTGTATTCGTTGTTTTATATATATGGCTTTCTGTGGCCAGGGGTCAGGAGGCACTCTAAAAGCATTCCAGGTGGTGGTGGTGGTTCTGATACTAGCCAAATAGTTTCCACAAATAATTGTAGAGGCATAATTTATTGAAATATTAATTAGTGTTTGTTTTCTGGGCTTCCTTGATACAGAGATTTTTTACAAAGGAGAAAGCAGAAGAGACTTAAAGTCAAAAGCACTTTTGGACTTTTGTGAAAGCCCCTGGAAAAGACAATGTAGGTGCCCTAGAAGGTGAGAGGCGATACAGAGAGTGCTTTTGAGATGCAGAAGGGAGGGAGAGAATGGCAGAGGTGTGTGGGGCCTGTGCATAGCGGGATCCAATCAACCCACACACTGCTCCCAAGGGCACAACAACCTCAGGGGAGATGGTTCATGCAGGAGACCCATCCTCAGTGAATGACCTCATTCCCCACTGTAGCATGGGGGCAGAGAGCTGCCAGACTTCACAGACCACTATGGGCTGGAGAATAGGGATGCTGATAGCAACCAGTACAGACCAGGACTTCCACCACTTTTTAGGTAAGCTTCTGAATTCTGACTGGGCCACAAGCAGGGGAGGGCACCCCTGTATGATCAATCTGGAAGGCAATTAGTCCTGAATATTCATTGGAAGGACTGATGCTGAAGCTGAAACTCCAATACTTTGGTCACCTGATGCGAAGAACTGACTCATTTGAAAAGACCCTGATGCTTGGAATTGAAGGCGGGAGGGACAAGGGGATGACAAAGGATGAGCTGGTTGGATGCCATCACCGACTTGATGGACATGAGTTGAGTAAGCTCCAGAAGTTGGTGATGGACAGGGAAGCCTGGTGTGCTACAGTCCATAGCGTTGCAGAGTCAGACACAACTGAGCGACTGAACTGACTGACTAACTTGTCTATCTGTCACAGTGGGGGCTCACAGGTGGGATTAAGAAATAAGAAAAGTGATGATGTCTTACACACTTGGACTCATGAACAGAACTTCACACCCTATGTGTAATGTAATCCAGGCATGGGGGCCCAGGATTGAACTGAAAACAGAGTTTCTGAATTGTTTATTTAGAACAGCTGCAGCCCAGGGTTGGGTCCTATTCTTATTGCCAGCCTTGCTGCACAACCTCTAATGATGCAGGAGAGTTAGCCATCCCAACATCTGACTCTACTTTTAATGAAATTCTGCTGGATTCACAGACAGGTTCCCTAATACCACCTGAGAGAGAGAGAGAGCATAAAACATCTGCTATGAAATTTACCTCTTACTGCTGTTGTAAAATTGTCTTTTTAGAACCCTCCCTACTTAAGGCATAAACATCCTGACAATAAGAGAAAGAAAAGACAAGACACAGACTGGAAGAAAACATTTGTAAAACACAAATCTGATAAAGGACTGGTATCTAAAGTGTACCAAGAACTCTTAAACCTTAAATATAAGAAATCAACTCAATTTAAAAATGGCAAAAGATCAGATCATACAAAAGTCATCAAGGATATACTGATGGCAAATAAGCATATGAAAAGATGCTCAGCTTCATATATCATTAGGGAATTGCTGATTAAAACAACAATGAGCTAGTAACTGCATACCTGTTAGAATGGTTAAAATTCACCAAACTGCCAGTGCCCAGTGCTGATGAGAATGTGGGGCAACAGGAACTCTCATTCATGGCTGGTAGGAATGAAAGGTGCTTTGGAACAGTTTCTTATAAAATTTAACATAAGCCTACCATATGACCCAGCAGTCATGCTCCTAGGTATTTACCCGATGAACTGAAAACTTAGGTCCCCACAAAAACCAACACACAAATATTTCAGCAGCTTTACTCATTATTGTCCCAAACCAGAAGCAACTAAAATGCCCTTTAATAAGTGTATGGATAAGCCAACTGTGATACATCCATACAATGAGATATTATTCAGTGATTAAAGCATGAGCTATTAAGCCACAAAAAGACATGGAAGAACTTTAAATTCATACTTTTTGATGAAAGAAGACAGTTTGAAGAGACTCTATTCTGTATGATTCTGACTAGATGACCTAGAAAACACAAAACCATGAGAGACAGTATGAAGATCAGTGGTTGCCAGTGTCCATGAGGAGGGATGAACAGGTGGAGAACAGGGGATTTTGAGGGCAGAGAAACTGCTCTGTGTGATACTATAGTGGTAGATACAGGTTATTATAAATTTGTCAAAATTCATACAACACAAAGAGTGAGACAAAGTATAGAACAGAAAGATGATAGAAAGTATTAGTTGCTCAGTTATGTTCAACTCTTTGCGGACATGATGTTGTCTGCCAGGCTCCTCTGTCCATGGGATTTCCCAGGTAAGAATACTGGAATGGGTAGCCATTCCCTTCTCCAGGGATCTTCCTGACCTTGGCATTGAACCCAAGTCTCCTGCATTGCAGGAAGATTCTTTACCATCTGGGCTACCAGGGAAACCCCTATTAGAAATTCATCAAAATTCATAGAACACAAAGGGGGAGACTTAAGGTATGGACTTTAGATAATAATATATCAATACTGGTTCATTAATTGTAACAGATATACTACACTAATGCAAGATGATAATAATAGGGGAAATGGTCTACAAAACAGGGGTCATATGGGAATTCTCTGTATTATCTGCTTAATTTTTCTGTAAATCTAAAACTATTTTAAAAATAAAATCTATTAATTAAACACACAGACGTACTAACCGCATACATTGATTCCTGGTAAAGCAACCAAATGAATGCTGTGACATTTTAGTGGGCTTCTAGACTAGTGGGTAAGAAATTAGCATCAATTTCACAGTCCAAAGATTCACTTCTCCGTGTTGCACACTTGTAATCAGATGCCACACATAAAATGCTGCAGTGAAAAATCTCCAGGTTTGTATTTCTGCCTTCTATTTTGACATTTTTTTTATCTTTCTGGTGTGAAACTGTTTTTTATGTCAGTTCCTTAGGTAAATCAAAGGAAAAGCCCCCATTGTTTTCTAAGGGCCAGATCAATTAAAAATAGCTTTCAGTTCCATGTTTCTGGAGGAACATTCTTAGAAATAAAATGTTTCTTTTTTCTTTGGAGGGGATGAAATCTTGACTTATACTTGAAATAAATTTTATATAGTTAAGTATTGTTGAGTATTTTCCTCTGAACCAAAATTCTGCAGCCTCAGTATTTATATCCTGCAAGTGGGTTGACAAGGTAGGTGAGACCCTCACCCTTATAGCCTCTAACACGGCTCCCCTCCCATCTTAGGCTGGCTTGTTTGGTCTCTCTAGATGCCCCTCCTTTACTCACTTTCTCATGATGCAAATTCACACCTATCATTCATGCGTGCTAAGAAAGAGGCCTTGTGTGTTGTTTCTTAACTTGTGTTTGATCAGCTTCTGAACACCAAAACTAGGATGCATAATATGCTTTTGCCTAGATGTCCTCTAAGAAGTCAGAAAGGCAAGGGGCACCAGCGGTTATTTGCAAGATTCTATCAAGTGAATGCAAAAGATTCTTGTGGGCACTTTCTCTCAAAATCATGCGGTGGCTTAACAAAACATACCCTAACTTCAGCAGCAAAATATGTTTCTTTGTATTGAAGATTACATTAGCACATACTGAAAAGCAGGTTAAGGAAAAAAAATTGTTGAAAGGGTGTCAGGATACATCCATTTTAGAGAAAGAAGTTCTGTTTTACCAGAGATGGGGGTGAACTTCAGATAAGCTGTTCTTTGTTGGGCTGGGGTGAGTGAGGAAGGGGAGTGAAAAGTTGTAGTTGAATCACGCGAATACACCGGGATTCTTGGTCCCCGGAGGAGAAGAATTCAATCTGGGGCCAGAGATGAGGCTTGATCGCTCGGAGCTTTTGTGTAATAAAGTTTTATTAAAGTATAAGGAGATGGAGAAAGCTTCTGACATAGGCATCAGAAGGGGGCAGAAAGAGTACCCGCTTGCTAGTGTTAACAGTGAGGTTATATAATCCAAAGAATGCCTGAAAGTTGTAAAGACCTCATCAGACCTACTCCCATAATTTACATTTTAAGATAACACTGTCCTCAGGCAAGATACATCCTTGTAAAGACCAGGTCTACTCCCATAATTTACATTTTAAGATAACAGAAGGTTGAATCCAAAGACTGTCCTTAGGCAGGATACATTATTGTTATATAATCCTAAGGAATGTGGAGAAAGAAAAAAGTTTGTCCTTTCTTCCTCCTTGAGAATTCCAGACCCCACTCTCCTTGGGGACCCCTAGACTCCCTATCAACCTGCCTAGGAAATGACTCTCTCAGGAGGAAGATGGAGTTGGGTACAACAACCCTGGCATGTGAGGAACCACCCATCCCATACTCAGGATCTGAGAGCGATCCATGGTCTGGTGGAGACAGGGCAGAATGGGATGGGGACAGGCTTCAACACACCCAGAAGTCAGGAGTTTCTGAGAAGTGTGATGTCTGCAGTGTGAGGAATGGCGATATTTGTCTCTGTGGAACAAGGCCCTTCACTGGGGGACAGGTCCTGGCGACGAGCTGGGAACTGGACTGCGGGTGAGAAGCAAGGTGAAGTCACAGAGCAACTGCAGCTTAAGGGACCGAGGAATCCACACTCACTTAGTGGACAGAGACCAGGATCAGAAGCAGCAAGATAACACCCAGAACACCCCTTCCCACCTGCCTGCCGTGTGTACGCACACCTCCTGGAAGGACTGGGCAGAGCGTCAGGGCTGCTGCCAGAGCATCCATGGGGGCTGGCAGTGACTATAGACTCTAGTGGCAGCCAAATATGCACATTTTATGTTTCACCTGTGTTCCCAGCCGTCTTTGTATCTCAGTTAACATTTCCCATTTTCCAATAATTCTTAAAAATCCACAGATGGATTTAGAATTCCTACTTTTTAATTTGCCTTCATTCATCAACAAATGCTTAACCAGCCTTGATTGGGTGCAGGCCTTGGGCTAGCCCTGGGATCCAAGGTGAGCCAAAGCCAAGGGTACCTGCCCTCCCATATCCTGCAGGAGACCTGCACAGTCTAATAATGTCAAGGCACATGCGTGCTAAGTCGCTTCAGTCGTGTCCAACTCCTTGCGACACTATGGACTGTATCCCCCCAGGTTCCTCTGTCCATGGGGTTCTCCAGGCAGGAATACTGGAGTGGGTTGTAATACCCTCCTCCAGGGGATCTTCCTGACCCAGGTATTGAACCTGCGTCTCTTGTGTCTCCTGCATTGGCAGGCAGTTTCTTTACCACTAGCGCCACCTGGGAAGCCCCAATATTGTTAGGGTACTTGCCAGCAGCTGATTTTCTACATAAACAACTTCAGTTACATATGATGCCCTAATGATCAGGTACCATCTAAAGAGCATGAAATAGATTCTAACTAGATTAGGTAGGCCACAATTAGAAAAAATTTCCCCAGGCCCTCCATCTCAAGGATAGGCCATCTAAGAGATACTTCATATTTTAAGTAGTTACAGTGTCTGCATGACTATTAATCATGGGTGGCCCCAATTGAGAGAGCTCACTTGAAGGAGGGGTAGACTCAGTGATCCTTAACTAATTTAGTAATTCTGTACTCTAGCTATTCAGGTTTATTACAATACAATCTTACAATCTCAGGGCTTCTTCTGATAGCTTACACAAAAGATGGCCTATTAGTTAACAAATAACAAAACTACATAAAATCTTTCCAAAAGGAATAAAATCTATACAGTGGCAAGTTAAAAGATTGATACAATAAACTGCCAATATTGGTGATGGCACTTTTCAGAATCTAACGAAATGAATATCTGATTCCAAAGTGATATCCTTTCAATCTTAGCATTACCTGGGAGTATTGAACCTCAACTCAGAAGATTGTGATCTCTGAATTTAAAGTGGCCCCTTGCTTAAGAATAGGTGCTTACACATTTTGAGAAACTGTTGTTTCTTTCTCAACAGTTTCTGAAATGACAAAGCATTTGACATTTGTCATTTCCTTTATAACCTCAGTTAGAAGAAATAAAATGAGGTAATATTCTAAAATGTAAAAGTTGCTAGAAGAGTTACTTCCATATATTTTTTCCTATGTGTGCAGAGGAGAGAATATAAACATAACAAAACTAACACATTTTAACAAACGGCAGCAGATTTCAACTTTAGGGAAGCACAAAAATCTGTGAAAGCACCTTTTTATGCAAAATATTTATATGAGTATAAATAAAATGGGCACTACAAAATAAAATAAACTAGACTGGGGCATACAGAGCACAGCTAATATGACTAAGCTTGTTAAAAAAAAAAAAAAAACCACTGGATTTTTTAAAGCTTCCATTTCACAGCAGGGTTGAGGGAGGAGGCACTGCATTACCCAAAGGCTCACTTCCCTGTGTCATCTCTGTAACCAAAAGCAAAGCACAGAAGACTTCTGCGAACCTTTAAAATATGCATTTGTCAACTCGGATTTGCAATTTTTAAGTTGGTAGTGCAGAACCATAGAAGTGTAATTTTTGCAGTTCCCTTCACACACCTTTATCTGGAAAATTCTAAAGGTGCACCACCACACGGATGTGTTGGTACCTAAAAGAAATTTTCCAGTAAAACACGATGTTGCTCTTCCTACTCTTCAGCAATGTGAGTAAAGCTTTTTTGGAAAAGTGCCCTAAATAGATTCCCACACATCTGGTTTAAGACGAAAAACAATTTCAAATAAGACTTGAGCTGGTTAGCTACAGTTTTAATGTGAGGAGTTGGAATTTTTAAGAAGGATGGCACTTGTAAATCAGTTCCATCTTCATGTCTCATGGATTGAAGACAAAATATTGTATTTGTCATCACACTTGAGTTGCATTTTCACTGTGCATGGCCTATTTGCATACAAACAAAAGAGATTATTTTTAAAAGAGGTTTTCTGTGTTTTTGTTTTGGTCCTTTGGGATGACTGTGGTAAGACAGGACCAAGCCATTTTCATAACTTGGATTTCACACGTAAGTTTAAATGACCCCCTCACTTCCCCTTCCTCACCATCCACTTCCAATTCATTGGCGGCCCATGTTAAGATCTTGGTCACCACTCGTCAGGACTATTGCAACAGACTCCAAGCTGATTCCTTCTCACTATGCTTTACCCCAGTGGTCCCCAACCTTTTTGGCACCAGGGACTGATTTTGCGGAAGACAATTTTTCCACGGACCAGGGTTGGGGGATGGTTTCAGGATGATTCAAGCACATTGCACTTATTGTGTGCTTTATTTCTATTATTATTACATTAGCTCCACCTCAGATCATCAGGCATTATTAGGTCCCAGAGGTTGGGGTCCTCTTCTTTACCCTACCATTATCTGTCATCAAGAACAATCTGATTTATGGAACGTCCTTGCTTTAAAGACTTACTCCCTGTTCCTCATGGATAGTTATCACACTTCTTACTTAGCAAGACCCATGGGGCCCTTCACAGCCTGAATCCAAGTTTTCTCTTCTGCTTTTATTCATCAGCTCATATAACTCACCCTCTAGTCACACGAACTGTTCTCTAGTTTTGGACCCTCACAAACCCTTTCATGACTCTTTGCCTTCTTTACCTTTGCACAAACTGTTCCTTCTGTCTAGAATGCCTTTCCTGCCTTCTCTGTTTGGGAAAATTCTTCTTTTCCTTCAAGATTCAATCATTCCACGGTTCACAGTTGAAACCTTTTTTATTTTTTTGGCCGTCCTTCCCTCCTCTTTTCACAATATCTCTATCATCCTTGCTCCAAAATCACGTTATGTATTCTTCCATTATAACAGTTTCCTCATTGTGCTACAGTCTCACTGCTCATATGGCTCTCCTGTCCTGTCTTCCACAAGTGCAGGGGACATGTTTCATTTCCCTTTGCATTCCCGCTGCTTAGCAAAGGAACAGGTCCAATAAATGTCCTTAAAGCTAACATCTGTTAGCTGATTGCTTATGAGCTAGGTGCTCTGCTAAGTACTTCAAATCTCTCACTTCATTTAATCCACACGGCAAACATACAAAGTTTACAAGAGGAAACCGTTTCAGAAGTTAGGCCACTTTCCCAGGGATACACAGCTGGTGATCTCAAGATGTTGGTGAGATATAGAATTGAATCTTTTGTAATTTCTAGCTGATAATGCTATGTGACCATCGTTAGAATGTCAGGTGTCAGCGTACTTTTTTGGTGTGGTTTGGCACTTTTTGAGTAAGTCTCTCTACTCTGCCCCTTACTAATTTTGTGATGTTGAGTGACTTACTAAACCCCTCTAAACCTCAATTTCCTCATTTTGTTTTCAATGGGGAAAATAATACTCGGCTCACATGGTTGTCGTAAGGATCCAGGGACGACACCTTACGTACGTTCCTAGCCCTGTCTCAGCCATCACAGCTATCACTGTCCCTGTTCTGAGCCACGCATTTCATATTCCTCCATTAGCTCACTTCATCCTTTTCCTCTGAAAAACAGAAACTGTTAAAACTTCTAACTGATGAATTAACTGAGACTTAGAGAAGTAAGTAACCTGCCCCAAAGTTCCTTTAATCTAAGCAAATGTTTCTCCTAAAGTTCTCCTAAAGCCCCCCACAACTGAATGAGCCCCTCAGATCGATACCTAAGTAGTGTGTAAAGGGATAATTCTGCCTGAATGTGTGAAAATTCTGATAACTGGGTTTCAGCTTGTTTTTCTTTTTTACACATTATTTTCTTACAACTATGAACATTTATTAAGCCTAATTTACATTTATATATTTTAGGTGGCTTTTTTTGTTTGTTTGTTTGGCTCTCACTTTATTCATTTGCCTTGAGCCTGGCCTTCTCTCATCTGTAATTAGGAGGTCTATTATAGCAACTTCTGAGTTATAAGTAAGAATTCATTTGCTAGAATTCACCTAGAAAAGGCAGAGCCAAAGAAATTAAAGACTTCATTTCAAATATTGGAAATAATAAATTTTAAAGAAAAGAATGTGAAGCCTCAGATATTTCATTTTCACAAGACTTTGCATCCTTTATAAATGCTTATAACCCTCATAGCATTGGTAAGTACCAATTTTACTTTAATTTACAGATGAAAGTGCTAAAGTTTAGGAAGCTGGATAGCTTCCCCAAGGTGACACTGCTAATAAGTACAAAATTACTTATTAACTTATTATTTGACACCAGACCTGACTCAAAACTCAAACATTTATCCAAGACACAGAACTACAGACAAAGGGAAAACAGCCACTTTTGTGCTCCTGGGGTTCCCTCCCACATGTCACTCTTATAAAAATGTCATCATATTTGATATTTATACCACTAAGCTGAACTCTTTGAGTGCAGAAATCATGTATACTCATCTTTGGTATACTTCTAATGTGTGGCACTGTGCCTGGCATTGGAGAAGGAAATGGCAACCCACTCCAGTGTTCTTGCCTGGAGAATCCCAGGGACAGGGGAGCCTGGTGGGCTGCCGTCTATGGGGTCGCACAGAGTCGGACACGACTGAAGCGACTTAGCAGCAGCAGCAGTGCCTGGCATAAAGGTATTGAATAAACTGAAAAAAATTACTAAGAACAGAGAAATAGGCAGCGGTCAAGTTTGCCTGTATATGCTTTTTTAAGGCTTTTGATACAGTCTTAAATTCCAGAAAAGTTATAGCCATTCACAATCCCACAATCAGTGGTATATGACAGTACCATTCTTCATATATACACTGAGCATTTTTACCCTGACCTCCTAATAAAATATAAGTTGTTAATTTGATAAATGAAAATATCTCATTGGTGGTTCACTGTCATTTTCCTTAATACTTAGTGAGGATGAGTATTTTGTGTCTTTTAAAATTACATTTTAAACTCTTTATTTGGAAACAAAGCTTCAAAGGTGGTTGGACAAAAGAGTACAGGGAGGCCCTTGCACCTTTCCCCCAGTTTCCCCCAGTGGTATTGTTTTACATAATGCTAGTACAATGGCAAAATCAGGAGACTGACATCGGTTTAATCCACAGAGCCTATTCAGCTTTCACCAGTTTTAGGTTTCACGTGTACTCCTTATGTGTGTGTATGTAGTAGTTCTCTGCCATTTGCTCACACACATAGATTCATGCAGCAATTGCCATTATCAGGATACTGAACTGATTCATCACCCCAAGACTCCCTGGTGTTACCTCTCTGCAGCCACACATGCCTCTTCCTTTCCCCACCACCCCTAGCCATGGCAACCACCAACTGTTCTCCTGTCTGTGACTCCATTATTTCAAGAATGTCACATAAATGGAATCATATAGTAGCATTTTGGGATCAGCATTTTCACTTAGCATTATTGCCTGGAGAGTTCTTCAAGTTTGTGTGTGTATCAGTAATTGATTCCTTTTATTGCAGGGTAGTATTCCATGGTACTGGAGTTTCAGCTTCAGCATCATTCCTTCCAAAGAAATCCCAGGGCTGATCTCCTTCAGAATGGACTGGTTGGATCTCCTTGCAGTTCAAGGGACTCTCAAGAGTCTTCTCTGATGCTGGGAGGGATTGGGGGCAAGAGGAGAAGGGGATGACAGAGGATGAGATGGCTGGATGGCATCACTGACTCGATGGACGTGAGTCTCAGTGAACTCTGGGAGCTGGTGATGGACAGGGAGGCCTGGCGTGCTGCGATTCCTGGGGTCGCGAAGAGTCGGACATGACTGAGCGACTGATCTGATCTGATCTGATCTGATTCCATGGTACATGTGTGCTCCAGTTTGTTTAATCATGCATCCATGGAAGGACATTTTCCCCCTAGTTTTTGACTATTAGGAATAAAGCTGGTATGAATATTCATGTACTGTTTTTTGTGTGAACATAGGTTTTCATTTCTCCAGGATAAATGCCCAACAATGCAGTTGCTGTGTTATATGATAAATGTATGCTTAGTTTTGTAAGAAATTGCCAAACTGCTTTCCAGAGGGGCTGTACTATTTTACAGTCCCAATAGCAATATCTGAGTGATCTAGTTTCTCTACACCCTGCCAGTATTTGGTGTTACCATTATTTTTTACTTTATCCATTCTAATGTGTGTGTGCTAATATCTCAATGAGGTTTTAATTTTCATTCCCATAATGGATAATGATGTTGAATGTCTTTTCATGTGCTTATTTGTCATCTGTATATCTTCTTTGGGGAAATGTCTTTATATCTTTTGCCCACTTTCTAATTGGATTATTTGTTTACTGTTTAATCTGATAAATGAAAATACCTCATTGATGTTTGAGTTGGCATTTCTTCAATTTCTACTGAAAATGAACATTTCTTGTTATTTATATATATTTTAAATCACTTAATTATTAACTACATTGGATTGCTTTTGTCACTTCAGAATTTTGTTTTCTATTCCCAGTTACACTATAAAAATTATATGTCAGCTTTGTGTTCTATACTCTCCATGCTGCCTTAAAACTATCAGGTTCTTGCTGATAGTTCTATTGTTTAGTTGGTTGAAAATAGTCATAAGATGGAGGTGATGATCTAGGTTTTCCTTTTGGGTCCTTATTATTTCAGGTTTTATCCCATGATTATTTCCTGTCTGGTACTGACTGATTTATTTATTTCACTAAATGCTCATTTAACAAATTTTTATTAGCTCCTTAGTAAAGTCAAACCTGATAAATTTGATCCTCAATAATAAAGAAGTGTGATATTTGGGTTGCTTGGCAAAAAGTATCCTGAGGCTACAGAAAGCAAATTTTAGGTTCATTTTGACTTTAAAGCTTTCTAAGAAAATGCTTCAGTACTTCCCTATTCCAATTCTACTATGCTTTTTTCCTGCTTATTGACATACATTATGAATGATCCCCCAAATTCCACTCAGGCTTGTCTTTTCCTTTACATCATCAGATTCACCACAGGCTTACAACATCCCCTTTACAACATCAGATTCATCATAGATTTCATCTCTGGGAAGCTTTAAATAACACATTTCTTAGGGCTTAAAAAAAGAGAATGTAATCTGTGTTAGAACATGTAAAATGACAGCTGGAAAAAGCAGAGGAGACACCAGGTCTGTCTGGCTGACTCCAAGGTGTCTCCATGTGGCTCTTTCTGGGCAGCATAGATGAGCTTGGTTCAGTGAAGAGGTCCCCTCTCATCACTCAGTGTTTTGTGGGAGTGGTCTATCTGCTGTCTCTCTTCTCAGCTCTCTAAGACCTACCCCTCTACTTAGCTGAGTGCTCCGCAAAGGTCGCCACAGACCTCTGGACTGATATTTTCAGTCATTCTCCTACTTCACCTTTCTGCAGAATTAACACTGTGACTACCCTCTATATTGTGGAATATTTTTCTCCTCTTAGCTTAGGTGACCTAATCCTTTTTTTGGTTCCTCCCTCACCTCTCTGAAATACTTATTCATGGTTTCTTCCTCTGACTATCTGCACTCTCACCAAAGGATTATTTACACCCACCAAATGGATTAGATTGTTAGGGATGTGGTAACAAAGTACTGAGTGGCTTAAATGGAAATTTGGAAGCTGGAAGTCCAAAATGAAGTTATCAGCAGTGCTGATCCCTTCTGAGGGTTATAAGGGAGGGATCTGTTACAAGGCCTCTCTTCTTGGTACATGGCTATCTTCTCCAGGTTTCTTTACATTGTCTTCCCTCTATGCCTGCTTCTGTGTCTACATTTCCTCTTATTTTTAAACATATCAGTCATCTTGGATTAGGGCCCACCCTAACAACCTCATTTTATCTTGATTATCTATGCAGAGACTCTATCTCTAAATACAGTTACATCCTGAGGTCCCATTGAGAAGAATGGTACTTTCATATACTACTGATTATGGGGTTGTGAATGGCTATAATTTTTCTGGAAAGCAATTTAAGACTACAAATTTTGAGGGAACACAATCAACCCTTAACCCTCAGTCCCTAGAATCACTTTTTCTGTATCTCAGGTGCTCAGTGTAGAAATTCAGTAAATATACTTTGTCTTTCTGTGGCCATGTCCTCCTCTTTTTTTTTTTTTTAACTGAAGTATAGTTGATTTACAATATTGTGTTAGTTTCAGGTGTATGCCTGCCCTCTTCCTTGTATCTCTCTCCTCTTTGGGTTCCACTGACACCATTTTTTTCCTACCTTGTTCCACTCTCTCGAGGCCCTCCTTGATGTCTAATGTGGACTCTTTATCTTCATATACCTCCCTCGATTTTGAAGTTTTCCAGGTTCTATCCTTGGCTGCTTCTTACTCCACCATCCCCTCTCCCTAGCAATCTCACCCACAAAGAGAATTTCAACTATAACCTATACTGAGGCTGAAGACCTTTAATGTTTTCTGCAGCCCATACCTCTTTCTTGAACTTCACACCTGTATATCCGCTTGTCTGCTTGGACATCACCATCTAGCTGCTCCAAGAGATCTCAAATTCAGCATGTTAAAAAATGAATTCAACTTCTGTCCTCTTTCCCCATGGCCCAAACCCATCCACATTTTGGGAAGGATGCCACTATATATACTTAGATCTCTCCTTTCAAGCTCAATATCTGTCAAAAAGCAAATTCTGCCAATTCTAGTTTGTAAATATGTCCCAAATGCATCCTCTCCTCTCTGATCCCACCATAACTGCCCTGGTCTCATGTTCTCAACTCTTCTCCTTGAATCAGTTTCCTATAGTCTTTATAGTCTAATAATTTCCTAAATGATTTCGTTGTTACCTTAAATCAGTTATGCATTCTGCTGCCTGTGGAATTAAAAAAATTTTTTATGGTATTTTTGCTTGTTTATGGTTCTTCAAATGTAGGCTGTGATTTTGGGATAATCACAATGGATGCCTGGGCTTGTGGGGGTGGGGGCAGGGGGGTGTCTTTGTTCTGGCTCCTCCCAGGGTCCACCTCATCCTCTATGAGAACTATCTGTCAGGCATCTTCTTGCAGTATATCTGCAATTCCACACACCCCATCTGTCTGTTTGATCACCCCAACCTTGGGGGGTGGGGTTTGTTTAAGTTATGTAGACTCACCATGAAGCTCACAGCTTGTGGCCTATAAAAGCCTCAGGAGGGTCTCTGAGCCATCTTTTCTCTCCTGCAATAGCTCTTTGCTCCTGGCTTCATCTCTGCATCTAACTCAGGTCTCAGCTGCTTTACCCTCATCCTTCTTTCCAGCATTTGACTTCCTGCTGTGATCAGAGTCATTCTCTGGAAGTGGCTGGACTTGTCCTTGGACTCTGCCTGTTTCATGTCATCTCCCCTGGGAGCCCAGCCTAGGGTTGCCCTGAGATGGCTGGATGGCATCACTGACTCAATGGATGTGAGTCTGAGTGAACTCCGTGAGTTGTTGATGGACAGGGGGCCTGGCGTGCTGTGATTCATGGAGTCGCAAAGAGTCGGACACGACTGAGCGACTGAACTGAACTGAACTGAACTGAGAGGCTCAGAGCAGACTGAACACTTACGCTGGACAAAAATCTTCCTGAATTCTAGTCCTAGCATTGGCATCAAGTAGCTGTATCATCTTGGACAAATGACCTCCCTTCTATTTCTTAATCCTAACTGTAATAGTAATAAACAATATTAATAGTCACTGAGTACTTTTCAAAGCAAGGTTCTAAGTTACTTAGAACATTACATGGATTATCTCATTAAAGTCTCACACTTATCACAATTATCCCCATTACACAGTAAAACACTAAAGAATTTCGATTGTTAAGCAACTTGTCCAAAGTCACACACCTAGAAAGTGAAAGAGTCAGGCACAGAAACCCCAGCACTTTGGTTCCTAAGTGTGGCCACTTAACCCCTGCACTGTTCTTCCTTTTACCATGCAGCTCTCTCTAGAGCCATACTATGCATTTGCAAAATAAGGAAATGAGCATTCTGATCTCTTCCACATAGAATATTTTATGAAAACAGGCTTATCAGGAACTAGTGATTTATGGGTAGAGAGAGTATGTTTTTGAGGAGTCAAGAGACAGTCAAGAAACAAAAAAGTTAATCAAAAATGACCCAAGCCCTAACAATGAAACTCCACAAATTATGAGTGATCATGTACCACTGGACAGCTGACTGCTTTTCTGAAAGAAGCCAGCTATTGGTTATGTTTTCTTAAATATCTAGCTTTATTTTTCTGCCTGCAGATGTGATCCAAATTCAAAAGCACAAAGTAAAAAATAGAAATCATCTGTATTTCTGACTAACATTGTATATAGGTATTATGTGTAACAGTAGTAGCAGTGTACATTCTGGGTTTTTTGTTTTTATTTTTCTGTAAGCGAAACACATGAAGAATTGTTCTACATTAGAAGTTTTTAATGATTGCATGGTATTTCATTATGGATGTTCCATAGTTAACTAACTACTTATGTTTAGACATTTAAGTTGTTCTAGGATTTTCCCTATGAGAAACAATGGCAAGAAAAATATGCTTGAATCCTTAACAATAAATTCCTAAAAGTTGAACTACTTGGTTAATAGGCATATATATTTTCAGAGCTTTTGGTATGTATTACTAGATTATCATCTAGAAAGATTGTATTATCATCAGCAAGTAACAAGGGTATAAATGTTCCTCCCTCCTTAGAAATCATAGGATTCTCGCTTGCTTTTCAAAATATTTGTCATTTTGCTAAAAGAAAAATGTCATTTCACTCTTAATTTGCATTTCTTTTATTTCAGATGGGACTAAACGATACTGGCCATTTATATTTTGAAGTTTCCTGCTCATGACCAATTTTCAAGCACTGTGAAACAAAGAGAATCTTAACATCAACAACATACACAGCGGCCTTTGGTTCTATACACATCTGTAGCATAATTAAGAGGTATCACTTCTATGGTTCCACAAAATCTGTAAATTCTGAAATTGCTTACTTCTTATATGGGCAATAATTTCACTGGAGGGAAAAGAAGTCTTTACTTGGGAATTAAATTCTAATCTTCTGAAATAAAAGCAGAAAAGCTATCTACCAAACCAGTAAGCATTGGGTAGATGAGGGTTATGTAGATTTTCAAAGAACAATAATAACCAGTAATCCCAGTTGCCACCATCCAAGAGAAGGGTATGTGTGACTTTTTCCAGTAAGTCACAGCCATGGGGGCCTGCCAGGGCTTGGAGATACCCTGTGGTGCAGGGCAAAATGGAAAGAAAGATCTCAGCTTTACTCTTTCTGACCATCGTGATGTTTAGTTAATTATTTAGCTTCTTTAAGCCACAGTTTTCTCATCTATAAAACACAGTGATGATATCATCTGTCTGAGAGTCATTGCAAAGATTAAAATATAGTGAAATCACAGTAAACTTAGAGTATATCATGCATATTTAATACCCGGTAGCAAATTGAATTATTCCACCTCCTTCTGCTACTTTGCCATGCTCAGAATCTCCCATGGCCTGTTTGTGACTCACTATCTGGATTCTGTATTTTCTTCTTACACCTCTTCTTATTCCTCTTCCTTTTTCGTGGCCTTTCTTCTACTGTTTCTATCTCATTCGCCACCCCCAGGCCAAACTGAACTTGGTGTCCACTGAATTTACTCCCTGACATTTGTTATACCTGTACAGACATTTAAAAGTTTCCTGATTCATGAAATCAATAACTGCAACATTTAAATATTTAAAAAGCAAATCTAAAAAATTAAATTATGTAAAAACCCCCTAACAGCCAATAAACATTTTGATATGTCCAGTAATTCACAATCTTTAATTAGTAGTCAAATGTTTTTGGTAGGAATTTTTTTAAATCTCCCCTGCCTTGGAGGTATGGGATCAACTTAGAGTGGTAGAGCAAGAAGGGAAGAATGCCTTCAAGATGTTAGCAAACCTTCCATAGCATAGATGGACCTTTCTCCCAAGTTTTCCTGCCACATAAATATGCCCTTAACACATAATTAGCATTCTTGGGCAAGAAGGACAGAAAACAGCACCATCCTCAACCTCAGCCCGATACTGAGGTCACCTAATTCATAACTGTCTTTCAAAGAATAAGAATGATCACTCACCATTTGAAACGCATTTTCGTTATTTCTGCTGTTGGGGTTACTTCTGGGAATGGACTGCGCTTGTCTGTCCGTCTGTCTGTCTGTGCTAGTCCGCTTTAGAGTGGCAGGAGGAGCAACCCCTCCTACATCCGTGAAAGCCTTCCTCCTCAATGACTGTATAATCTGTAACTTTCTGTATTAAAGGCTGTTCCTCTTTTTTTCTACAGATTTTGCCAACACTTGTGGAAGAAATTTAACCCTTTTCTTGCATTTGAGTGTTTTCACCTAGGTCTAAATGTATTTAAAAAATAATAATTCAGTGGCTTGAGTTCCAAACATGGCATTAAGATGAGATTAATTAAAAATCTCCCCTCTTGAAACTCCCTCAAAAAGCCTAAAAATTAACATAATTAACAAGAGGGGGGAAAAAGACCTCTGCATTTATAAAATGGAATAAAAGAATATCCTATAGATTATGGTAAGACAATAGAAAGTATGATTTAGTATGGATGTGTATTGGAAGTGGGTAGCCTCCCATTGTGATTTCTACCACCAAGATGACAGATTTCACTGGACTTCAGGGACAAGGGGATGTTCTCATGTAAGATCTGCACAACCAAGGAGGGCAAACAAAAACCACCGCTTTTATTAGGTCACTCCTATTATAGCCAAAGATTAAACTGGTCAAAGAAAGGATCCTGAAATAGAGACCTGGAAAAAAAGCAGTATCCTAAAATTAGAAGATGTGCTCTGTGATGACTAGATGGGTGGGTTGGGGGAGGGGAAGGAGGGAGGGAATATATGTATATTCATATAGCTGATTCGGGCTTCCCGGTTGATACTGGTGATAAAGAGCCTGCCTGCCAATGCAGGAAACATAAGAGAAGTGGGTTCAGTCCCTAGGTCAGGAAGATTCTCTGGAGGAGGGCATGGCAATTCACTCTAGTATTCTTGCCAGAAGAATCCCATGGACAGTGGAGCCTGCCAGGCTACAGTCCATAGGGTCACACAGAGTTGGACACAACTGGAAGCAACTTAGCATGCACAAGACACAATTAAGGAACTCAAAGGGTTCAGACTGTCAAAAATATTTTTAAGAAAATGATTTTCATTTCAAGAAATCACCATGAACATTTTAAATTCCCAAAACAAGGAAAACTAAAAAAAGGAAAGAAATTCAAGTGGGATGAATGCAGAGAAAGCTAAACCAGTTTGGCCTCTTAATCAACACTAAATGTCAGAAAGCCACAGAATAATAGACATAAATTTTGAGGTAGTGTTCTCTACCCAGATAAGATGGTGGTTAAATGTGAGATCAATAGGAACATATTACTACAGAAAAACTGCAGCAATAAAAACACTACCACTAAGATAACCTTCCCAAATAAATTATTTAAATATGTATTCCAGAATAGTTAAAAATGAATTAAAATTGAAAGTCTAAGAATGGAAAAGCTATGGTTAAAGAAAGAAAGCTTAGGAGAGCTTGAAAGTCAGTAAAACATATAGAGATAACACTAAAAATAATTGTTGTAAATTAGTTTAGAAGATCAGAATGTTTAGAAAAAATCATTAGAGATAGAGTACCTGTATTTTTATAGAAGTTTGAAAGTAACAGGTGATAGGATTTTGAGAAGATGGCAGAGTAAGAAGCACCAGGAATCTCTCTCATTACTGAGACAATTGCAAAGGCAGCCTTTGTCTGATTTAACTATTCTGGAACTCTGCAGTCTATTGAAGGCTCTCAATTTTCAAGGGAAGGTTTGGGCTGTAAACTGTGGTTAATTTCTATACATTTCAGCTGTTGGCACAGAAGCAGATACTCATCTGCCACTCCCAGCTCCACTGCAGGCAACTGTGCACGGTTCCTGGAGCTGCTTGCACAGAGCTTGCATGAGTCAGAATGGACAAAAACAAGGCCCTATACTCCCAACCTCTGGGGTTTATGCTCTGATCCCTGATGGCTGCTTCTGATACACAAGCACAGAAAAGAGATGAGAAGCCATTTTGTTGCACTTCCTCCTCCAGCTGAAATGGCCTACAGAGAGGATTTAAAGGACTGGTCCCCTTTCTCTTCCTTCATTTTTCTCTTTTTCCCCTTTTTGGAGCCAGACATTAAAGACGAAGAAATTCAAAAGCAACTGCCTATATGGGGAAATTGTGAAAGGCAAAGATTCACAAGAGACCTGTGAGAACCTTAACTTTATACCTCAGTCTGATCCTTAGCACAGAGACAAAAAGGAAACAATGTGAAAGGTAGACAATCTGATCTCCAGGGTTAGTACATTATTAAGATTCAAATGTCCAGTTTTCAGTAAAAAAAAAAAATCATATCCAATGTATATAAAGAAATATAAAGTATTAAAAGAAAAAAATAAATCAACAGAAACTGCTCTTAAATACTTCACGGCACATCTACTAGACAAAGACTTTAAAGCAACTGTCTTAAAGATGCTCAAAGAACTAAAACAGGATGTAGAGAAAGTCAATAAAATGATGTATGAACACAATGGAAGTGTTGGTAAAAGAGTTACAAAACCTAAAGAGAAACCAAAAAAATTATAGAGCTGAAAAGTACAATAACTGGTATTTTAAAATTCACTAGGAGTCAAACCAAAATTTGAGTAGGCAGAAGAAAGAGTCAATGAACTTAAAGATGAGACCAAAAAAATTATCAAGATTGAGAAACAGAAAAAAATAAAGATGAAGAAAAATTATTAGAGGCTAGGTTACCCAAGGAACACCCTGACATTAATCAATATATTCATTGTGGGAGTCTAGAAGGAGAAGAGAGGGAAAAGGGGGAAGAACACTTCACAAATTTCATGAAAGACTTAAATAAAAATATTCAAGTAGTTCAACAAACTCCAAGTAAGATGAACTCAAAGAAACCTATACTGAGACATATAGTGAAACTTCTGGAAAGCAAAATACAAAGAGAAAATGTATTTATTTATTTTTGGCCATGCTAGGTCTCTGTTGCTGTGAGGGCTTTTCTCTGGTTGTGGAGAGCAGGACTGCTGTCTAGGTGTGATGTGGAGGCTTCTCATAGCAGTGCTTCTCTTGTTGCTGAGCATGGGCTGTAGGAATTCAGGTGTCAAGAGCCCAGGCCCAATATTTGTGGCTCATGGGCTTAGTTGCTCCCAGGCATGTGGGATCCCAGATGAGGGATCAAATTCATGTCTCCTGCATTGGTAGGTGGATTCTTTACCACTGAGCCACCAGGGAAGCACCAGAGAACCTTCAAAGCATCAGGTGAGAAAGACTTGTCATATACAAAGTGTTAGTCACTCAGTCATGCCTGACACTTTTCGACCCCTTGGACTGTAGCCCACCAGATTCCTCTGTCTACGGGATGCTCCAGGCCCAGAATACTGGAGTGGGTAACCATTCCCTTCTCTAGGAGATCTTCCTGACTCAGGGATTGAACCTGTGTCTCCTGCATTTCAGTCAGATTCTTTACCTTCTGAGCCATCAGGGAAGCCCCTTTAGGGTCCTTTATAAGATTATCACCATAATATTAATACTTTTTAGAAACTTTGGAGGCCAGAAGGCCATGGGCCAATATATTCAAAGCACTAAAAGAAAAAAGAAAAACCTATCAACCAACAACCCCATATATGGAAAAACTGTCCTTCGAATGTAAGGGAGAAATTAAGTCATTCCCAGGTAAACAAAAGCTGAAAGGATTGTTTACTACTTTATTTTCTCCACAAGAAATGCTCAAGGGAGTCCTGCAGGGTAAAATAAAAGCAAACTAGAAGTAACTCAAAGTTGTACAAAGAAATAAAGATCTCAGTAAAGTTTAATAAACTGGCAATTCTAAAAGCTAGTATCATTAGAACTTTGATTTGCAACTCGATGTTTTTTTTTTTTTCAAAATAAATAAAACAGAATGCACTCTTATTTAAAAAGTGGAATATTAAAAAATTAGCTGTAAAAGATATGCATCAAAAAATACCTCACAGAAATGTTGAAAATAAAAAAATTGAAAAATATATACCATGCAACTACTAATCGTAAAAAGATTGTAGAACAAAATATTAATGCATTTAAAACACTTATTAGTTTGTATTTTGGGCACACAATGAATAAAGATGTAATTTTTTGATGTCAACAACTGAAAGGGGTGGTGACAGCTATAAAGGAGCAAAGTTTTGTTTATTAAAGTTAAGCAAATATAATTCAAATTAGAATGCTACAATTTTTAGATGTTTAAATATAGTCCCCAAGGAAACCACAAAGTTTGGTGGTTATATATACATAGCTATATATAGTTATATAATATATATAAAATGATATAAGAAAGAAATTTGAGCATTTCACTGTAAAAAAGAAAATACAACTAAACACAAAAGAAGACAATAGGGTAGGAAAAGAAGGACAAAAAAAATCTATAAGGCACATAGAAGACAAATAGAAAAATGACAAAAGTAAGTCTCATCAGTAATTACTGATAGTTGAAGACTTCATTAGCCACTCTCCATAATGGGTAGAACAACCAAACAGAAGATAAGCAAGGAAATAAAGGACAGTAATATAAGCCTACCAGATCTGATAAACATATATATAACATTTACCCACAATAACAGCATTGATCTTCTCATTAACACAAGATATTTTCTAGGATAGACTATAAGTTAGGCCTCAAATTCACTTTCAGTGAACTTTAAGAGATAGATATAACACAAAATATGTTCTCAAACCACAATGGAATAATGTTAGAAATCAATAACAGAATCAAAACTAAAAGTTCGCATATTTATAGAAATTAAGCAACATATTTTTAAGCAATCAGTAGAGCAAAGGGGAAATCCCAAGGGATATTAGAAAACCTTAGAGATGAATGAAAACAAAACACATCAAAACTTATGGAATACAGTGAAAACTAGAACTAAGCTGAATATTTATAGCTATAAACACTGATGTCAAAAAACAAGGATCTTAAATTGACAACATAAGGAACCAGAAACTTTACAGCTTAAGTAACTAGAAAAAGAAGAACACACTAAACCCAAAGATAGCAGAAGGAAGGAAATAATAGCAATAAGGACAGAAATAAATGAAAAAAAGAATGTAAAAAATAGAGAAATCAATGAAATCAAAATGTTGTACTTTTTAAAAGATAAAAAAAAATTGACAAACTTTCAGCTAGTTGGATTAAGAACATGGAAGATCCAAATTACTAAAATCAGAAGCAACCAAAGGGTCAAAGAAGGAATTAAAAAAGGAATAAAAAATAATCTTGAGACAGACAAAAATGAAAACACAAATTACCAAAATTCATGGTATGCAGAAAATGCAGTTCTAAGAAGGTAGTTGATAGGAATTAATGTCCATATTAAGAAAGAAAAGAAGTTCTCCTTTAAATCTTTAAGAACTTATCAGTAAATTTTAAAATTGTGCTATGTTTGTCATCTATTTTACTTTACCCATGCTTCAAACACAGTACATTGTTATTATTTTGCTTTATACAATCGCTTATTTTTTAGCACATTTAAATCTAAGAAAAAAATTTTATTTTCTTTTATTTATTCATTATTTCATTAAATTTTTTGTGTATACATTCATATCTCATTTTATTGCACTAGGCTTTATTACACTTTGCATATGCTTCATATTTTACAAAATGAAGGTTTGCAGCAACCCAGAGTTGTCAGATAACGGTTACCATTTTTCAGCAAAAAATATTTTTTACTTAAGGTATATTCATTTTTTAGACATTATACTAATGAACAATTAATAAGCTACAATATAGTGTAAACATAACCTTTATATGTACTCGGAAACCAAAAAAATTGTGTGACTCACTTTGTTGAAGTGATTTGAAATCAAATCAGCAGTATCTCTGAGGTATGCCTGTCAATTCTAACCAATAAATATTCCTTCACCTAAATGACTGTTTTTTTCACATTTCTTGGGGATGAATTTTATCAACATTTATCTGAAATGGTATTTCTCCATCATTTCTGAAGACTATATTTTCTGAGTGAGGAACTGGAGGGAATTCCTTGGTGATCCAGTGGTTAAGACTCTGTGCTCTCACTGCCAGGGGCCTGGGTTCAATCCCTGGTCAGGGAACTATGATCCCACAAAATGAGCACCCCTACCCAAGGGAAACAAAAAGAATTGGAATTAACAGTTTTTTTTTTTCCTTTCAGCACTTTATTTTTTATTTTTTTAAAAAATTTTATTGGGGTGATAGTTCATTTACAATATTATGTTACTTTCAGGTATACAGCAAAGTGAATCTGTTATACATTTATCCACTCTTTCTAATATTATTTTCTGAGGTCAGGCCATTATAGAGCATCGAGTGGAGTTCCCCATGCTGTTCAGTAGGTCCTTATTAAGTATCTGTTTTATACATTGTAGTGTGTGTGTGTCAATCCCAATCTTCCAATTTATCCTCCCTCCCCACCCTACCCCATGTAACTGTAAGTTTATTTTCTACATCTGTAGATAAGTTTATTTGTAGCCTTCTTTTAGCTTCCACGTTTAAGTGATACCAAGTGATATTTGTCTTTGTCCATCTGACTTACTTCACTCAATATGACAAGATTCTGTCCATCTATATTGCTGCAAATGGTCTTTCAGCACTTTAAACATGTTACTCCATTGTGTTCCTACTTAGTTTCAAGTTTCAGGGGGAGAAAAAAATCTACTGTCATTCTTTTTTTTTTTTTCCTGGCTGTGTCATATGGTATGTGGGATCTTAGTTCCCTTACTGGGGATAAAACTCAGGCTCCCTGCAGTGGGAGCATGGAGTCTTAATCACTGGACTGCCAGAGCAGTCCTAAATCTGCTGTAATGCTTATCCCTGTTCTTCTGTAGGAACATTTTTTCCCCTATTTTTAAGATTTTCTCTCTGCTTTTGGTTGTCAGCACTTTGAATATTAGTATGGACGGAACTGTTCCCCTCCAGAGTTATATGTTGAAATTCTAACCCCAAGTACATGGAATGTGGCTATATTTGAAGATATGGTCTTTAAATGAGGCTGTTAAGAGGGTTCCTAATCCAATCTGACTGATATCCTTATAGGAAAGGAACGTTTAGATACAAAAAGAGACACTATGGGTGACAGCCATGGACAAAGTGATGACCACGTGACCAGATAGCAAGAGGCTGGCCATCTGCCAGCCACGAGGAGATGCCTCAGATGAAGCCAACCCTACCACACCTTAATCTTGAACTTGGAGCCTTCAGAACTGTGAGAAATTAATTTCTGTTGCTTAAGTCACCCAGTCTGTGACATTTTGTTATAATAGCCTAGCAAATACAAATACCAACCATGCTGGCACCCTGATCTTGGACTTTCCAGACTCCAAAATTGTGAGAAATAAATTTCTGCTTAAGCCACCCAGTCTAAGGAATTTTGTTATAACAGCCTGAGTCAACTAGGACAGCCTCATAATTTTTTGTTTAAAATCAGATGTTTTATACAAAATAATAGATGTTGAGGTAAACATGTTTCGTGCTTAGAGTTAAACATGCCTTCCTTCTGCTAGGTCCTTAGCCATGTGGGAGTTGTGTTAGTTTTGTCTGGAGTTGAGTTGGGTTTGAAGTTTGTTGTTGATATGGCTCACCTCAGTGTACCATAGGCTTCAGATTTCTCTAATGATACCTTGTGTGGGCCCACACAACCAACACCAGGGTGTTTCTTCACATGTCTGCTCGACACACGGTTTTAACTCATTGTTTTGAGTCTTCCCTTTGAACTGCTCCCCAGGAAGAATCTGTCTTTTGCAGTTCTCCTAGCTATCAGTTCAGTTCAGTCACTCAGTCATGTCCAACTCTTTGCTACCCCATGGACTGTAGCACGCCAGGCCTCCCTGTCCATCACAAACTCCCAGAGTTTACTCAAACTCATGCCCATTGAGTTCGTGATGCCATCCAACCATCTTATCGTCTGTTGTCCGCTTCTCCTCCTGCCTTCAATCTTTCCCAGGATCAGGGTCTTTTCCAATGAGTCAGTTCTTCGCATCAGGTGGCCAAAGTACTGGAGTTTCAGCTTCAACATCAGTCCTTCCAATGAATATTCAGGACTTATTTCCTTTAGGATGGACTGACTGGATCTCCTTGCAGTCCAAGGCATTCTCAGGAGCCTTATCCAACACCACAGTTCAAAAGCATCAATTCTTCGGCACTCAATTTTCTTTATAGTCTGACTCTCACATCCATACATGACCACTGGAAACACCATAGCCTTGACTAGACAGACCTTTGTTGGCAAAGTAATATCTCTGCTTCTTAATATGCTGTCTAGGTTGGTCATAACTTTTCTTCCAAAGAGTAAGCGTCTTTTAATTTCATGGCTGCAGTCACCATCTGCAGTGATTTTGGAGCCTCCCAAAATAAAGTCTGTTACTGTTTCCACTGTTTCTCCATCTATTTCCCATGAAGTGATGGGACCAGATGCCATGATCTTTGTTTTCTGAATGTTGAGCTTTAAGCCAACTTTTTCACTCTCCACTTTCACTTTCATCAAGAGGCTCTTTGTTCTTCACTTTCTGCTATAAGGGTGGTGTCATCTACATATCTGAGGTTATTGATATTTCTCCTGGCAATCTTGATTCCAGCTTGTGCTTCTTCCAGCCTGGCGTTTCTCATGATGTACTCTGCATAGAAGTTAAATAAGCATGGTGACAATATACAGCCTTGATGTACTCCTTTTCCTATTTGGAAATAGACTGTTGTTCCATGTTCAGTTCTAACAGTTGCTTCCTGATCTCCATACAGGTTTCTCAAGAGGCAGGTCAGGTGGTCTGGTATTCCCATCTCTTGAAGAATTTTCCACAGTTTATTGTGATCCACACAATCAAAGGCTTTGGCATAGTCAATAAAGCAGAAATAGATGTTCTTCTGGAGCTCTTTTGCTTTTTGATGATCCAGCAGATGTTGGTACTTTGATCTCTGGTTCCTCTGCCTTTTCTAAAACCAAATTGAATATCTGGAAGTTCACAGTTCATATATTGCTGATGGCTTGAAGAATTTTGAGCATTACTTTCCTAGCGTGTGAGATGAGTGCAATAGTGCAGTAGTTTGAGCATTCTTTGGCATTGCCTTTCCTTGGGATTGAAATGAAAACTGACGTTTTCCAGTCCTGTGGCCACTGCTAAGTTTTCCAAATTTGCTGACATACTGAGTGTAGCACTTTCACAGTATCATCTTTTAGGATTTGAAAGAGCTCAACTGGAATTCCATCACCTCCACTAGCATTGTTTGTAGTGATGCTTCCTAAGGCTCACTTGACTTCACATTCCAGGATGTCTGGCTCTAGGTGAGTGATCACATCATCATGATTATCTGGGTTGTGAAGATCTTTTTTGTACAGTTCTTCTGTATATTCCTGTCATCTCTTCTTAATATCTTCTGCTTCTGTTAGGTCCATACCATTTCTGTCCTTTATTGGGCCCATCTTTGCATGAAATGTTTTCTTGGTATGTCTAATTTACTTGAAGAGATCTCTAGTTTTTCCCATTCTATTGTTTTCCTCTATTTCTTTGCACTGATCACTGAGGAAGGCTTTCTTATGTCTCCTTGCTATTCTTTGGAACTCTGCATTAAAATGGGTATATATTTCCTTTTCTCCTTTGCTTTTTGCTTCTCTTCTTTTCTCAGCTATTTGTAAGACCTCCTCAGACAGCCATTTTGCTTATTTACATTTCTTTTTTTGGGAGGATGGTCTTGCTCCCTGTCTCCTGTACAATGTCACAAACCTCTGTCCATAGTTCTTCAGGCACTCTGTCTCTCAGATCTAGTCCCTTAAATCTATTTCTCACTTCCACTGTATAATCGTTAGGAATTTGATTTAGGTCATACCTGAATGGTCTAGTGGTTTTCCCTACTTTCTTCAATTTCAGTCTGAATTTGGCAATAAGGAGTTCATGGTCTGAGCCACAGTCAGCTCCTGGTCTTGTTTTTGCTGA